>NC_080383.1:36427742-36761490 GCF_014773155.1 Arachis stenosperma | reverse complement strand
AAAAAAAACCGGTCAGCACAACCTAAAAAAACAAAAAAACTGGAAAAAAATCGGTCAGCACAAAAAAAAATGGTCAGCACAACGTAAAGAAAAAGGGAAAAAAACCGGTCAGCACAATGTAAAAAAAAGGGGGACCGGTCAGCAAAAAAAACGGTCAGAAAAACCTAAAAAAACAAACAAACTAGAAAAAAAGGGTCAGCACAACCTAAAAAAAGGGAAATAATCGGTCATCACAACGTAAAAAAAAGGGGAGACCGGTCAGCAAAAAAAAATGGTCAGCACAACGTAAAAAAAGGGAAAAAACCGGTCAGCACAATTTAAAAAAAAGGGGGGACCAATCAGCAAAAAAAATCGGTTAGCACAACCTAAAAAACAAAAAAAATAGGAAAAAAATCGGTCAGCAAAAAAAACAGTCAGCACAACGTAAAAAAGGAAAAAAAACTGGTTAGCACAACGTAAAAAGATAAGGAGGACCGGTCAGAAAAAAAAACGGTAAGCACAACCTAAAAAAAAACTGGAAATAAAACCGATCAGCAAAAAAAAACAGTCTGCACAACCTAAAAAACAAAAAAATTGGAAAAAAATCGGTTAGCAAAAAAAAATGGTCAGCACAACCTAAAATAAAAAAAATTGGAAAAAAACCAGTCTGCACAAAAAAAAACGGTCAGCACAACCTAAAAAAACAAAAAACTGGAAAAAAACCGGTCAGCAAAAAAAAACTGGAAAAAAACCCGATCAGCAAAAAAAACTAGAAAAAAACCGGTAAAAAAAACTAGAAAAAAACCGGTCAAAAATAAACAAAAAAAAACAAAAAAACAAAAAAAAACAAAAAAAAAACCAGTCAGCACAACATAAAAAGGGAAAAAACCGGTCAGCACAACGTAAAAAAAATGATCAGCACAACGTAGAAAAGGAAAAAATCGGTCAGCACAATGTAAAAAAAAAACGTTCAGCACAACCTAGAAAAACAAAAAACTGAAAAAAATAGGTCAGCAAAAAAAATAGAAAAAAAATGGTCAGCAAAAAAAACGGTCAGCACAACGTAAAAAAAACCGGTCAGCACAACCTAAAAAAACAAAAAAACTGGAAAAAAATCGGTCAGCACAAAAAAAAAAAAACGGTCAGCACAACGTAAAAAATAGAAAAAAACCGGTCAGCACAACGTAAAAAAAAGGGGGACCGGTCAGCAAAAAAATGGTCAGCAAAACCTAAAAAAACAAAAAAACTGGAAAAAAACTGGTCAGCAAAAAAAACCGGTCAGCACAATGTAAAAAAAGGAAAAAACCGGTCAGCACAACGTAAAAAAAACCGGTCAGCACAACCTAAAACCAAAAAACCGGTCAGCACAACGTAAAAAAAAACGGTCTGCACAAGCTAAAAAAACAAAAAAACTGCAAAAAAAACCGGTCAGCAAAAAAAACTTGCAAAAAAATCAGTCAGCAAAAAAAATGGTCTACACAACGTAAAAAAAAAGGTCAGCACAACGTAAAAAAGGGAAAAAATCGGTCAGCACAACGTAAAAAAAAGGGGGGACCGGTAAAAAAAACCGGTCAGCACAACCTAAAAAAAGGGGGGACCGGTAAAAAAAAACCGGTCAGCACAACCTAAAAAAACAAAAAACTGGAAAAAAACAGTTAGCACAACGTAAAAAAAGGGAAAAAACCGGTCAGCACAACGTAAAAAAAAAAGGGGACCGGTAAAAAAAACCGGTCAGCACAACGTAAAAAAAAAAAGGGGACCGGTAAAAAAAAACCGGTCAGCACAACCTAAAAAAACAAAAAACTGGACAAAAATCGATCAGCACAACCTAAAAAAAGGGGGGACCGGTAAAAAAAACCGGTCAGCACAACCTAAAAAAACAAAACACTGGAAAAAAATCGGTCAGAAAAAAAAACCGTTAGCACAACGTAAAAAAAGGGAAAAAAACCGGTCAGCACAATGTAAAAAAAGGGAGGACCGGCCAGCAAAAAAAACGGTCAGCATGGTGCACGAAATTGCAATCACACTTTGCAATCCCGCACAACTAACCAGCAAGTGCACTGGGTCGTCCAAGTAATACCTTACGTGAGTAAGGGTCGATCCCACGGAGATTGTCGGCTTGAAGCAAGCTATGGTTACCTTGTAACTCTTCAGATATCAAAGATTATCAGGATTGATTGTAAAAAGCAAAAGAACATAGAACAGGTACTTGAATTGCAGTGATGGAGAATAGGTTGAGGTTTTGGAGATGCTCTGTCTTCTGAACCTTTGCTTTCCTACTGTCTTCTTCTTCAAACACGCAGGGCTCCTTCCATGGCAAGCTGTATGTAGAGTTTCACCGTTGTCAATGGCTACCTCCCATCCTCTCAGTGGAAATGTTCAACGCACCCTGTCACGGCACGGCTATCCAGCTGTCGGTTCTCGATCATGTCGGAATAAAATCCAGTGATTCTTTTGCGTCTGTCACTAACGCCCCACAATCGCGAGTTTGAAGCTCGTCACAGTCATTCAATCATTGAATCCTACTCAGAATACCACAGACAAGGTTTAGACCTTCCGGATTCTCTTGAATGCCGCCATCAATTCTAGCTTATACCATGAAGATTCTGATTAAGGAATCCAAGAGATATCTACTCAATCTAAGGTAGAACGGAGGTGGTTGTCAGGCACGCGTTCATAGTTGAGAATATGATGAGTGTCACGGATCATCACATTCATCCGGGTTAAGAACAAGTGATATCTTAGAACGGAAGCAAGCATGATTGAATAAGAAACAGTAGTAATTGCATTAATCCATCAAGACACAGCAGAGCTCCTCACCCCCAACCATGGGGTTTAGAGACTCATGCTGTAAAAGGTACAATGAGAAACGTGTAAAGTGTCATCAGGTCCAGATACAATGTCAAAAGATCCTATTAATAGTGAACTAGTAACCTAGGATTTACAGAAATGAGTAAATGACAGAAAAATCCACTTCCAGGCCCACTTGGTGTGTGCTTGGGCTGAGCATTGAAGCATTTTCGTGTAGAGGCTCTTTCTGGAGTTAAACGCCAGCTTTTATGCCAGTTTGGGCGTTTAACTCTAATTTTTATGCCAGTTCCAGCGTTAAACGCTGGGAATTCTGAAGCTGATTTGCAACGCCGGTTTGGGCCATCAAATCTCGGGCAAAGTATGGACTATTATACATTGCTGGAAAGCCCAGAATGTCTACTTTCCAACGCCGTTGAGAGCACGCCAATTGGGCTTCTGTAGCTCCAGAAAATCCACTTCGAGTGCAGGGAGGTCAGAATCCAACAGCATCTGCAGTCCTTTTCAGCCTCTAAATCAGATTTTTGCTCAGGACCCTCAATTTCAGCCAGAAAATACCTGAAATCACAGAAAAACACACAAACTCATAGTAAAGTCCAGAAAAGTGAATTTTAACTAAAAACTAATAAAAATATACTAAAAACTAACTAAATCATACTAAAAACATACTAAAAACAATGCCAAAAAGCGTATAAATTATCCGCTCATCACAGCACAACCAAAAAAAAAAAACAAAAAAACTGGAAAAAAATCGGTCAGCAAAAAAAAACGGTCAGCACAACCTAAAAGAAAACTAGAAAAAACCGGTCAGCACAAAAAAAACCAGTCAGCACAACCTAAAAAAACAAAAAAACTGGAAAAAAAATCGATCAGCACAAAAAAATGGTCTACACAACGTAAAAAAAACGGTCAGCACAACGTAAAAAAAAAAAAAAACCGGTCAGCACAACGTAAAAAAAAGGGGGGACCGGTCAGCAAAAAAAACGGTCAGCACAACGTAAAAAAAGGAAAAAACCGGTCAGCACAACGTAAAAAAAAGGGAGACCGGTAAAAAAAAAACCGGTCAGCACAACCTAAAAAAACAAAAAATTGGAAAAAAATCGATCAGCACAACCTAAAAAAAGGGGGGACCGGTAAAAAAACCGGTCAGCACAACCTAAAAAAATAAAAAACTGGAAAAAAATCGGTCAGAAAAAAAACGGTTAGCACAATGTAAAAAAGGGAAAAAAACCGGTCAGCACAATGTAAAAAAAGGAGGACCGGCCAGCAAAAAAAAAACGGTCAGCACAACCAAAAAAAACAAAAAAAAAACTGGAAAAAAATCGGTCAACAAAAAAAAACGGTCAGCACAACCTAAAAAAACTGGAAAAAAACCGGTCAGCACAAAAAAAACCAGTAAGCACAACCTAAAAAAAAAAAAACTGGAAAAAACTGATCAGCACAAAAAATGGTCTACACAACGTAAAAAAAACGGTCAGCACAACGTAAAAAAAGGAAAAAAACCGGTTAGCACAACGTAAAAAAAGGGGGGACCGGTCAGCAAAAAAAGGGTCAGCACAACGTAAAAAAAAGGGAAAACACCGGTCAGCACAACATAAAAAAAATGGGGACCAGTCTGCAAAAAAACCTGTCAGCACAACCTAAAAAACAAAAAAAAGGAAAAAAATCGGTCAGCAAAAAAAAACAGTCAGCACAACGTAAAAAAAGGGAAAAAAAACCGGTTAGCACAACGTAAAAAGAAAGGGGGAACCGGTCAGCAAAAACAACGGTCAGCACAACCTAAAAAAAATGGAAAAAAATCGGTCAGCAAAAAAAATGGTCAGCACAACGTAAAAAAGGGAAAAAAAACCGGTCAGCACAACGTAAAAAAAAAGGGGGGACCAGTCAGCAAAAAAAAAAACGGTCAGCACAACCTAAAAAAACAAAAAAACTGGAAAAAATTGGTCAGCAAAAAAAAAATCGGTAAGCACAACCTAAAAAAAACAGCAAAAAAACAGTCAGCACAAAAAAAACTAGTCAGCACAACCAAAAAAACAAAAAAACTAGAAAAAAACTGGTCAGCACAAAAAAAAAAACGGTCAGCATAACGTAAAAAAAGGGAAAAAATCGGTCAGCGCAACGTAAAAAAATGGGGGGATCGGTCAGCAAAAAAAAAAAACCAGTCAGCACAACCTAAAAAAACAAAAAAACTGGAAAAAAACCGCTTAGAAAAAAAACTGGAAAAAAATAGCTCAGCAAAAAAAACTAGAAAAAAACTGGTAAAAAATAGAAAAAAAACCGGTCAAAAAAAACAAAAAAAACCAAAAAATGGTTAGCACAACGTAAAAAAAGGGAAAATAACTTGTCAGCACAACGTAAAAAAATAATAAAAAAATTAAAAAATTAAAAAACCGGTCAGCACAACGTAAAAAAAGGGAAAAAAAACTGGTCAGCAAAACGTAAAAAAAAAACCGTCATCACAACCTAAAAAAACAAAAAAAACTGGAAAAAAAATCGGTCAGCAAAAAAAAACGGTCAGTACAACGTAAAAAAATGGTCAGCACAACCTAAAAAAACAAAAAACTGGAAAAAAATCGGTCAGCACAAAAAAAAAGTCAGCACAATGTAAAAGAAAGGGAAAAAACTGGTCAGCACAACGTAAAAAAAGGGGACCGGTCAGCAAAAAAAACGGTCAGCACAACCTAAAAAAATAAAAAAATGGAAAAAACCGGTCAGCAAAAAAAACCGGTCAGCACAACGTAAAAAAAGGGAAAAACCGATCAGCACAACGTAAAAAAAAAAATCGGTCAGCACAACCTCCAAAAACAAAAAATTTGGCGAAAAAACCGGTCTGCAACAAAAAAACTAGAAAAATACCGGTCAGCAAAAAAAATACAGTCAGCACAACGTAAAAAAATCCGGTCAGCACAACCTAAAAAAAAAAAATTGGAAAAAAACCGGTCAGCAAAAAAAACTAGAAAAAAAACCGATCAGCAAAAATAATGGTCTACACAACGTAAAAAGAACGGTCAGCACAATGTAAAAAAGGGAAAAAAACTGGTCAGCACAACGTAAAAAAAAGGGGGGACCGGTAAAATAAAACCGGTAAGCACAACCTAAAAATACAAAAAAACTGGAAAAAAATCAGTCAGCCAAAAAAAACGGTCAGCACAACGTTAAAAAAGAAAAAAAAACCGATCAACACAACGTAAAAAAAAGGGGGGACCGGTCAGCAGCTAAAAAAACGGTCAGCAAAAAAAACTAGAAAAAAATCGGTCAGCAAAAAAAATGCTCTACACAACGTAAAAAAAAACCGGTCAACACAACCTAAAAAACAAAAGAACTGGAAAAAAATCGGTCATGACAAAAAAAAGGTCAGCACAACGTAAAAAAAAGGGAAAAAAATCGGTCCGCACAATGTAAAAAAAGGGGGGACCGATCAGCAAAAAAAACAAACGGTCAGCACAACCTAAAAAAACTGGAAAAAAAACCGGTAAAAAAAACCGATCAGCACAACGTAAAAAAACCGGTCAGCACAACCTAAAAAACAAAAAAAACTGGAAAAAAAACCGGTCAGCAAAAAAAAACGGTCAGCACAACGTAAAAAAAATGGTCTGCACAACCTAAAAAAAAAAAAAAAACTGCAAAAAAACCGGTCAGCAAAAAAAAACTAGCAAAAAAATCAGTCAGCACAATGTAAAAAAAAGGGGGACGGGTAAAAAAAACTGGTCAGCACAACCTAAAAAACAAAAAACTGGAAAAAAATCGGTCAGAAAAAAAAAACGGTTAGCACAACGTAAAAAAGGGGAAAAAACCGGTCAGCACAATGTAAAAAAAGGGGGACCGGTCAGCAAAAAAAATGGTCAGCACAACCTAAAAAAACAAAAAAACTGGAAAAAAATCGGTCAGCAAAAAAAAAACCGTAAGCACAACCTAAAAAAAACTACAAAAAAACAGTCAGCACAAAAAAAAACAGGTAAGCACAACCAAAAAAAAACAAAAAAACTAGAAAAAAACTGGTCAGCACAAAAAAAAACGGTCAGCATAATGTAAAAAAGGGAAAAAATCGGTCAGCAAAAAAAACGGTCAGCACAACGTAAAAAAAGGGAAAAAAACCGGTCAGCACAACGTAAAAAAAAAGGGGGGGACCGGTCAGCACAACCTAAAAAAACAAAAAAACTGGAAAAAAATCGGTCAGCAAAAAAAAAAACCGGTAAGCACAACCTCAAAAAAAAACTGCAAAAAAACAGTCAGCACAAAAAAAATAGGTCAGCACAACAAAAAAAAAACAAAAAAACTAGAAAAAAACTGGTCAGCACAAAAAAAACGGGCAGCATAACGTAAAAAAAAGGGAAAAAACCGGTCAGCACAACGTGAAAAAATGGGGGGATCGGTCAGCAAAAAAAAAACCAGTCAGCACAACCTAAAAAAACAAAAAACCTAGAAAAAAACCGCTCAGAAAAAAAACTGGAAAAGAACCGCTCAGCAAAAAAAACTAGAAAAAAACTGGTAAAAAAATAGAAAAAAACCGGTAAAAAAAAACAAAAAAATGGTCAGGACAACGTAAAAAAAGGGAAAATAACTTGTCAGCACAACGTAAAAAAATAATAAAAAAATTAAAAAATTAAAAAACCGGTCAACACAAGGTAAAAAAAGGGAAAAAAACTGGTCAGCACAACGTAAAAAAAAAACCGGTTATCAAAACCTAAAAAAACAAAAAAACTGGAAAAAAAATCGGTCAGCAAAAAAATGGTCAGTACAACGTAAAAAATGGTCAGCAGAACCTAAAAAAACAAAAAACTGGAAAAAAATCGGTCAGCACAAAAAAATGGTCAGCACAATGTAAAAAAGGGGAAAAAAACCAGTCAGCACAACGTAAAAAAATAGGGGACCGGTCAGCAAAAAAAAAACGGTCAGCACAACCTAAAAAAACAAAAAATGGAAAAAAACCGGTCAGCAAAAAAAACCGGTCAGCACAACGTAAAAAAGGGAAAAAACCGGTCAGCACAACGTAAAAAAAAACCGGTCAGCACAACCTAAAAAAACAAAAAAATTGGAAAAAAAACCGGTCAGCAAAAAAAACTAGAAAAAACCGGTCAGCAAAAAAAAATACAGTCAGCACAACGTAAAAAAATCCGGTCAGCACAACCTAAAAAACAAAAAAACTGCAAAAAAACGGTCAGCAAAAAAACTAGAAAAAAAACCGATCAGCAAAAATAATGGTCTACACAACGTAAAAAAAACGGTCAGCACAATGTAAAAAAGGGAAAAAAAACTGGTCAGCACAACGTAAAAAAAAAGGGGGACCGGTAAAATAAAACCGGTAAGCACAACCTAAAAATTCAAAAAAACAGGAAAAAAATCAGTCAGCAAAAAAAAAAACGGTCAGCACAACGTAAAAAAGGAAAAAAAACCGATCAGCACAACGTAAAAATAAAGGGGGGACCGGTCAGCAAAAAAAAAATGGTCAGCATAAAAAACTAGAAACAAAACCGGTCAGCAAAAAAATGGTCTACACAACGTAAAAAAAACCGGTCAGCACAACCTAAAAAACAAAAAAAACTGGAAAAAAATCAGTCAGGACAAAAAAAAGGTCAGCACAACGTAAAAAAAGGGAAAAAATCGGTCCGCACAATGTAAAAAAAAGGGGGGACCGATCAGCAAAAAAAACAAACGGTCAGCACAACCTAAAAAAACTGGAAAAAAACCGGTCAACAAAAAAAACCGGTCAGCACAATGTAAAAAAAACCGGTCAGCAAAAAAAAAACGATCAGCACAACGTAAAAAAAAAGGTCTGCATAACCTAAAAAAACAAAAAAAAATGCAAAAAAACCGGTCAGCAAAAAAAACTAGCAAAAAAATCAGTCAGCAAAAAAAAAGGTCTCCACAACGTAAGAAAAAAGGTTAACACAACGTAAAAAAAGGAAAAAAACCGGTCAGCACAACGTAAAAAAAGGGGGGACTGGTAAAAAAAAACCGGTCAGCACAACCTAAAAAACAAAAAACTGGAAAAAAATCGGTCAGAAAAAAAAACAGTTAGCACAACGTAAAAAAAGGAAAAAAATCGGTCAGCACAATGTAAAAAAAAAGGGCGACCGGCCAGCAAAAAAAATAGTCAGCACAACCTAAAAAAATAAAAAAAACTGGAAAAATACCGGTCAGACAAAAAAAGGTCAGCACAACCTAAAAAATCTGGAAAAAAACCGGTCAGCACAAAAAAAACCAGTCAGCACAACCTAAAAAAACAAAAAAACTGAAAAAAAAAAACCAATCAGCACAATAAAATGGTCTACACAACATAAAAAAAACGGTCGGCATAACTTAAAAAAAAAGGGAAAAAACGGGTCAGCACAACGTAAAAAAAAAGGGGGGACCGGTCAGCAAAAAAAACGGTCAGCACAATGTAAAAAAAAGGAAAAAACCGGTCAGCACAACGTAAAAAAAAAGCGGGGGACCAGTCAGCAAAAAAAACCGATCAGCACAACCTAAAAAACAAAAAAACAGGAAAAAAATCAGCCAGCAAAAAAAACGGTCAGCACAACGTAAAAAAAGGAAAAAAACCGGTTAGCACAACGTAAAAAGAAAGGGGGAACCGGTCAGCAAAAAAAACGGTCAGCACAACCTAAAAAAATAAAAAATTGGAAAAAAACCGCTTAGCAAAAAAAACTAGAAAAAAACTGGTAAAAAAATAGAAAAAAACCGGCCAAAAAAACCAAAAAACAAAAAAATGGTCAGCACAACGTAAAAAAAGGGAAAATAACTTGTCAGCACAACGTAAAAAAACAATAAAAAAATTAAAAAATTAAAAAACCGGTCAGCACCACGTAAAAAAAGGGAAAAAACTGGTCAGCACAACGTAAAAAAAATCGGTCATCACAACCTAAAAAAACAAAAAAACTGGAAAAATAATCGGTCAGCAAAAAAAAAACGGTCAGTACAACGTAAAAAAATGGTCAGCACAACCTAAAAAAACAAAAAATTGGAAAAAAATCGGTCAGCACAAAAAAAAATGGTCAGCACAATGTAAAAAAAGGGAAAAAACCGGTCAGCACAACGTAAAAAAAAGGGGGACCGGTCAGCAAAAAAACCGGTCAGCACAACCTAAAAAAACAAAAAATGGAAAAAAACCGGTCAGCACAACGTAAAAAAAGGGAAAAAACCGATCAGCACAACGTAAAAAAAATCGGTCAGCACAACCTACAAAAACAAAAAAATGGCAAAAAAAACCGGTCTACAAAAAAAACTAGAAAAAAACTGGTCAGCAAAAAAAAATACAGTCAGCACAACGTAAAAAAATTCGGTCAGCACAACCTAAAAACAAAAACTGGAAAAAAACCGGTCAGCAAAAAAAAACTAGAAAAAAAATCGATCAGCAAAAATAATGGTCTACACAACGTAAAAAAAAACGGTCAGCACAATGTAAAAAGGGGAAAAAACTGGTCAGCACAACGTACAAAAAAGGGGGGGACCGGTAAAATAAAACCGGTAAGCACAACCTAAAAATACAAAAAACTGGAAAAAAATCAGTCAGCAAAAAAAAAAAACGGTCAGCACAACGTAAAAAAGGGAAAAAACCGATCAGCACAACGTAAAAAAAAGGGGGGACCGGTCAGCAAAAAAAAAAACGGTCAGCAAAAAAAACTAGAAAAAAATCAGTCAGTAAAAAAACCGGTCAGCACAACGTAAAAAAAGGGGAAAAACCGATCAGCACAACGTAAAAAAAATCGGTCAGCACAACCTACAAAAACAAAAAAATTGGCAAAAAAACCGGTCTGCAAAAAAAAACTTGAAAAAAACTGGTCAGCAAAAAAAAATACAGTCAGCACAACGTAATAAAATCCGGTCAGCACAACCTAAAAAACAAAAAACTGGAAAAAAACCGGTCAGCAAAAAAAAGTAGAAAAAAAATCGATCAGCAAAAATAATGGTCTACACAACGTAAAAAAAACAGTCAGCACAATGTAAAAAAGGGGAAAAAACTGGTCAGCACAACGTAAAAAAAAGGGGGGACCGGTAAAATAAAACCGGTAAGCACAACCTAAAAATACAAAAAAACTGGAAAAAAATCAGTCAGCAAAAAAAAAACGGTCAGCACAACGTAAAAAAGGGAAAAAAACCGATCAGCACAACGTAAAAAAAAGGGGGGACCGGTCAGCAAAAAAAACGGTCAGCAAAAAAACTAGAAAAAACCGGTCAGCAAAAAAATGGTCTACACAACGTAAAAAAAAACCGGTCAGCACAACCTAAAAAACAAAAAAAAACTGGAAAAAAATCAGTCAGGACAAAAAAAAAGGTCAGCATAACGTAAAAAAAGGGAAAAAATCGGTCCGCACAATGTAAAAAAAAGGGGGGACCGATCAGCAAAAAAAAACAAACGGACAGCATAACCTAAAAAAACTGGAAAAAAACCGGTCAACAAAAAAAACCGGTCAGCACAACGTAAAAAAAACCGGTCAGCACAACCTAAAAAACAAAAAAACTGGAAAAAAACCGGTCAGCAAAAAACAAACGATTAACACAACGTAAAAAAAATGGTCTGCACAACCTAAAAAAACAAAAAAAACTGCAAAAAAACCGGTCAGCAAAAAAAAACTAGCAAAAAAATCAGTCAGCAAAAAAAAGGTCTACACAACGTAAGAAAAAAGCTTAACACAACGTAAAAAAAGGAAAAAAACCGGTCAGCACAACGTAAAAAAAAGGGGGGACTGGTAAAAAAACCGGTCAGCAAAACCTAAAAATACAAAAAACTGGGAAAAAATCGATCAGAAAAAAACGGTTAGCACAACGTAAAAAAAGGGAAAAAAACTGGTCAGCACCCAGCCCATTTACATTCACTGCAATTTACATTTCTTGCTATTTAATTTTCTGCAATTTACATTTCTTGCTCTTTAAGTTTCTGCCCATTTACATTCTGCAACTTTAATTTTCTTGTAATTTTTACCTTCTGTTGCTCAACTTCACACAATTCACTCAATGTTAGCTTGACTAAACTAATCACCCACTAAAGTTTCTTGATCCATCAATCCCTGTGGGATCGACCTCACTCTAAGTGAGTTATTACTACTTGATGCGACCCGGTATACTTGCCGGTTAGATCTATGTGTTTGGAAATTCGTTTTTCCACAAAAACACCATCAAGTTTTTGGCGCCGTTGCCGGGATTGATTTAGATCAACAATGATTAAGTGGGTGAGAAGTCTAGATCAAGCATTTTTTGTTTTTGTTCTCTGTTCTAAGTTGAAACCAAGGTGTTTGTGTTTTTGCCTCACTAAGAAATTCTCATCTCTAATATGAGTAATTTCAGTTTTCATTGGTTGTGTGTTTTACAAAATTCAAATGGAGTTCCACTCATCTTATGATCAAACAAATTTTATGGGATATTACCCACCATCACCAATCTCTAATGATGACTGGGAGTGTCACCAAGAAATGATAAATGATCAAGCAAATCACATGAGATATTGTCCAGAACCACAAAATGATTTATGTCATTATCCTCATGGTAGCCGGGCATATCAACAAGAGTATGAACAATCAAGTGAAATGAACTATTTTCCAGAGCCACAAAGTGACTCATATTGCTATGATACTGACATAAATTATGGCTGGGAAGGGAATTTCAAGGTTTCATCTTCTGTTCATCAAGGAACATCATCATTTGATTGTGCTGTCAATGCGTACATGCAAAATTGTCCCCCAAGGGAACAAGATGATCTATACTGTGATGAATTCAATAATTTTTCAAGTTGTGCTTGGGAGGACCAAAATCAGAAAGCATTTGACAGCTCATACTCCACTTATCAGGAGCCATCATCACTTGAGCAAACCTTCAATTCACTCATACAAAATTACCCAACCTCACCTCTAAGTTCCTCATTTGAAAATTTTTCATCATTTAGCTATCCCTCTACACAAAATCTCTTCCAAAACTCACAGTCCACACAAACTTCCATGAACCAAAGCCTCTCAAAGCTTGAGACCATGTTTGAAAAATATGAGAGGGAGGCACAGATATCCTGGAATGAGCAGGAGAATTCATTCAAAAATGTGGAAGTGTTGGTAAACCAAATGTTAAGTGCAAGGAAGGAAGTAGAAGAGCAAAATGAAGAGGCTCCTGAACTAACTGAGGATCCCCTCCAAAAATCTAGAGAATTGTTGAAAAGACAAGAACAACTCATGGAGGAACAACAACAATCCTGGAGAGAACAAGAAATCCTTCTCAAGAAGATGGATGGGCATTTAGAGCAAATAAGGAGAAACTTAGAACCATCAAACAGTGAGGATGAAGGCTAATTTGTGGATGAGGAAATGGAAAAACAAGAACCAAAGGTCCCTGTGTCAAGTGAAATTTCAATGGAAAAGGAGGTTGTCGAGGTGTTTGAACCTGTGGCTTCATATTCACAAAAGCTAATTGAGGTGATAGAGGAACATAAAACTTCACTTCCAAAAGACTTAATGAAAGATCAAACAGAAGAAGGGGAGGAAACCAATCAAGGGGATTCACGCTCAATTAAGGATGAGGATTATATGGATGAAGGGCTCATGGAACAACCAATTCAAAAGGCTTTTGATGAGGAGAAAAATCCAATAAACACACAGCAACCAAGTCTTTAATTCAAAGGAGTGAAGGCAACTAACAACATCACCAATCATGTCCCTGGTCCAGCAAGCAAGGTCAATCAAACCATGTACAAAAGGAAGCTTGCTGAGGAGAGGCCAAGACAAGGTACAGTAGCTGAATCTTCTCCCCCCCTTGAGGTCATTCCTCTTAACAAACTGGAAGAAGAGAAAGAAAGTGAAGAACAACATGTCAAGCTAATGACACTAAAAGAGCGCTTGTTGGGAGGTAACCCAACCTTAGGTAACATTTCATTTCTCTGCTTGGTTTATTCTCTTTCTTTACTGTGTTTAAATTTTAATAAATTGGCACATGGTTACATTCTAAGTTTGGTGATTCCCTGTAACAATTTGTATTCAATCCCTTTGGATGATTTCATCAATTTTACATGGAAGTGACACACTAAGATTCTAAGTTTGGTGTGCCACTTATTTTTTATGCAAATCATCCAGCAACATCACTTGTCTGCATAATCATAATGCCTTTGCAGTGTTATCTTTCATTTAGTTGGACAATTTTAGTTTTCTTTTTGTTTGAGTCATTTTCTTGTTTTATTAACTGTTTTTGTTAATACATCACCAAGAGATTCTTATTCATGACAGATTCTTTGCTTAGTGAATGTATTTAACATATAACAGTTTCATTTAGTTTTAGTTTAAATAAATTGACATATGGTTGCATTCTAAGTTTGGTGTTGCTATGCAACAAAAATTTGCTTCCAATCCTTACTGGATACTTGCATCAATTCCAATAGAAAGTATCACACTAAGTTTGGTGTGCCACATATATTTTATGTAATATATCATGCACACCAACTTATATTTGCAATCACAATGTCTCTATTTCTCTGTGCCTTCATATCTTTAATTTTGCTTGCTTAGAACATATGTATCACTAACATTTCATTGTGTAAGACATTCATGATCCATCTTAGCCCCATAACCACGATTCTAATAGTTGCTTGAGGATAAGCAAGCATTCTGAGTTGGTATGGGAAGGAGAAAAATGGGAGAAAAATGACAACAATAGAGAAGATGATCTACAAGGTTGTAAAGTTCCTTTTCCTCTCATTTGTTTCTAGCACTTTAAATTGCATGATTGTCTTATTATCTTCTTTGTATGCATGTGTAGTATGAATAAGCATAGCCTGAATTTTGATTTGTAACATATTTCTGTGACATTATGACTACCAACTCGAATTTTGTAAAGTTCAAAGCAGTAAATTATCATGATCATAAACAAACAAGGAATTAAAGAGGAATTTAGCATGTGCATGCAAGTATTGGAAAGCTAGCACGTTTGATTATTGCTCAATTGCATTAGATTTTATTTAATTAAAGTTTTCATCTAAGACATTTTGTGAAATCTTTTGAAATCATGAAAATCTTGAAAAAAAGCAAAAAAGGGCAAGAAAAGAAAAAGAGAAAGAATGAGAAAGCTGAAGGCTCTGAGTACCAATGGCAATTTATTTGTTAAGTACTTGTGGTGTTTATGTATCAAGCCAAATGCTTGAAAACAAAACACTTAGAAGTCAAGGCTAGACTCAAGTGCAAAAGTACTCCCTCAAAGCTCAAGGTTCTGAGCATCAATGATTAGAGAGTCAAGAAAAGAAACAAATGAGCTTAATGAAGTCCTCTAATTCAAATGCTTGTGGTGCTTATGTATCAAGTGGTAATACTTGAAAACAAAGCATTTAGAGTCGTAGCTTTGTATTAACTCATGGGGCAAAGCACCTAAAAGGAGAAGCTAATAAGAAAATCCTCTTTAGCATTTTCATAGGCTTCTAGCCTAAATTCATCCAACTCATTTAGTTGCAACAACCTTTTCTCCCCTGCTGCTTCAGAGTCAAGATTTAGGAGTTTAGTAGCCCAAAAAGCCTTGTGTTCAAGCTCTACAGGGAGGTGACAAGATTTGTTGTACAATAGCTGAATGGGGGACTTCCCAATGGGGGTTTTGAAAGCTGTCCTGTATGCCCAGAGTGCATCTTCCAGCTTCCTAGCCCAATCTTTTCTTGTGCTTCCTACTGTTTTCTCTAGGATCTTCTTCAATTCTCTGTCTGCCAATTCAGCCTGGCCATTAGTTTGAGGGTGATATGGTGGCTACTTTATGAATGACTCCATATTTATGGAGGAGTTTCTCCATCTGTTTGTTGCAAAAATGACTACCACCATCACCCTTAGGCACTCCATATCTAGTGAAAATGTGATTCTTAAGGAATTGAAGGACAATTTGTGCATCACAGGTGGTTGTGGCTATGGCTTCCACCCACTTTGAGACATATTCCACTACTACCAAGATATATTTGAAAGAATAGGAAAGGGGGAAGGGTCCCATAAAATCAATGCCCTATAGATCAAATAATTCTACTTCCAGAATGAAATTCTGAGGCATCTCATTCCTTCTTGTCAATCCTCCTGCTCTCTGGCATTCGTTACATTGGTGAACAAACTCTCTGGCATCCTTAAAGATAGTTGGCCAATAGAAGCCACTCTGTAGTATCTTTGCAGCTGTTCTTTCTGGACCAAAGTGTCCACCATAGGCTGAGCCATGGCAATGCCACAATATATCCCTTATTTTACTCTCAGGGACACACCTCCTAAGCACTCCATCAGAACATCTCTTGAACAGGAAAGGTTCATCCCACAAGAACTTCTTTGCTTCATTGACTAGCTTCTTCACTTGTTGCTTAGAGAATTCTTGAGGTATCTTCCTCCCCACTTTGTAGTTTGCTATGTCAGCAAACCAAGGTGCTTGTTGGATCTGCAAAAGATGTTCATCTGGAAAGCTTTCATTCACAGGCTGGGAAGCTTCTTGAATTGTTTCTTATAGTAGCCTTGATAAATGATCAGCAACTTGGTTTTCAGTGCCCTTCCTGTCTTTTATTCCAATGTCAAACTCTTGTAGGAGCAATATCCACCTGATAAGTCTTGGTTTAGCATCCTGTTTTGACATCAAATACTTAAGGGCAGCATGGTCAGTATAAACCACAATTTTGGATCCTATCAAGTATGATCTAAACTTATCAAATGCATAAACTACAGCTAATAACTCCTTCTCTATTATGGTGTAATTTTTTTAGCCTCATTCAACACCTTACTTGCATAATATATGACATGATGCAAGTTTCCCTTCTTTTGTCCACGCACAGCACCAATTGCAATGTCACTTGCATCACACATGAGTTCAAAAGGTAGTTCCCAATCTGGGGGTGTGATGATTGGTGCTGTTATGAGTCTGTTTTTTAAAGTTTCAAAGGCATGCTGGCAATTTTCATCAAAGACAAAAGGATTATCAATCATCAGCAAATTACTCAAATGTTTGGCTATTTTAGAAAAATCCTTGATAAACCTTCTATAGAATCCTGCATGCCCCAAGAAACTTCTAACATACTTCACATTAGTTGGTGGAGGGAGCTTCTCTATAATTTTCCACCTTTGCCTTGTCAACCTCTATCCCTTTTCTTGAAACTTTGTGACCAAAAACAATCCCTTCAGGCACCACGAAGTGGCACTTTTCCCAGTTCAGAACCAAATTGGTTTCTTGGCACCGTTTCAAGACAAGGGTTAGATGTTGCAGGCAAGCATTGAAATTATCACCAAAAACAGAAAAGTCGTCCATGAAGACCTCTAAGAACTTTTCGACCATATCTGAAAAAATAGAGAGCATACACCTTTGAAAGGTGGCTGGGGCATTGCATAGCCCAAATGGCATTCTTCTATAGGCAAAAACTCCAAATGGACATATAAATGAGGTCTTTTCCTGGTCCTTTGGATCTACCACTATCTTATTATACCCAGAATAGCCATCCAGGAAGCAATAGTAAGCATGGCCGGCCAATCTTTCAAGCATCTGGTCAATGAAGGGAAGAGGGAAATGGTCTTTGCGTGTGGCATCATTCAGCCTCCTATAGTCAATGCACATCCTCCATCCTGTCATAGTTCTTGTGGGAATGAGTTCATTCTTCTCATTAACAATGACTGTCATCCCACCCTTCTTTGGTACCACTTGAACTGGGCTTATTCATGAGCTATCAGAGATAGGATAGATTATCCCTGCATTCCACAACTTCATTACTTCCTTCTGGACAACTTCCTTCATTGTGGGATTTATCCTCCTCTGAGGTTGAACCACTAGTTTGGAATTGTCCTCCAAGAGGATCTTATGCATACACACTGCTGGGCTGATGCCTTTCAGGTCGTCAATGGTCCATCCTAAAGCATCCTTGTGAGCTTTAAGTACATCAAGAAGTTCTCCTTCTTCTTTTTTTGTCAGGGACGAATTGATGATCGCTGGGAAACTCTCCGATGTTACAAGGAATACAGATTTGAGATGGGTGGGTAACAGCTTCAGTTCTTATTTTTGCACTTCTTCCTTCTTGTTTGGTTTCACGTCTTTGTCAATAGAGATCTTGGCTGCTTGTTCCTCTGTTGTCTCTTGGTTACTTTCCTCTTCTTGCTCATGATTATTAGTATCTAACATTCTTTCTACAGGCTCTCTATCATGTCCACTCTCAAGTAATCCTCTTGCTCAGTAGGGTGTTGCATTGACTTGAAAACATTTATGACCATTTGCTCATTGTGTAGTCTGAAGATCATCTCTCCCTTTTTCACATCGATAATAGCTCTTGCAGTTGCTAGAAATGGTCTTTCCAAGATGATTGAATTATTTCCTTCCTCTTCAGTGTCCAAGATTACAAAGTCCACAGGGAAGATAAACTTTCCAACCTTCACTAACAGATTTTTCACGATTCCATTAGGTGTCTTGATTGATCTATCAGCCATGACTAGTGACATCCTGGTGGGTTTGAGTTCTTCTATAGCAAGCTTCCTCATCATGGATAGGGGCATTAAATTGATGCTAGCTCCAAGATCACAAAGAGCTTTGTCTAATGTCATCTTGCCTATGGTGCATGAAACTACAAAGCTCCCTGGATCTTTAAGCTTTAGTGGGATTCTTTTTTGAAGCACAGCGCTACATTCTTCAGTGAGTAGCACGGTCTCCTTCTCCAGCCAACTTCTCTTCTTGTTGATAAGCTCCTTTAAGAACTTGGCATACAGAGGCATTTGCTCCAATGCCTCAGCCAAGGGAATGTTTATCTCTAGCTTCTTGAAAGTCTCAAGGAACTTATAAAAGTGTTGATCCTTTGCTTATTTGTGGAATCTTTGGGGATATGGCAGTGGAGGTGTAATGCTCTTCTCCACTTGCTGTTGTTTGGGAGCTGGCTTTTCCATGATCTGCTTTCCTTTCTTCAAATTTTGTGGTTGGTTATCTTTTTCTTTGAGCTTTTTTGAGATATCTTTGCTTGTCATGTCCTTGCTGCTAGCTTCCTCTTTTTCTGTTGGTTCTTTGTTGATATCCATAGGCTTCTTGGTTGCTTCCTTGTTGTCCACCAATATCTTTCCACTCCTTAATTGTATAGCCTTGCACTCCTCTTTAGGATTAAGAATGGTGTCTGATAAACCACTATTTTATAGTTTATATTGTGTTTAATTGTGTGGTTTTGTCATGATCCTTACCCACTTATTCATCAATTTAGCATGCATTTAGATTTCCTTCCTAAATTTATTACATGTTTGAAAATTGCTTCTTAGAGACTTTAATTATTTAATTTTAATTCTCCTTTATTCCATTCGATGTCGTAATCTGTGTGTCGAGTGTTTCAGGCTTTATAGGGCATGAATGAGACAGAGATTGGAGAGGAAGCTAGCAAAAAATGGAAGGAACACAAGAATTTGAGGAGATAACCAGCGAAAAGTGACGCAGTCGCATGGCTCACGCGACCGCGCGAAAGAGCGCAAATCGCAGTGACGCGGGCGCATGGCTTGCGCGGCCGCGCGGATTGGAAAGCACAATCAACATAGTAGCTTGGATGACGCGAACGCGTGAGAGGAAAAGCGCAAGCGACGCGTTCGCATGGACGACGCGATCGCGTGACATGCGCGATCTGCATAATCTTCAGAATCCGAAACCAGCGATTTTGGATCCTATTTTGGCCCAGTTTTCAGCCCAGAACAGCAGATTAGAGTCAGAGAATATGCAGAAACAGGAGAGACATTCATTCAGTAGTTTAGTTTTTAGTTTTTCACTCTTTTAGGTTTTCTCTAGATAGCTTTTAGAATTTTAACTTTCAATTAGTCTTAGCATTGGAACATTGAGAAGAGTTATTTTCTCATCAAGACTTCGTCACTCTAGTTTGTTCTCTTAACTTGGTTTTATTCTTCCATGTTCTTTGTTATGTTCAATTTTGTCATTCAGATACTTTTATGATTAATTAATGCAAGGACTATTTCTTTTTAATTTAATTTCAATTCCAATAATCATGTCTTCTTTTAATTCCCTTTCATGTGCCATGGATTCTTTATTTACAATGCGTGAGTAGTTTCATTACTTGATGGGGAATTGATTAAAAGGAACTCTTGAATTGGAAGGATTGAAGGAAAAATTTGTAGTTGGGTTAATTATTGGATTGCTATCCTGTCACCAACGCCAATCCCTTTGAACTAAGTGGGTTGTAACTCGTGAACAGATCTGGCATTCCAACTTGTTTGACTTTCCCTTACCTAGTAAGGGATAACCAAACAGAGTAACCATTAATTATAAATTAATCTTAAAAATCATTCCGTCAATGATAGAGATTCTAACCAATCAATTCCCAGTCAAGGCTTTTATTTATATTATTTAAAATTTCTCAATTTAAATCCCAATTTACTTAGCTCAACTTTTTGGAATATCTGATTAATAAAACAGCACACTTTTCTGCAACTCGTTGGGAGACGACCTGGGACTTAAAACTCCCAGTAATTTTAATTTAAACTTTCTGTGACATATTTCTAAATTGATAGGCAGATTTTCGGTGAGTTAAGAACTATACTCGCAACGTAACCATTTTAATAAATTTTTAATTCACCAGCTTCTGCACTCCATCAATTTTTGGTGCCGTTGCCGGGGAGTTGCAATAGAGTGCTAATTTTATTAATTAGAATTTATTTACTTGCATTTTATTTAATTTTGCTACTATGAGCTGCATGTTTCTTCCGTCAAATGACACGTTCACTTCCTGATCCGCGCTTGCTAATATTCGATCCTGAAATTGAAAGAACAATTTCACGAATAAGGCGAGAACAACGTAGGTTAGTCCGCTCTGAGGGCGGATCTGAAAGTGAATCTGAGGAAGAAACCAGCCCCCGTTCTACTGATTCGGTTATTTTACGTGCAGAAAACATGGCAGCTAGAAGAGTTACCATTCAGGAGGAAGGAGCTCCTGATTTTACAATGCAACCGTTTCAAGCGCATCATCCAGCGGTAGCTATGGATTTTGAAATAAAGACCGCACTGCTAAATTTGATGCCCAAGTTTCATGGCCTACCTACTCAAGAGCCTATCAAGCACTTGAGAGATTTCCAGGCAGCCTGTTCTACTGTCAGGCGTGATGGCACTGACGAAACTTCAATTCTGCTGAAAGCTTTTCCTTTCTTTCTTGAGGAAAAAGCAAGAGAGTGGTACTACACTCAACCTCTAGCAAATGTATCCAACTGGGATACACTCAGAAAGGAGTTTCTGGAGAAATTCTTTCCATCTGAAGTTACTGATAAACTGAGGAAGGATATCTCTACAATTGTTCAGGATGACAATGAGACTCTCTTTGAATACTGGGAGCACTTCAATAATCTTCTGGAAGCATACCCCCACCACATGATTGACAAGATCGTGTTACTTAGCTATATCACACAAGGTATGAGGCCCCAAGATAAGACCACATTGGAAAGTGCCAGCAATGGGACTATGAAGAAGTACAAGACCACTGATAAAGCTTGGCAATTGATCAGTGATTTAGCTGAATCTACTCGAAACCACAGACAGAAACAAGGCCGTTCAAGGGCCGTTGCAGAAGTATCTTCTGGCATAGAGACTGCTGCTCTAAATTGAAGCATCTGTGAAATGACCAACCTGCTGAAGCAAATGCAGTTAAATCAACAAGTTCAGCAAACTCAATCGCAGCAAAACCAACAACTAGTTCCACAAAGAATTTGTGGAATTTGTGCTGATTACAGTCATTACACTGATGAATGCCCGCAGCTCCAACAAGAAGACAACATGGTGGCATCCGCTCACAACTTCTATGACCGCCCCAACCAAGGGTACAATCAAAGTGGAAATAATAACCATGGATGGCAGGACAATTCAAACCAGAATTGGAGGGACAACAATAATAAGGGAGGCAGAGATAATCAGGGAAATCAGAGGTGGAATAATTACAACAACAGGCAGCAAAATTAACCTTACCGAGCACCTCACCTGAGGCAAAACCAAGGACCACCAAACAATCAGCAGCAAACCTCTCAAATTACTCATTCTTCTGTATCTTCTAATGAAGATTTATTACAAGCTTTTGAGAAAAGACAACTGGCCATGGAAAATACCATCGTGAACAGTATTAATGCCAGTCTGAATGGTTTTACCTCTACTCTGCAAGCTTTTATGACACAACTTGGTTCAGCACAAAATTCCAGTAACCAACCTTCAAGCACCACTGGAATCCCCTCTCAACCATTACCCAATCCAAAGGGAGGCATTAATGCCATCACCCTGAGGTCCGGAACCACACTGCAGGAGAGGAATCAGGAGGAACCAAGCTCACCAGAATACGCCTCAGCTGAAGAGGTGGTAGAAATCGAAGATGTTGAAGAGGAAGAGGATATACAGGACATAGCTGAAGAAGAGATAGCTCAACCACAGGAAGAAGCACAAAAAGGTGCAGGCACCACAGAAAACACTACTCCCATCCCATTACCACAACTTGCAAGGAAGCCTAGGAAGCAGCTGGAACCTGATCCTAAAATGGTAGAAATATTCAAAAAGGTTGAGGTAACTATTCCCCTTTTTGATGTTATTCAGCAGGTACCTAAATATGCAAAGTTTCTAAAAGACTTATGTATCCATAAAGACAAAATTAATGAATTAGAAACTATTCCTTTAGGTAGTTCTATATCTGCTTTAATGGGAGGATTACCTGAAAAATGTAGTGATCCAGGTCCTTGCATAGTTAATTGTACTATTGGTGGTGTAGTAATTTATGATTGCATGTGTGATTTAGGAGCATGTGTCAGTATAATGCCTTTGTCTACATATGATGTTTTAAGGCTCCCTCCCTTAAAAAGGTCGGCAGCTCGTTTTGTGTTAGCAGATAAAAGCATTATTACAGTGGCTGGAGTTGCTGAAGATGTTTTGGTGAACATTAAAGGGCTCACATTTCCCACTGATTTTTATATCTTGGAGATGCCCCATAATGATTCAAATAAGCCATCATCAATCCTACTTGGAAGACCATTCCTGAAGACATCAAAATTCAAATTGGATGCTTTTTCAGGGACATACTCATTTGAAATAGATGGCCGCATAGTAATCTTCAATCTGAATGGAGTCATTGACAACCCCCCAGAAGATCGTTCTATCTTCCAGTGTGATGTCATAGATGAAAGTGTGGCTGAAGTTCAAAAAGAAGAGTTTGAAGAGAGGCACACTGGACAAGGTCCAAATGTGGGGACCTTCTTAACTGACAATGAGAACACTTCACCATTTTCACAAGCCCCAGATAACCCAGAGCCTGCCCATGATCAAAAGTTAGAATTGAAACCTCTCCCTCCACATCTCAAATATGCTTACCTTTAGGATGAGTAGAAGCTTCTGGTTATTATTGCAAGAGAACTGACTTCTCAACAAGAAGAGCAGTTACTTGATGTACTGACTTCTCAACCCTCAAGTATGTGAGCACAGAATATTTTTAGAAGAGGGAGCAAGACCTGTCCGTCAACCGCAAAGAAGATTGAATCCCACCATCTTGGAAGTTGTCAAAAAAGAAGTGACCAGACTATTGGAGGCAGGTATCATATATCCCATTTCAGACAGTGAATGGGTAAGCCCAATACAAGTGGTGCCCAAGAAATCTGGAGTCACTACAGTGAAAAATGAACATGGAGAGCTCATAGCAACTAGAGTTCAGAATGCTTGGAGAGTTTGCATTGATTACAGGCGTCTCAACCAAGCTACTCGTAAGGATCACTATCCACTTCCATTCATTGATCAAATGCTGGATCGCCTGTCAGGTAAATCACATTATTGCTTTTTAGATGGTTACACAGGTTATTTCCAGATTCATATAACTCCTGAGGATCAGGAAAAGACTACTTTTACATATCCTTTTGGGACCTATGCTTATAAGAGAATGCCCTTTGGCTTGTGCAATGCACCAGCTACTTTCCAAAGGTGCATGATGAATCTTTTCTCTGATCTTATTGAGGACTGTATGGAAGTTTTTATGGACGATTTTAGCGTTTATGGTGATTCTTTTAACCTTTGCTTAGATGGATTATCTAGAGTATTAGATAGATGTATTAATACAAACCTTGTATTGAATTTCGAAAAATGCCACTTTATGGTAAAGCAAGGGATTGTATTGGGACATGTGGTATCTAATAATGGCATTTCTGTAGACCCAGCAAAGGTGAATGTTATTTCTAGTTTACCTTACCCCTCTTCTGTGAGGGAAGTCCGTTCGTTCCTTGGCCATGCAGGTTTCTACAGGAGATTTATTAAGGGCTTTAGTAAGGTGGCACTTCCCTTATCCAGATTACTACAAAAGGATATTGAGTTCGAGTTCAGTGAGGATTGCAAACAAGCATTTGATAAGTTAAAGACTGTTCTAACTCAAGCTCCAATTGTGAGAGTACCCGACTGGAGCCAGCCATTTGAAATCATGTGCGATGCTTCCAACCATGCAGTAGGAGCAGCACTGGCTCAGCATGAAGGTAAGAATCCTTTTGTTATTGCCTATGTGTCTAAGACTTTAGACACTGCCCAGTCCAATTATACTACTACTGAGAAAGAGCTACTTGCTACTGTTTTTGCTCTGGATAAATTCTGGGCTTATTTACTTGGTACTAGGGATGTCAATGGGGCGGGGCGGGGGCGGGGGATGCCTCCCTGCTCCCCGTCCCCGCCCTCAAATATTGTCCCCGTCCCCGCCCCATTCCCCACCATGGGGGGATAATTGCCCCCATCCCCATTCCCCACGTTCCCCGTGTTCCCCGCGGGTCCCCATTCCCCATATGCTTATATTGAACATTTATATGAAAATTACCATAAAAAATAAAAAAAAACATAGAAAAAACCACAAAATGAAAATTACAACACAAAATCAAGTTTAACATAGTCCACAAAATGAAAATTACAACACAAAATCCAAGATTACAACTTACAAGTAAAGAAATATAAAATCAAGTTATCATAGTCCATAAAATAAAATTTTAAAATACAACTTCCATTGTTAAAAAAAGCCATAAAATAAAGTCTTCAGCTTCCAACAAACAACTCCATGTTCTCTGTTAAAATACGACACAAACATGAATATGTTAACATACATTATAAACAATACCATATATTTAATAAGAATTTGACATAATAAAAAAATAATTACCTAAACTCCTAAATCTCCATATCCATCACATAGTCCCAAGGGATTGGAATTTTCGACCCTGATTTACCTACATTATATCAAAACCAACAATTCACAAGAGTTAAATTTAACATGAAATTGAACTTTAATAGGAGATAAAATTTGAGTTATTAGTACTTTTACCTGAAGAGTGTATCCAATGCTGAGTGCAAATTAACGCCTCAACAAGTTCACAATCCAATTTATTGCGATGTGGATGTATAACTTGACCACCAGTGCTAAAAGCAGACTCTGAGGCAACAGTAGAAATGGGAATGGCTAAAAAATCTCTTGCAATCTTTTGTAAAGTTGGATATTTCACCCCAATATTTTTCCAGTAGCCCAATATGTCAAATTTTTCCAAATTTGCTTTATCTACCATAACACTCTCTTCCAAATAGAAATCCAACTCAGTTTTTGCAACACAGTCTTCAGATGTATCTTCCACAAATTGCAAGTAGATAGAGTTAAATTTTCTCTTTGAAGATCCTTCATCATGTCCAACATTCAAAGTAAAAGCTGAACTATCATCATTTGTTGCTCTTCTTTTAACCCTAGCCTTAAGTTGATATTCACATACTAATTCTTCCATCATTTTCTTTACCTTGCTCAGATGATTCTCACTTTGAGATCCATATATTTTAGGGAAAAAAATTTCAATAACTTCATCTTATACCTAGGGTCTAAGATAGCTCCCACAGCCATGACTTCATTAATTTGATCCCAATACTTTTCAAACTTACTAATCATATTTGTTGCCATTCTATGAATCATCTCATTGGGACTAAGCAACCACTCGTTCAAGTTCAATCTCATTTCACACACCTTGGGAAAGTATAAATTTGTCGTTGGATATAAAGTGCCAGAGAATAATTCAGTCACACTATAAAAGACTTCTAATTTATCCACAAGTTCATTTGCCATTTCCCACTCATCATCAGATGGTACAACTTTATACAGAGATTCACAATGTCTTAAACGCTCAAAAACTTCTCTATATGGCAAAGCAGAAGTAAGCATTAGATAAGTTGAGTTCCATCTAGTTCTACAATCAAGTGCAAGCTTTCTCCTATAATTAATATTCAATTGCCTACAAGTCTCTTCAAATTTTTCTTCCCTCTTCGGTGTTGCAACCCAAAAAGAAACACTATCTCTGATTTTTTCAATAGAACCATATATTGCATTCATGCCATCTTTCACAATCAAATTCACAATGTGAGCACAACAACGCATGTGAAAAAATTCTCCTCTCTTAACAAAGTTAGACGGTGAAATCTTATCAAGCACAAGATGAATCATAGCATCATTTGTACTACAATTATCAACCGTTAAAGTTGACAATTTTCTATCTATATTCCAATCATACAAGGAATTCACCAAAACATCACTAAGAACTTCAGCAGTATGGGGTGCAGGCACATATGCAAACCTAGAATAATGTAAATATAATAAACAATCATGACATTAAAAATTCAAATATTTAAAAGATGCTAAAAGCATAAATAATACCTTACAAGCCGATTTTGCAAGTTCCAATCATCATCAATAAAGTGAGCTGTAATCGCCATATAACCTTTGTTTTGACAATCAGAACTCCACATATCAGTAGTTATAGCAACGCGGCTTGAATTTTTTCCCAACAATTTGAGAAGCATTGCCTTTTCAGCTTCATACATCTTCATAGCATCACTTCTCAGTGTATTTCTTGTATAAAATTTGAATAAAGGTTGAGTCTCAGCCATAAACTCATGAAAACCCTGTTGCTCAACAAACGACATAGGGTGTTCGTCCCTAATAACCCATCTTGTGAGTGCTCGTCGTGCTCCCTCTTGACTAAATGTGAAGTTTCCAACCAAAAGTGAATCCGTTGGCCTTCCCGTTCCTGTCGAACCTGATGATTGCTGCACTATCTTCAATATTGATTGCTTTGGTCCCCTAACAGTACGAATCGGGCAAATTCTAATGTGATCATGCAAGTGCTTAGTTCCTTGCTTCGTGTCACCTCCAATCTTTCTTTCGCAATATTTACATATTGCCTTCCACTTTCCATCTATTTGCTCCCTCCTAAAATGTTTCCAAGCCTCAGAAGTTAATCCTTTCTTGTTAGGACTGTTTTGCACACTTTGGCTAACTTCTTGCCCTCCCTCTTGTGTTTCTTCTTGTCCTTCTTCTTGTGTTCCTTGAACATGTGCTTCAATTGCTTGACCCTCATCATCTTGACTTGGTTCTATCTCATTATTATTTTCAGTAGGAGTCGAGCTTAAACTATCCATCCTATACAGTAAGATTTAATACGGAAACACTAAATTAAAATTCAAATTCAATACATAAATACTAAAACACATAATCAACTCAGAATAAGATCCAAAAAGCATGCATATGAGGGAAGCATTAGATAATTGAAACAGCAATCATAGATTTTCTAATTTGCTTTACCCTGACATAATCACAGATTTGCTAATTTAGAGGCAAAATTTATTCTTTGCTAATTATTCTTTGCTGCCTACATGTTACTTCTATCTCAAGGGTGTTACTGAGTGGGGAAAGTCTCCAAACACAGAAAATAAGATTGCTATCTAGCATTTACATTAAAAAGAACTATAAAATTTAGGTATCACTATAAGTAAGCTATATGTAACACCTTACTGGTCGAGTAGTATATAGTCTGATATACAAACTCATTCTTTTTATTGTGGCTTAGTCAGAATCAGATGTTAACATTGTACTCCATGTACTATATATGTACTATATATGTACTATATATTGTACTTTAAATTATAATTAAAAAACTAAAAAATGAGAAGAAGAAAGAACATGTAAATGTCTACTTTTTTTTTACTCCTCCCATTTAAGAGTTCTAAGCCAAGACTAAAATTTAAGCGCAATATATTAAGAGACAAGGTATTTAGCCATCCAACTAAAGTTTCAGTTTCAATAAATGTTTATTTGTTGTTTTGTTGGTCAAACAATAAATATGTAATTGAAAACCTATGTTTGAACTACTTGGCTTGTGAGCTCAGCTGCTGGGTTTAAAGGGCTATATAATATAACATTGAAGTGCTCTGTTTTCCATCAAAGAAGGAAAAAAGAAGCAGAACTTGAAGTGTGTGAGATTTGACATCAATGGTGAATGCCGGGTTCTTTTAATTACTAACAGAGATATATCAAAAGGGGAGAGACTGTACTATGACTACAATGGATACGAACATGAATATCCAACTGAACATTTTGTCTAAGCAAGCCAACTCCAACCAAGGTCATCATCACCATCAAATTCATGAAAAAAAACAAAAATCTAAAGTGAAATGCCAAAATACAAGAAGAAAAAGGGAGTAGTGAATCTTACCAGGATAAGACAGAATCACAGAAATGGTCGAAGAGGTAGAGACGCCGGTGAAGAGAAGAGTGGCGACCGATGCAGAAGAGGGCGAACGGAAGATGGCGCACGGGGCGGTGCAGTGACGATGGTGGTCAGAGGCCGTGACGATGGTGGTCGGAGGTGGCTGGCTGGGACGAGGGAGAAAACACAGAGGAAGGGCGCAGAGAGGAAGGCGAGGAGCACTGGAGCAAGGTGAGGGAGTTGCAATACGCGGGGCAGCCGGTGCTCTATGCCTCTGTGGGAAGAAGGGTTTCGCGAAGAGGTGAGGGAGCGGCGCTCTATGCCTCTGCGAATTGGGATTCTGGGAAGAAAGTGCAATTAGGGTTTTCACTTTTCAATATATATATATACAAAGTGAAATGACTAAAAAACCAAAATAAAAACTAAATTCTTAAGGGTATTTAAGTAATTTAATACATTCGGGGATTGTGGGGAATACGGGGACGGGGACGGGGATCCCCGCTCGGGTCCCCGCATCTGCTTCGGGGGAATTTTGTCCCCCATCCCCGTCCCCGCAGGGAAAATTCCCCGCCATCGGGGCCCCGTTCGGGGCGGTCCCCGCGGGGATCCCCGCTGTCTGGGGATTTTTGACACCCCTACTTGGTACTAGAGTAGTAGTGTATTCGGACCATGCAGCTCTAAAGTATCTATTGGCTAAAAAGGAATCCAAACCAAGACTTATACGTTGGATACTGCTGTTACAAGAATTTGATTTAGAAATCAAGGATAGGAGTGGTAATCAAAATTTAGTAGCAGACCACTTGAGTCGCCTTGAACATATTAAGGATGATTCTACTCCTATAGATGATAATTTTCCTTTTGACAACCTACAAGCAGTATCTGAGGTAGTCCCTTGGTATGCACCTGTTGCTAATTATTTAGTTAGCCGCACATTTCCTCCACATTTTTCTAAACATCAAAGAGACAAGCTGAAAAGCGAGTCTAAATATTATATATGGGATGACCCATATTTATGGAGATGTGGCACTGACCAGATAATTAGACGTTGTGTACCTCAATCAGAATTTAAGTCCATTTTATAGGCCTGTCACTCATCTGAGAGTGGAGGACATTTTGGCCCTCAACAAACAGCTAGAAAGATCTTAGACTGTGGATTTTGGTGGCCTACTCTTTTTAGAGATGCTGCTGAGTTTTGTAAATCTTGTCACCCATGCCAGAAATTTGGTAACATATCCAAGAGGGATGAGATGCCTCAATAATATATGCTTTTCTGTGAAATTTTTGATGTTTGGGACATTGACTTCATGGGTCCATTTCCAAATTCTAGTGGATATTTTTATATATTGTTAGCTGTAGATTATGTTTCCAAATGGGTAGAAGCAATTCCTACTCGCACTAATGATGCTAACACTGTTGTTTCCTTTGTGAGAAACCATATTATATGCCGCTTTGGATCACCACGAGCGATCGTGAGCGATCAAGGCACCCATTTTTGTAACAGGAGACTAACAGGATTGATGAAGAAGCATGGGATAATCCATAAAGTTGCAACAGCTTACCATCCCCAAACTAATGGGCAAGCTGAGGTGTCAAACAGAGAAATTAAACGTATCTTGCAAAAGATAGTAAAGCCTCACAGAAAAGACTGGAGCACCAGACTACAAGATGTACTGTGGGCACATAGAACAGCATACAAGACACCTATTGGGATGAGTCCCTTCCGCTTAGTTTATGGAAAAGCTTGTCATCTTCCAGTTGAAATCGAACACAGAGCCTTCTGGGCAGTTAAAGAGTGCAACATGGAAATTGAGAAGGCCGGAGCTGAAAGGAAGTTGCAACTGCAGGAACTGGAGAACCTTCGCCTAGAAGCTTATGAAAACTCCAGAATATATAAGGAAAAGATGAAAGCTATGCATGATCAAAACATCAAGAAGAGAGAGTTCCAACTTGGAGATTTTGTTCTCCTTTACAAATCTCGACTGAGGCTCATGCCCGGTAAGCTGAGATCAAAATGGAAGGTCCATACAGAGTAGAGAAGGCTGAACCGTACGGAGTTTATCACCTAAGCCATCCTTCAAACTCTAAACTTATTAAGGTTAATGGACACCGCCTGAAGCTGTACCATGGTGAGAAGGTGCAGAAAAGCAAGGAGCTTGAGATCTTCCACCTGGGAGATCCCCACATAACAACAGATTGAGCTAGTGGAGCGTCCAACTTACGGAAGTTAAAGCAAAGTGCTTGATGGGAGACAACCCACCGTGGTACGATCGTTCTTTTCTTCACTTTTAGTTTTTCTTCTTTAAATAACTCTTCTCTTTATTAGTGCCTTCGTGTTCTTTCAATTACATGTCTTTATCTTTCCTTAAAAAAAAGATATATAATAATAATTTTCGCCGCACGACGCGATCGCACCAGCGATGCGTCCGCGTGGCAAGGGGAGTAAAGCAAAATAAAAATGAACAGAAAGTTACGCAGGAGCAGCGCTGGAGTCGTGCCAAAGGCACAAATTATCCCACGCGACCGCGTCGTATGGAAATCATGGCCTCCCACGCGACCGCGTGCTCCACGCGGCCGCGTGCCCTGCATTTTCGACGTAAATGGGTGCACAATGCCATATTGTGCGAGAGTGGTGCTGGATTGGTGCTGGAAGCACAATCCTTGTCACGCGACCGCGTTGCCGACGCGGCCGCGTCACCCAATTTTGGCAATTAAAATGAATCGAACAGAGAGTTGTGCTGGAGCGAGGCTGCACTCGCGCCAGCAGCGCAACACGGGTCACACGACCGCGCGACTGACGCGATCACATCGTCTTACCTGACTCGCACCCACGCGAACGCGTGCCTTCCGCGGCCGCGTCGCATGCGCCGCACAGCTCCACCCAATAGCCAAATTATCTTATCTTTCTCTCCTCCAAACCCTACTTTTTCTTTTCCCCCCTTCTTTCTTCTTTCTCCCTTCCCCCTTCTACCTCACCTTTCACTCTCTCTCTCTCTCTCTCCCCTCCATTAACAAGGTTTTACCTTCTTCTCTTTTCCATCATCCTTATTATATTATGTATATATATTATTATTCTCTTTTTCTTTTCTTTTTCTTTTCAAATCATTCTTTTTCTTTCTTCTTCTTCTTTTCTTTTTACATGGTGTTAGAAACCTTTTGAGTCATTATCTATCATTATATGCTTGTGGATTATTACAAATTGTTTGACAATTATTTTTCTCTTATTTAAGGGATTGCTTGCATGTTTCTCTTCATATTTTCTATACCCTATTCACCATGCATGCTATATGTTTGTGAAAAAGCTCATGTGGCATTATACACTTCTCTATGTTGCTACACTATTCATTGCTTGCTTTTCACAACTTTTCCTTGTTATTTTATTAATTAAATTTAATTGTCAATACAAACGTGATAGTTTGTTACAAATGGTAATCTAACCTGGACATTGTATGTTTGATATATGCTACTCATGCCTTTGTCTGCATGCCAATAAACCTCTTGCATTCCATTGTCCTACATGCACTTGCTATATTTCCATTAATGTGCTTTTCACATGTAATCCGGACCATGTGTTAATGCCATTTATCTTTATTGTGCATTGACTATCACTTACAATACCCTCTTCCTTGCTCTATCTCTTTGAATTTAATTTCCTTTCTTTTCCCTTCTTTCAGGATGGCCACCAAGAACGGAAAAGAGAAAGCTACTTCTAAACCACCAGCAAGAAGAGGAACTAAAAGAGCATTAGTGGCAGAGCCTTCTTCCACCGCAGTCAAGCCCTCAACAAAAAGAGTTAAGAGGATAATAAAGGTTGACGACAAGGAGAAAGCCTTTCCAGCAAAGGACACTGCGCGATTTCCCAATCGCTACTGTGAGCAGATGTTCCCTATCCTAGCAAAAAGGAACTATAACAATGAATACCTTCTTATCCTCCCGTCCAATATTGCCACCTTTGTTGAGCCGCAAATTGAGCGAAGACAATGGGGTTTTCTACGGAGACAGCCAAGGCAGGTTAATCTTTCTTGGGTAGTTGAGTTCTACTCCAACTTCTACATACTGACCCTGCAGTCTGTTTATGTCCGGCAGAAGCAAGTCCCCATCACAGAAGAGGCCATTCAGTAAGTTCTGAGTCTTCCCCCTATTCCAGCAGGAATGGACGCTTTTCAAGAAGCCACCTTTCAGCGCCAGAAATACCAATTTGACTGGGACTCCGTTCTCAGAGTCATTGCTTTACCTGGCAGCCGTTGGATCTACGGATACCACCGCAACCGCCCTAAGGGAATCTTGGCTTCCGCACTTACCTTGGAGGCTCGCGTATGGGCACAAATCATGTCCCATTACGTCTTTCCGAGCACTCATGAGTCCTCCTTCACTGCGGACATGGCTGTTCTACTATGGTGCATCCTTACAGACCAACCTCTGAATCTCTCAAGATACATCCGGAATGCTATGGAGCATGTCTAAATCGCGGGCAACTTACCTTTTCCCGCCTTGGTCTCAAATCTTGTCTCAACAGCCGGAGTCTCCTGCAGAGCTGGGGACACCAAAGCCATGCTTCCACGGGATGATCAATATGTCCCTAACGGGAAATACCTCAGATTTTCAGCAGCCACTACAAGCCAGCCTACTGAGCCGGTTGAAGATATTCCTTCTTTAACACCACAAGCATCTACCACTGAGAAATTGCTCCAGCAAATACTTGAAAAGTTGGATCGGCATGAACAGAAAGCAAAGATGAGAGAGCGCTGTAACGAGCGCCGATTCAAACACCTCAAGGAGCTACTCAAGGGACGCTTCAGCGATTCAGACACCCCGGACTCCACTTCTTTTACCAGCACCGGGAGCCATGATGGTCCCGACTGTGGAGATACTGCCACCAGCCTACCCCTGTTCCTGACAGATGGCACCGAGGACGGTGCAAAGCCTTAAGTATGGGGAGGTCAGTCAGTACCTGACTTCCGGAGGTAAATTCTCTTCTCTGACACCAATAATTAGGATATTTTAGTTAGATTTTTCTTTCTTTTATAGAATAGAATAAATTGCATAGGTTAGGATAGTTGCATGCATGTTCTACTTGATTGAAAAGACAATAAGTTCTTTTAAAAATCTATCTTTGGAACAAAATTTCACTAATTTTTCAAAATTTTTATGATAAATCTGCTTGAGTTGTATTTGGAACATGATGTTTGAGCTAGAGAACACACAACCTGTGAAAGATTTGAGCCCTTATGTATGGTTACATTATTTAACCATAATTATTTTATTCTTGTGTGTTTACTTCTCTATGATTGTAATCTATATATTTTGTTTTATCTTATATGTCAAATATTTATTATATTTACATGCTTGCACATGATTGAGGCCATTATTTATTTAAACTCACTTATCCAAATCAAGCCTACCCTTTTCAATTACCCTTGTTAACCACTTTGAGCCTTTAAAACCCCATTTGTTCTATATTTCACCACATTACTAACCTTAAGCTGAAAAACAATTATCCCAAATTGAATATTTAGTTAGCTTAAGATAGAATTATGTGTGCTAGTTAAGTATGGGAAATTATGGGAACAAAAGTTGTTAAGGAAATGTGTCATGAAAATTTAAAGAAAATTTGGATACCCATTCATGTGAAACTATAAGAATCAAAAATCTATGTGCATTGATAAGCTTTATTTATTTCTTTTTTAAAAAAAATGATAAACAAATAAATAAGGGGACAAAATTACCCCAATGTTAAATTCAGAATTCAAAGATCAATGCACATATGATAGAATTAAAATACAAGGTTGAAACATGAGTATGGGTTGAAAAAGGGAATTATGGGTAGCTAGGCATGAATTTAAAAGTATATAGAATATATGTATATTAGGTGAGAGCTTAGGTTAATTAAAGATTCAATTTATAAAGCTCACTTAGCCATATATATATACCCTTACCTTCACCTTGGCCCCATTACAACCCTGAAAAGACCTCATGATGTTTGCATTGGTATATTAACTATTGTTGATTAGTTAGGAGAAAAACAAAAGTTAGAAACATGACTAGAGAAGAATAGAGTGATTACCCTATACACTAGAGATTAGAGCGTACATACATTATCAGTGAGGGTTCAATGCTTGAATTTTCATGTTTCCGGCCTTCATAAGCTATCTTCTTGCACTTTTATCGGTTTTATTATATGATGATAGAATTAGTGGAATTTGATTTGTAATTGTTTTGAAGGGCTTATTTACTTTTGATCAAGTGGACAATAATCATATAGTTGTATTTATTTATATATGTAGGATTGCATTGCATTTCATGAGTTTCTGCATGTTCATACTTATTTCCTTGTCTCCTTCAATTTAGCATGAGGACATGCTAATATTTAAGTGTGGGGAGGTTGATAAACCACTATTTTATAGTTTATATTGTGTTTAATTGTGTGGTTTTGTCATGATCCTTACCCACTTATTCATCAATTTAGCATGCATTTAGATTTCCTTCCTGAATTTATTACATGTTTGAAAATTGCTTCCTAGAGACTTTAATTATTTAATTTTAATTCTCCTTTATTCCATTCGATGCCGTAATCTGTGTGTCGAGTGTTTCAGGCTTTATAGGACATGAACGAGACGGAGATTGGAGAGGAAGCTAGCAAAAATGGAAGGAACACAAGAATTTGAGGAGATAACCAGCGAAAAGTGACGCGGTCGCATGGCTCACGCGACCGTGTGAAGGAGCGCAAATCGCAGTGACACAGGCGCATGGCTTGCGCGGCCGCGCGGATTGGAAAGCACAAGCAATGCGGTAGCTTGGATGACGCGAATGCGTGAGAGGAAAAGCGCAAGCGACGCGTCCGCATGGATGACGCGATCGCGTGACATGCGCGATCTGCATAATCTTCAGAATCCGAAACTAGCGATTTTGGACCCTATTTTGGCCCAGTTTTCGGCCCGGAACAGCAGACTAGAGTCGGAGAATATGCAGAAACAGGAGAGACATTCATTCAGTAGTTTAGTTTTTAGTTTTTCACTCTCTTAGGTTTTCTCTAGATAGCTTTTAGAATTTTAACTTTCAATTGGTCTTAGCATTGGAACATTGAGAAGAGTTATTTCCTCATCAAGACTTCGTCACTCTAGTTTGTTCTCTTAACTTGGTTTTATTCTTCCATGTTCTTTGTTATGTTCAATTTTGTCATTCAGATACTTTTATGATTAATTAATGCAAGGACTATTTCTTTTTAATTTAATTTCAATTTCAATAATCATGTCTTCTTTTAATTCCCTTTCATGTGCCATGGATTCTTTATTTACAATGCGTGAGTAGTTTCATTACTTGATGGGGAATTGATTAAAAGGAACTCTTGAATTGGAAGGATTGAAGGAAAAATTTGTAGTTGGGTTAATTGTTGGATTGCTATCCTGTCACCAACGCCAATCCCTTTGAACTAAGTGGGTTGTAACTCGTGAACAGATCTGGCATTCCAACTTGTTTGACTTTCCCTTACCTAGTAAGGGATAACCAAACAGAGTAACCATTAATTATAAATTAATCTTAAAAATCATTCCGTCAATGATAGAGATTCTAACCAATCAATTCCCAGTCAAGGCTTTTATTTATATTATTTAAAATTCCTTAATTTAAATCCCAATTTACTTAGCTCAACTTTTTGGAATATCTGATTAATAAAACAGCACACTTTTCTGCAACTCGTTGGGAGACGACCTGGGACTTAAAACTCCCAGTAATTTTAATTTAAACTTTCTGTGACATATTTCTAAATTGATAGGCAGATTTTCGGTGAGTTAAGAACTATACTCGCAACGTAACCATTTTAAAAAATTTTTAATTCACCAGCTTCTGCACTCCATCAGTGTCGCTTGGTAGTGAGCTTGATGGTTTCTCAATAGCAATTTGCTTGGAGAGCTGGCTAATCTGCCTCTCCATATTCTTCATGGAAGCTTCTTGGTTCTTGGTTGTCATCTCTTGGTGCTTCATCATTTTCTCCATTAGCATCTCCAAATTGGTGATCCTCTAAGAGTCTTGTGAGATTGGTTGGTTATGGGATGTTGATGGTTGATGGTAAGTGTTTTGGTTGGTGGTTTGGTTATTGGGTGGATAATGGTTGGAGGTAGGGTAATTGTTTTGGGGTTTTCTATAGGAGTTTTGGTTAGTTTGCTGCTGCTTGTGGTTTTGGTTGTTTTTTGAAGTGTTTTTATTTGAATTCCTTTGCCATGGTTGCTGGTTCTGATTGTGGTTATCTCCCTACCTAAGGTTTGGGTGATTCTTCCAGGATGGGTTATAAGTGTCACCATACACTTCATTCTGTCTGGAGCCTTGGTTATGCACATATTGGATTTGCTCTTGCTGTTGGTCTTCTTGATTCTCTTTATTCTACACCCAAGGAGTTGATGGTTGGCTTGTGACATTCACTGATTCAACTTGTAGACTGTCAATTCTCTTGGCCATTTGCTCAAATTATTGCTGAATCTGCTGCTGCATCACTTTGTGTTGGGCTAGGATTGTGTCTACTCCTTCCAATTCTAGCACTCCTTTCCTCTGTGATGGCTGGCGTTGCCTTTGGTGAGCAAAGAAATATTGGTTGTTTGCCACCATGTCAATGAGGTTTTGAGCCTCCTCTGCAGTTTTCATCAATTGCAATGATCCTCCAGCTGAGTGATCAAGTGCCTCTTGAGCCTTTAGAGTGAGTCCTTCATAAAAATTCTGCAGCTTGTCCCACTCAGTGAATATTTCTGGTGGGCATTTCCTAAGCAAACCCTTATATCTTTCCCATTCCTCATATAGATTTTCACCGTCCAATTGTGTGAATGTTTGCACTTCAGTCTTCAATCGGATAATCCTCTAAGGTGGGTAAAATTTGGCAAGAAATTTGCTCACCAAATCATCCCAAGTGTTGATGCTCTCCTTTGGAAATGTCTCTAGCCATTGAATGACTTTGTCTCTGAGGGAGAATAGGAATAACAGCAGCTTGTATATGTCAGGGTGCACACCATTGCTTTTGACAGTATCACAAATTCTCAGGAAGGTGGATAAGTATTGGTTTGGATCTTCAAGTGGCCCTCCTCCAAAGGAACAGTTGTTTTAGACTAATGTGATGAGTTGTGGCTTCAATTCAAAGTTATTTGCATTGACATTAGGGGTAAGAATGCTACTCCCACAATATCTAGAGTTTGCAAATGTATAAGAGGCCAATACTCTCCTCTGTGGTTGACCATTGTTGTTGTCCACTCCTCCTGTTGTTGGATTTGTTGAGCGTTCCTCCATATCTTGGAATTCTTCATCTGAATCCTCTTCTCCAACAATGCATTTCCCTATTTCTTCTCTTCTTAACCTTCGAAGAGTTCTTTCGTCAACTTCAGAGAAAGTAGGGATAGCCCTTCACTCTATTGCTTGTCTTAATTCAATCAAACATTGATAATTTTATGCATTTTCATGAGATTTATGCCATAATTACTTGTGTGCGTGCTAAGAATAAGGCAAATTCTTATGACTATAGAAAAGCTTTGATACATTTTTGTTTGGTTGATGATAGGTGGAAAGGAAGCTAAGGAGAGGAAAGGTAAAGAGGCAACAAGAAGGCCATGAAAGGAAGCAAAGGGAAGCAAAGTTGGAGCTCCAAAGTTGCTGGAAACGTTGCTCCCCACAGCCTGAAGGGGTATACTTCCAACATAAATAACTTGAGCTACATAGCTCCCAATGAGGTGATTCAAAAAGCAATGGTAAGTAGGGATCGAGAGCTTTCCAAGCATATATGGCACTACATGATGGGCACTAAATCTGAGGGAGAAAACTGCCCCGAAAGTGCATAGATGAACATGGTGTTAACCTGTAGTAAGGCCAGCTGATCTCTGCACCTTCAATGGAGTATAACTCGAGCTGTGGAGCTCCAAATGATGCGCTTCCAACGACATTGAAAAGTAGACATTCAGGACTTTCCAAAAATATATAATAGTATGGGGTGGACAGCACGTTTGAGCTTTCGAATATGGCAATGTTCCCAACGTTTGCGTTCACGTTTGCCTCAAACGTGAACTCAAACGTGGATGACAGCACAGCCACCCTAGGAGAGCTCACATTTGTGCCAACGTTTGCTTCAAACGTGAGGTCAAACTTTGGATAATAACCACACCCTAGGAAGAGCTCACGTTTGCGCCAACGTTTGCCTCAAACGTGAGGTCAAACGTTGGCTGATGAATGCCTTGGAGAAGCCCACGGCTGAGTTCACATTTGACCTCAAACGTGAGGTCAAACACCAATGACAGATGGCTGGCTAGTCTGCAGAACTTCCTTGCGAAGACGTTTTAGTCCACGTTTGCCTCAAACATTGACTTAAACGTAAATACCCCAAGGTCCAAGTTGCAAATGGATTTCTTCTCAACACCAAGAGCAATCAACAGAGGCTATCTTCAACCCAATTCCACTCCAAAGCAAGCAAAGCCCACATGACTCAAAGGCACACAGAGAAGCTAGATTAGGAATTTCATTTTGCAAATATTATTTTCATTTTTTATTTTCATTTTGTAAAAGCCTATATAAAGGCATTAATTTCATTTTGCTAGGAAGGTTGGCTCTAATAGAGAGCATTAGAAAGGCTGGCTCTGTTAGAGCATTAGGAGTAGGGTAGAATAAAGAATTCTCTTTTAAACACTTTTACTTTTTTTTGCAATTGTCAATTTGGTTTATGAAGTTTGAGTTTCTGAATCTTCTCTTCTGCAATTTCCTTTTGCTGCAAGTTTACAATTCAATTTACATTAAGCTTGATTTTGATCTTTGGTTCCCATTGCTTTCTGTTGTCATTGCTTCCATTTTACATTTCTTACAATTTAACTCTTCTACAATTGTTCTGCATTTTACATTTTTGTTCATGATCTGATTTACTCTTCCTGCAAGTTTAAATTTCCTACAATTGCTCTAAGCTTTGATCTATTGCCTTCTTTACTTTCTAGCACCCGGCCCCCTTTACATCTTACTGCAATTTAATTTTCTTGCTCTTTAAGCTTCAGCTAATTTACATTTTGTTCTTTACTTTCAAGTCAATTTACTGTCTACAATTTAAATTCCTTGCAATTTCCTTTCTGTTGGTTACACTTCACACAATTCACTCAATGTTAGCTTGACTAAACTAATCACCCATTAAAGTTGCTTGATCCATCAATCCCTATGGGATCGACCTCACTCTAAGTGAGTTATTACTACTTGATGCGACCCGGTATACTTGCCGGTTAGATCTATGTGTTTGGAAATTCGTTTTTCCACAAAAAACACCCATCAAGTTTTTGAAGAAAGTCCTCTTTGAAACACTTTTAATTTCTTTGCAATTGTCATTTTCTAATATTGAATTAAGTTTATGCAATCTCAGTTTCTACAATTCTCTGCTACACTTTTCTTTCCTGCAAGTTTACTTTCTGCAATCTTGTGTTTGAAATTGTTGAGATTCAAATTTACTTTCCTGCAAGTTTAATTTTCTGCAATTGGTTTGAGTTCTAATTTACTGCTTCCATTTAAATTTCCAGCACCCAGCCCCCCTTTACATTTCATGAAATTTACCTTTTTTGTCATTTAAGATTTTGCCAATTTACATTCCTTACTCTTTACGTTTTTGTCATTTACTTTCTGCAATTTTAAATTCCTTGCAATTTCCTTTCTATTGGTTACACTTCACACAATTCACTCAATGTTAGCTTGACTAAACTAACCACCCATTAAAGTTGCTTGATCCATCAATTCCTATGGGATCGACCTCACTTTAAGTGAGTTATTACTACTTGATGCGACCCGGCATACTTGCCAGTTAGATTTGTGTGTTTGGAAATTCATTTTTTCCACAAAAACACCATCAAGTTTTTGGATCGACCTCACTCTAAGTGCTCATGATTATTAGTATCTAACATTTCTTCTACCAGGCTCTCTATCATGTCCACTCTCAAGTAATCCTCTTGCTCAGGAGGGTGTCGCATTGACTTGAAAACATTTATGACCATTTGCTCATTGTTTACTCTGAAGATCATCTCTCCCTTTTCCACATCGATAATAGCTCTTGCAGTTGCTAGAAATGGTCTTCCCAAGATGATTGAATAATTTCCTTCCTCTTCAGTGTCCAACATTACAAAGTCCGCAGGGAAGATAAACTCTCCAACCTTCACTAACAGATTTTCCACAATTCTATTAGGTGTCTTGATTGATCTATCAGCCATGACTAGTGACATCCTGGTGGGTTTGAGTTCTTCTATAGCAAGCTTCCTCATCATGGATAGGGGCATTAAGTTGATGCTAGCTCCAAGATCACAAAGAGCTTTATCTAATGTCATCTTGCCTATGGTGCATGAAACTACAAAGCTCCCTGGATCTTTAAGCTTTGGTGGGATTCCTTTTTGAAGCACAGCAATACATTCTTCAGTGAGTAGCACGGTCTCCTTCTCCAGCCAACTTTTCTTCTTGTTGATAAGCTCCTTTAAGAACTTGGCATACAGAGGCATTTGCTCCAATACCTCAGCCAAGGCAATGTTTATCTCTAGCTTCTTGAAAGTCTCAAGGAACTTATGAAAGTGTTGATCCTTTGCTTCTTTGTGGAATCTTTGGGGATATGGCAGTTGAGGTGTAATGCTCTTCTCCACTTGCTGCTGTCTGGGAGCTGGCTTTTCCATGATCTGCTTCCCTTTCTTCAAATTTTGTGGTTGGTTATCTTTTTCTTTGAGCTTTTCTGAGATATCTTTGCTTGTCATGTCCTTGCTGCTAGCTTCCTCTTTTTCTGTTGGTTCTTTGTTGCTATCCATAGGCTTCTTGGTTGCTTCCTTGTTGTCCACCAATATCTTTCCACTCCTTAATTGTATAGCCTTGTACTCCTCTTTAGGATTAAGAATGGTGTCGCTTGGAGTGAGCTTGATGGTCTCTCAATAGCAATTTGCTTGGAGAGCTGGCCAATCTGCCTCTCCATATTCTTCATGGAAGCTTCTTGGTTCTTGGTTGTCATCTCTTGGTGCTTCATCATTTTCTCCATTAGCATCTCCAAATTGGTGATCCTCTGAGAGTCTTGTGAGATTGGTTGGTTGTGGGATGTTGATGGTTGATGGTAAGTATTTTGGTTGGTGGTTTGGTTATTGGGTGGATAATGGTTGGAGGTAGGGTAATTGTTTTGGGGTTTTCTATAGGAGTTTTGGTTAGTCTGCTGCTGGTTGTGGTTTTGGTTGTTTCTTGGAGTGTTTTGATTTGAATTCCTTTGCCATGGTTGCTGGTTCTGATTGTGATTATCTCCCCACCTAAGGTTTGGGTGATTCTTCCAGGATGGGTTATAAGTGTCACCATACACTTCATTTTGTTTGGAGCCTTGGTTATGCACATATTGGATTTACTCTTGCTGTTGGTCTTCTTGATTCTCTTCATTCTGCCCCCAAGGAGTTTATGGTTGGCTTGTGACATTCACTGATGCAACTTGTAGGCTGTCAATTCTCTTGGTCATTTGCTCAAATTATTGCTGAATCTGCTGCTGCATCACTTTGTGTTGGGCTAGGATTGTGTCTACTCCTTCCAATTCTAGCACTCCTTTCCTCTGTGATGGTTGGCGTTGCCTTTGGTGAGCAAAGAAATATTGGTTGTTTGCCACCATGTCAATGAGGTTTTGAGCCTCCTCTGCAGTTTTCATCAATTGCAATGATCCTCCAGCTGAGTGATCAAGTGCCTCTTGAGCCTTTAGAGTGAGTCCTTCATAAAAGTTCTACAGCTTGTCCCACTCAGTGAACATTTCTGGTGGGCATTTCCTAAGCAAACCCTTATATCTTTCCCATGCCTCATATAGATTTTCAGCATCCAATTGTGTGAATGTTTGCACTTCAGTCTTCAATCTGATAATCCTCTGAGGTGGGTAAAATTTGGCAAGAAATTTGCTCACCAAATCATCCCAAGTGTTGATGCTCTCCTTTGGAAATGTCTCTAGCCATTGAGTGGCTTTGTCTCTGAGGGAGAATGGGAATAACAGCAGCTTGTATATGTCAGGGTGCACACCATTGCTTTTGACAGTATCACAAATCCTCAGGAAGGTGGATAAGTGTTGGTTTGGATCTTCAAGTGGCCCTCCTCCAAAGGAACAGTTGTTTTGGACCAATGTGATGAGTTGTGGTTTCAATTCAAAGTTATTTGCATTGACATTAGGGGTAAGAATGCTACTCCCACAATGTTTAGAGTTTGCAAATGTATAAGAGGCCAGTACTCTCCTCTGTGGTTGACCATTGTTGTTGTCCACTCCTCCTGTTGTTGGATTTGTTGAGTGTTCCTCCATATCTTGGAATTCTTCTTCTGAATCCTCTTCTCCAACAATGCCTTTCCCTCTTTCTTCTCTTCTTAACCTTCGAATAGTTCTTTCATCAGCTTCAGAGAAAGTAGGGATAGCTCTCCTTGTACCTGACATACAAACCAAGCATAAGAAACACACAAAACCAGAAAGCCAGTAGCCCTTCACTCCATTGCTAGAGTGATGTTTGAGTTAGTTTAAGCAAATATTCAAACAGTTAGTGTGTTAGTCAAAAATAAAGAAAAAATGCTTAATCTAGATCACCACTTCACTTAATCATTGTCAATCTATTTCAATCCTCGGTAATGACACCAAAAACTTGATGCATCAGAGGCAGTGGCAAGGGACTAAGTTTGGTGTACACTCACCAAAGTAAGTTCAAAAGCCTACAAGAAGGTCTTACACACTAACTAGTTACCTAAGGGCTTGAGAAAAAAAGCAACTTCCATTAACTCTGTAGGGATTCAATCACTTTCTTGGGAGGGCTACTGGTGGACGAAATAGTGATTATCAACAATGGCTCCAAAGACTTGGTGCTCTTAAACATGAATCACACTTTGTCACAACTCCGCACAACTAACCAGCAAGTGTACTAGGTCGTACAAGTAATACCTTACGTGAGTAAGGGTCGATCCCACAGAGATTATTGGTATGAAGCAAGCTATGGTCATCTTGTAAATCCTAGTCAGACGGATTTAACTAATTTAAGAGATTATTGGTTTTTCGAATAATAATAATAAATTAAATAGAAAATAAAGATAAAGTTACTCATGTAATCCAATGGTGGGAATTTCAGATAGGTGTATAGAGATCTTGTGTTCCTTCTGAATCTCTGCTTTCCTAATGCTTTAATCCAATCTTTGTCACTCCTTTCTATGGCAAGCTGTATGTAGGGCATCACCGTTGTCAATGGCTACATCCCATCCTTTCAGTGAAAATGGTCCAAATGCTCTGTCACAGCACGGCTAATCATCTGTTGGTTCTTGATCATGTTGGAATAGAATCCCTTGACTCTTTTGCGTTTGTCATCACGCCCAACAATCGCGAGTTTGAAGCTCGTCACAGTCATTCAATCCCAGAATCCTACTCAGAATACCACAGACAAGGTTTAGACTTTCCGGATTCTCATGAATGCCGCCATCAATTCTAGCTTATACCACGAAGATTCTGATCAAGGAATCCAAGAGATATGTGCCTAGTCTAAGGTAGAACGGAAGTGGTTGTCAGTCACGCGCGTTTATAGGTGAGAATGATGATGAGTGTCACGGATCATCACATTCATCAAGTTGAAGTGCAACGAATATCTTAGAACAGGAATGAATCGAATTGGATAGAAAATAGTAGTAATTGCATTAAAACTTGAGGTACAGCAGAGCTCCACACCCTTAATCTATGGTGTGTAGAAACTCCATCGTTGAAAATACATAAGTGATGAAGGTTCAGGCATGGCCGAATGGCCAGCCCCCAAAACGTGATCAATAGTCTCCTAAGATGAATAATAAAATAAAACTGAGACCAAAGATGTCTAATACAATAGTAAACTATCCTATTTATACTAGACTAGCTACTAGGGTTTACAGAAGTAAGTAATTGATGCATAAATCCACTTTCGGGGACCACTTGGTATGTGTTTGGGCTGAGCTTGATCTTTACACGAGTTGAGGCTTATCTTGGAGTTGAACGCCAAGTTGTAACGTGTTTTTCGCGTTCAACTCTGGTTCGTGACTTGTTTCTGGCGTTTGACTCCAGAATGCAGCATGGAACTAGCGTTTAGCGCCAGTTTACGTCATCTAATCACGAATAAAGTATAGACTATTATATATTTCTGGAAAGCTCTGAATGTCTACTTTTCAACGTCGTTGAGAGCGCGCCATTTGAAGTTCTGTAGCTCCAGAAAATCCATTTCGAGTGCAGGGAGGTCAGAATCCAACAGCATCAGCAGTCCTTTGTCAGCCTTTTATCAGAGTTTTGCTCAGCTCCCTCAATTTCAGCCAGAAATTACCTAAAATCACAGAAAAATACACAAACTCATAGTAAAGTCTAGAAATGTGAATTTAGCATAAAAACTAATGAAAACATCCCTAAAAGTAGCTAGATCCTACTAAAAACTACCTAAAAATAATGCCAAAAAGCGTATAAATCATCCGCTCATCACAACACCAAACTTAAATTGTTGCTTGTCCCCAAGCAACTGAAAATCAATTAGGATAAAAAGAAGAGAATATACTATAAATCCCAGAATATTAATGAATATTAGTTCTAATTAGATGAGAGGGACTTGTAGCTTTTTGCTTCTGAACAGTTTTGGCATCTCACTTCATCCTTTGAAGTTTAGAATGATTGGCATCTATGGAAACTTAGAATTTCGTATAGTGTTATTTATTCTCCTAGTTAAGTATGTTAATTCTTGAACACAGCTACTTTTATGAGTCTTGGTCGTGGCCCTAAGCACTTTGTTTTCCAGTATTACCACCGGATACATAAATGCCACAGACACATGACTGGGTGAACCTTTTCAGATTGTGACTCAGCTTTGCTAGAGTCCCCAATTAGAGGTGTCCAGAGCTCTTAAGCACACTCTTTTTACTTTGGATCACAACTTTAACCACTCAGTCTCAAGCTTTTCACTTGGACCTGCATGCCACAAGCACATGGTTAGGGACAGCTTGATTTAGCCGCTTAGGCCTAGATTTTATTTCCTTAGGCCCTCCTATCCATTGATGCTCAAAGCATTGGATCCTTTTTACCCTTGCCTTTTGGTTTTAAGGGCTATTGGCTTTTTCTGCTTGCTTTTTCTTTTTCTTTCTAAAATTTTCTTTTTTTTTTTCGCCAATATTTTTTTTCGTAAGCTTTTGTTTTTCACTGCTTTTTTCTTGCTTCAAGAATCAATTTCATGATTTTTCAGATCATCAATAACATTTCTCTTTGTTCATCATTCTTTCAAGAGCCAACAACTTTAACATTCATAAACAACAAGATAAAAAATATGCATTGTTCAAGCATTCATTCAGAGAACAAAAAGTATTGTTACCACATCAATAAAATTAAACTAAATTCAAGGATAATTTCGAAATTCATGTACTTCTTGTTCTTTTGAATTAGAAACATTTTTCATTTAAGAGAGGTGAAGGATTCATGGAATTATTTATAGCCTTAAGACATAGTTACTAAATATTAATGATCGTGAAGTAGAGACACAAAACATAAACAAACATAAAGCATAAAAACAGAAAAACAGAAAAAAAAATTAAGAACAAGGAATGAGTCCACCTTAGTGATGGTGGCACTTTCTTCTTGAAGAGCCAATGATGCTTTTTGAGCTTCTTTATGTCTCTTCCTTGCCTTTGTTGCATGATCCTTAGTGATTTTAGTGCTCCTATCCTTAGTTGCTCCCAATAATTATGTGAAGGAACATGTATCCCCTGAGGTATCTCAGGGATTTCTTGATGAGGGAATTCCTCATGCTCTCTTGATGTGCAGTCAAATGCTCTATTACTGAGCTATGGACTCTTGAGATGAATCTCTCTATCTCCCATGACTCAGAGGTAGAAGCAATTGTCTTCCCTTTTTCTTCTTCTTTTTTTTTTTGAGGTTTTTCTGGCCTTAGGTGCCATCAATGGTTATGGAAAAGCAAAAAAGCTATGCTTTTACCACACTAAACTTAGAATGTTGCTCGCCCTCGAGCAAAAGACGAAAGAATAGAAGAAAGAGAAGAAGATATGGAGGAGAGGGAGAGAGGTGTGTATTCGGCTATGTAGGGTGGGTTTGGGTGGGGAAGAGATGATGTATGTGAGTGGTGAAGAGGTAATGGGGAAGAGAGATTGAGGTGATTGGCGAAGGGTTTTTGGGGGAGAGAGTTTGAATGTGAAGAAGAGGAGAGAAGGTGAGTTAAGGTAGGTGGGGATCCTATGGGGTCTACAGATCCTGGGGTGTCAAGGATTTACATCCTTGCACCAATTAGGCGTGTAAAATGCCTTTGCATGCAATTCTGGCGTTTAGACGCCAGATTGATGCTTGTTTCTGGCGTTAAACGGCAGCTCTAAGCTTGTTCTGGGCGTTTAACGCCCATCTGCAGCATGTTTCTGGCATTGAACGCCAGCTTTCCTCAGTGTGCAATCCTGGTGTTTAAACACCAGATTGCTGCATGTTTCTGGCATTCAGCGCCAGATCCATGCTCTGTTCTGGCGTTGAACGCCAGCTAGATGCTCCTTACTAGCGTTTAAACGCCAGTAAGTCCTTCCTCCAGGGTATGATTTTTCTTCTGCTGTTTTTGATTCTGTTTTTAATTTTAATATTTTTTTCGTGACTCCACATGATCATGAACCTAATAAAACATAAAAGAACAATAAAAAGAAAAATAAAATTAGATAAATAAAAATTGGGTTGCCTCCCAATAAGCACTTCTTTAATGTCAATAGCTTGACAGTAAGCTCTCATGGAGCTTCACAGATGTTCATAGCATTGTTGGGACCTCCCAACATCAAACTTAGAGTTTGAATGTGGGGGTTCAACACCAAACTTAGAGTTTGGTTGTGGCCTCCCAACACCAAACTTAGAGTTTGACTGTGGGGGCTCTGTTTGACTCTGCATTGAGAGAAGCTGTTCATGCTTCCTCTCATTACCAAATATCTTGGCATTTAGCTTCATGATGGCTCCTAGATATTGAGCAACTTGCTCTCCAGTTACATCTTCATTATCCTCTTCAGAGGAAGAATAGTCTTTAGAGCTCATGAATGGAAGAAGGAGGTTTAATGGAATCTCTATGGTCTCTATATGAGCCTCAGATTCCTTTGGGTCCTCAATAGGGAACTCCTTCTTGGTTGGGAGACGTCCCATGAGGTCTTCCTCATTGGGATTCACGTCCTCCCCTTCCTCCTTGAATTCGGCCATATTGACTATATCAATGGCCTTGCACTCTCTCTTTGGATTCTCTTCTGTATTGCTTGGGAGAGTATTAGGAGGAGTTTCAGTGACTTTCTTACTTAGCTGGCCCACTTGTGCCTCCAAATTTCTAATGGAGGACCTTGTTTCATTCATGAAACTTAAAGTGGCCTTAGACAGATCAGAGACTAAATTTGCTAAGTTAGAGGTATTCTGTTCATAATTCTCTGTCTGTTGCTGAGAAGATGATGGATAAGGCTTGATATTGCTGAGCCTATTTCTTCCACCATTATTAAAGCCTTGTTGAGGCTTTTGTTGATCCTTCCATGAGAAATTTGGATGATTTCTCCATGATGAATTATAGGTGTTTCCATAAGGTTCACCCATATAATTTACCTCTGCCATTGCAGGGTTTTCAGGATCATAAGCTTCTTCTTCAAAAGATGCCTCTTTAGTGCTGTTGGATGCATTTTGCCATCCATTCAGACTTTGAGAAATCATGTTGACTTGTTGAGTCAACATTTTGTTCTGAGCCAATATGGCATTCAGAGCATCAATTTCAAGAACTCCCTTCCTTTGAGGCGTCCCATTATTCACGAAATTCCTCTCAGAAGTGTACATGAACTGGTTATTTGCAACCATGTCAATAAGTTCTTGAGTTTCTGCAGGCATTTTCTTTAGGTGAATGGATCCACCTGCAGAATGGTCCAGTGACATCTTAGAGAACTCAGACAGACCATAATAGAATATATCCAGAATGGTTCATTCTGAAAGCATGTCAGAAGGACACTTTTTGGTCATCTGCTTGTATCTTTTCCAAGTTTCATAGAGGGATTCACCATCTTTTTGTTTGAATGTCTGAACATCCAATCTAAGCTTGCTCAGCTTTTGAGGAGGAAAGAATTTAGCCAAGAAGGCCGTGACCAGCTTATCACAGGAGTCCAGGCTATCCTTAGGTTGTGAATCCAACCATGTTCTAGCTCTATCTCTTGCAGCAAAAGGGAAAAACATGAGCCTGTAGACTTCAGGATCTACTCCATTCGTCTTTACAGTCTCACAGATCTGCAAGAACTCAGTTTAAAACTGATAGGGATATTCTGATGGAAGTCCATGAAACTTGCAGTTTTGTTGCATTAGAGCAACTAGTTGAGGTTTCAGCTAAAAATTGTTTGCTCCAATGGCAGGAATTGAGATGCTTCTTCCATCAAACTTGGAAGTAGGTGTAGTATAATCACCACTACAAGAAAAAAGGCCTATGGCCACGCTTTTTTTTTGCTACGCTTTAGAAGCGTGGCGAAAAGTGGTCTATGGCCACGCTTATGTGAGGGTGGCGTTTGAATAGAGATTTGGCTATGCTTTTTTTTGCTACGCTTTAAAAGCGTGGCGAAAAGGGTCAATGGCCACGCTTTTATGAGGGTGGCAGTTGATGCGAGATTTAGCCACGTTTTTTTCTGCCACGCTTAAAAAGCGTAGCCATAGAGAGATTTTGGCACGCTTTTAAAGCGTGGCAACAGAAATTTATTATTGTGGCGTTTCAGAAGCGTGGCCGTTTCCTACAAGCCTTTTGGCACGCTTGAAAAGCGTGGCCAAAAAGTTCCCTCAGAAAAAAAAAATTAAAGAAGCTCGAATAAAACAAAAACTCCTGCCCTAGCCCCTTCGTGACTCAAAGACTTAGAAAAAAAAAGCCCTAGCTAACTCCTTTTTTGTGCCCTGCCCTGACTCCTCTTTCGAAAGCCCCAATGGCGACCACCAATCTCCGTTGTGCCTCACCGCTGCCCCCTTTGAAAGCCCTAGCTAACCCTTCTTCATTGTGCTCGCCTTAACCCTTCTTCAAAAGCCCTAACCCCTGCCCTCACCACGACGACAACATTCCAACGAAGAACGACGAACCTCCCTTTCGCGCTGCCGCTCGCTTCCTGCTTCCTCGCTTCCGTGAAGAATGACGACGAAGCCCTCCCTTCCGCGCTGCCGCTCGCTTCCTGCTTCCTCGCTTCCGTGAAGAACGACGACGAAGCCCTCCCTTCCGCGCTGCCATTTGCTTCCTGCTTCTTCGCTTCCGTGAAGAACGACAAAGTTATAACATCTGATGACGTGGAAAAGCGCCAGTTCCAGCTTCAAAGAAGGCTGTAGGTTTCTCCTCTTTTTGTTTTTCTGCAGTCAGATTCATGAGGATGACTCTAAGTTTTCATTCTGTTTTTTTTAATTATTCATTATTTTTATTATAATTTCTAACCTTGGACCTGGGGCTTGCAGCGAGAATTGTATACATCAGATCCAATTGTTGCGTCTGGAACTAAAACACGTCGAATAACTGCAGATTCTTCACCCGATTCTGAAGTCATAGTGGCTATTCTTATGGGGTTTGGTTTACACTGCAGGCTTTGGGGATTCTTAGTTTGTGTGTAGCTGATGATTGGTGTTCTGGTTTCTGTACTTTTTCAATTGGTAAGTTTTTCTTTTTGGTGCTGCTTTTGCAATTTTGGTTGCATTTATTTATCTTTTTTGAAATTTGAATCTTTGAATTGAAAGCTTCGGGTTCTGCTGTGTGTGTGTGTGTGTTTTTTTTTGTTGGGGGGGGCTGCTCAACCCTGCTAATGTTTGTAATCTCCCCGACGCGCTTTTTCTGTGCAAAAGCATGTCTAGTCCAAATGTTAGTAAGAATTAGGGCTTTTTGTGTGTAGTTATTAGATTGTGATTCCCCTTGCTTGAAAGGACATTTTTGTACCGTCCAAATTTTAGGCTTGTTCCATAACTTGAAAGTGTATGTTTACTTTCTTCACCATGGGGTTGCTGTTTATTTGGTTGTTTAACTTGTATTAGTTTCACTATTTCAGTGTATACTTTCCTTATGCTAATATATATGTCTGGTAACCTCTTTTTTAATTTTGGATCCATATCAGCAATTGTTCAGAGCTGAGTAGAAAGTATCATTTTTTGGTGCATTGGATTTCAAGGCTGTATTATTGGATAGAAGTTTGGAAACTCAAGTGGAGTTTGAAAGTTTAAAAAATCAGGGGAATATTTATGCTCAATCTACCTGTTACATAGAGCTTGTGAACTGCTTTGAGAATATTTGGAATATCAGTCAGGCCTGGCTCGGAGGAATAAGCATTTTTATACCTTATCTGGAGTTGATTTTAGAATAAGCAGACTGCTACAATAGATATTGTTTGCTGTGCTCTTTCTAGATAGAGCTGCTTTTAGATGGTTCTGATGGAAATTTTGCACACATTGAAATCAAAATTCATATTTTTTCTTTAATTATTATTATTATTATTATTATTATTATTATTATTATTATTATTATTATTATTATTATTATTATTATTATTATTATTATTATTTTGAAACTGCTGCATTAAAAGATCATTAGAATGGTTAAAGTGCCCATATCCAACTTTTTCTGGAACTACAAGGTTAAATAGGGATTTCATGTCTTATCAGTATATATACCCTTTTTCCAATGTCAAGAAAAGGTTTCAGTGGATGGTACACAATGGTGCTGTGTAGGAAAATTTTGTGTGTTGTTTTTGTTCTTTTTTTTCCTCCCTTAATGGAAGCATCAAAATTTGCTAACTCCTTTACTTTTAAACAGTGGTCCCAGGGCTGTTTCTGTTGTTAATTCTTCCTTGGAAAGACTAGGAGGAGCAAAAGTTGTCGCTACTGCTGTGGCTCCAGATGATGTGGCAAAAATTTAGGAGTTTCTAAAAAGATGGAGTGATGTTGAACATGTGGATCTTATACTTACCCTTGGTACATTTCTACACACATCAGTTTTGCTATTGAAGTCCAACAATTCTAGTTTTGTTGAATTGATTTCCCATTTTATTTTCCTTTCCAATCAAGGTGGGACCGGCTTTACCTCACGAGATGTAACACCAGAAGCTACAAAACAGTTGATTGAGAAGGAAACACCTGGTCTTCTGTATGTAATAACACAAGAAAGTTTAAAGGTATGAAACTCTTGCATTTTCTGGTTTTTCAGTTTGATTAAATGATTAAATTTTATGCATGCTTAAATATGTAGACATCATGTGCATTCTTGGTCTACTTCACTGGTGGGTTGAAGCCAACATTTGTCAATTTCTCATTTGAATTGTATAGTTGGTATTGCCTTGGGACTATGGCTTTCTAATCGTTAGACAATTATGGTTGTATCATACTTAGTTTAGGGAAGTTTCATATTAATTGATTGCTTCGAATGGTTCTTCAGGGGTTCATTGTATTATTTTATAGATTTGATTAATTTGTTAAGTCATGGTCTTTGATTTGTTGATATTCAGATAATTAACATGCCCGGAAACCCAAAGAAAACTGCTGAGTGTATGGAGGCCTTATTGCCTTCACTTATGATTGTAGAGCTGAGTTATATTTTATTACTGCAGGGGAAGCTATTTTGTTCCTAATTTTGTTTATTTCTCTATTTTATGTCAGTAAAAGAGTTAGAATGAGTGCGAAAATGGTGTTTCTTGTGAATGATTGAGCTTCTTTTATTTCCCCAACTGTTAAGACAAGAAGTTAAAATAAATGAACATGAAAATTTAGTTTCCCAGTTTATTTGCTTTTAGTTTTCAGATGTTTACTACCCTTGTTTTTTGGTAGTTTTTCTTGTTTCTCACTCTGGTCTCATTTGTTTCAGTTTCACCCAAGGCACCTAAACTAAAGCCAATAGCTATTATTATTTCAGTTTATTTGCTTTTACGATGTTTTAGTTTCTCACTCTGGTCTCATTTCTTTTAATATTGAAATTTGTGAATTGGTACATTTGGTTTGCTTGGTTTATGCTATTTGTTATTATCAGTATTAATGCACGCCAAGTGCTCTCTGATATGCCTCTTTGATATTCCTCTCTGGTTTATGCATGTTCACAATTCTGAATTCTTGTTTCTCTATCCAAGTTCATATTTTTATTTTATATACATTACAATATAAGAAGCTAAGGAATAAGAGATCTAGTTTGCTTATTGTTTAAGATTGCTAAATCATAGCGGCAAAGAATCTTAATTCACCAGTGTTTATCATCAATGTCATTGAAAAAACACACCTTCCTCATACACAATGTTGTTAATAATAAGTCTTAAACAAAAGAGAAGAAATGTTGCCGTTATCATGTCGAGAACTTGGAAAAGTTTAAAGTTCATTTACCACATAAGTTGACTTTGCTTACATCCTGCAAAATTTAAATTCTGGATTCCTTTTAAATTACCCTCAGTAACTTTTTCTTATTATTTATTTAGAAAATTGGAAGGTTTATTATTAAGCTAATAAAAAACAGTTTATCCAAAATTTCATAAGATTGTTACTTTTATCTTAACAAGGCTTGAATCTTTGACGGCCACACCTCTGGTTTATAGTTCTGGGCTGTATTTTTTACAAAGTTTGGAACGGGCTTGCTTGCTTTTTGGTCATTTAATTTGTTTCTATAAATAGAATTCTGTATTTGATTGAAGTTTAATTTAAGTAGCAAGTCTGTAATCAAACCAGTGCATATATATGAGTTGGTTATGGCTGTGTTGTGTTGAATGTGCTAGTTGAATTGATTTATTTTTTTGGTTAATATTATTTTTGGGTGCTATGGAATTATAGAATAGAATAGAACTGATGTTATTAAACTCTGAATTGATTTATTTTTGTGTTGTGTTGAATTGAAAAGCTGCATTCCTCTTGAAAGTTGAAACCAATGAATTGAAAAGCTGCATTCCTCTTGAAAGTTGAAACCAAGTTAATACTATTGTTTTAACTCTTTCCTAGCAGTCAATAGGCATTTGGTTTAAATATGCATGTAATGTTGTTACAAAGAATTTGATACTTGTTACTTAGCTAGCCTAAAAATGTTTTTTTTTGTTACTTAAGTTCACAACTATAACAGGTTTGGGATCACATTTCTGTGTCTGAAATGGAAAAATCCTTGGTTTACAGCTGCTGCCTCTGCTTTTCTTTATTTTTTTAAGCTGTCCTTTTTCTTTCTTTTCTCTAATGTATGTGTTTTTAAAGCCTCACAAACTTTAATTTCAAGTTTCAGGCTTTTTTCCTTTAGGAGAGGAGAGAGAGGAGAGGAGAGAGAGCTTGTTTAGACTAGAATTGAATACCCTTCTTATTTCTTCTTTTTCATTTAAAAAAAAATGTTTTTGAAGTACCTGGTATTAAATATGCTGCCTTTTTAAATTAGTTTCTTTTTAGCTTCTTTATAAAGTAAGGATTGTTGGGACTTCTTAGTTCTACAGTTTTTAAAAAATCTCACTGCCTTACACTTGCTGAGTTATCTTATAAATGAAGTGAATGCATTTACTGAGTTATCTTATAAATGAAGTAAATGGTCACTAAGTACATTTATGGGTCCATAGTATTTAATGTGAACTAATAATCTTCTTGTGTCAATGTGTTTTGAAGAGAATTGAACGAAATTAAATGGAACTTTTGCTATGAAATATATTGAATGTCAATGTTTATATAGCCTCTGGATTATTAAAATTTGAATTGTTGTGTTATATTTGAATTGTTGTCTTATATTTTATAATTGCATAAACTTCTAGCAATTTTGGTGCAGGAAATATCAGCTTTCTCTCTAATTAATAAGTTCTGCTGTTTCTGTGGTACTGCTTTGCTGTTGCTTTGCTACTAATTATCTACTGCTGAACTGCCACTCGCTGCTGCTGCTACCTCTCTAATTCTGATCCTGTTGCGCTACTACTTTGGTGCTGTTGTGGTACGGATTAAGACAGTATTTAAGGTTGGTTCATGCAAATTTAAATACATCTATTAATTTTTTATTAATGTTATGTGTACAACTTAAGTGCTTTCCTGAGGCACTCACTTCAGGATCTTCTTTAAGAATTGCTAAAATTTAATTTTCTAGTTAGTATGCTTCATGTAAATTTTTTTATATGTACTTTAGTGCGACTCTAAAGAGAATAGTGAAGAACCATCAAGAGTTGAAGTTTTCATAGCAACTCACACAAGTAAAAAAGGAAAAGAAATTGATGCTAAAACACAAAGCACAATTGTGAGTTTTTTGAATTTTGTATTTGGATTTGTACAATATAAATTCTATAGTGATTTCTATTAATATTTAGTTAATGCGGTTTTGTATTTTATTGCTCCTCACTTTTGACAGGCTGAACTTCAAACCCGAATAGAGGCAGGGGAAAATGATGAGGATGCATTTGTAGGAGTGCTAGGAAATGACCAACCAGGTCGAGTTCGTTGTTATGGGGCTTCGATTACAAGAAGCTCTCTTAAAAAGGATGAGGAGATTCGACAAGTCAAAGTTGAATACAACAACAAGGTTGAATCATTAGAGAAGAAGATGGACGGTGTATGCAGTTTACTAAAAGTATTGGTGCACCAAGTCAACCCTGGAATGAGTGAGGAAGAGGTAGCAGCCTTAGTGCAAGCTGCCCAAAATTCTCCTTTGGATGCCTCAAGTAGCAGACCAAGAAATACTCCTCGAAGCTCAGAATCAACTCATATTCCACCCAAAGATGTAAGTCACTATCTTTGGATATTCGATATATTTCCAACCAAAGTAGTTGAATTATTGTTGTTGTTGATTTTGGACATGTGATGATAGTGAGACAAAAGTTTATAGACGGTGCTAATGGTGTTGAATTAAAATCTGAATTCCAATTTGTTGAAGCTTTAGTGGTGTTTTGTTTTGTGTCTAGTGTGGCATTGAATCTCAATTTTGGGAAACACGAGAAATCTTTGAAGATTTGCACTTTTTCCTAATTAAATTGGAAAAAGGAAAAGAAAAGAAACCATAATTGAATTTTAATGGTTTTGTTTGTTTTTATTTTTGCAGACTCCAGAAGGAATTAATGGCTCTTATGGTATATTTCATTTTGCTTGATTTATTTATTGGGGATTGGTTTTTTCTTTCTTTCTTTTCCCACCTTAAATATTAATCAGAAGAAGGAATCAGTTATAGAATTGATCCATATGCAATTTGTATTGATTCTCCAGTTGCTAGTATGCATGTGACTGTTAATTTGGTTAATTTGGTTGTGAAATATATTAGGAGTTAGGGTGATACATGTCACTGTTGTGTAAAACATGTGACACTTGCAGCAAAAAAAAGGGGGGAAGGGGCTGTTTGATTGTTAGCTTCCTATATCAGTACCCTTTCTCTTTTTTGAAAACTTTAAGAACAAAAAAAGTATAGTGGCTTTCAATGAAAGAAAAGCCTTTGCTGGTTATAATTATTGTACGATTATAACATAGTTTGTTTGATAATATGTCTTTTAATTTTTGGTTTGGTATAAGATGCACTAACACAACAATATTTAAAATTTTGCAGGGCAGTGCTGAAAACAATTTCTCTCACAATGATGATCAGTAATCATGAACTTTTGTATTTTGTAACGAAGTGTAAATGAAGTAGATAATGTAACCCATGTTGGAATTGTAACTCATGTATTAGGAAATTGCTAGTGGATGACTTTTGATTTTTGGTATTTTGTTTAGAGTATATCATGTGATCAAACACTTTTTTTCTATGACAAGTTTATGAAGAAGGATTAGTTGATTTAAAGTTTGTAGTCATCTTTTAAATTTTAAAATTATCCATGATTAAGGTTTATAAAAAAAAGAGTGCTAATATAGGTACTGAACTTTCAGCCACGCTTTAAAAGAGTGGCCATATTGTACAGCAGCAATCAACAGCCACGCTTTATAAGCGTAGCTGTATCTCACAGCTATTGGCACGCTTTAAAAGCGTAGCCATATGTCTTGCTATTGGCACGCCTCAAAAGCGTAGCCATATCTCCACTTGTTGCCACGCTTTGAACGTGTGGCCATAACGTTACAGTAAGCAACAACAGGCACGCTTTAAAAGCGTAGCTGTATCTCAAGGCTATTGTCACGCTTTTAAAGCGTAGCGATATGTCTTACTATTGGCACGCTTAAAAAGCGTAGCCATATGGTACGCTTTTAAAGCGTAGCCATATCTACCTATTGGGTCGCTTTCAAAGCGTGGCCATATGTCATACATATGGCCACGCTTTTAAAGCGTGGCCATATGTTAAAGTGTGGCAAAAACAAAAGCGTGGCGATAGGTCACCAAAAGCATGGCGATATAGCAACCGGCACCCTTGCAGTTGTGACCCTTTGAAAAGCGTACTGGTATCTCAAAAAGCGTGGCGAAAAGCTATCGCTACGCTTTTTTGGACTTTTTGCCACGCTTTAAAAGCGTAGCAAAAAGCTTGTTTTCTTGTAGTGCACCAAGCATCCTTCTTGCATTATTGTTGTTGGGTTCGGCTGCCATCTCCTTTTCTTGTTCAAAAATTTCAACAAGGTTGTCTCTGGATTGTTATAATTTAGCTTCTCTTAGTTTCCTCTTCAGAGTCCTTTCAGGTTCTGGATTAGCTTCAACAAGAATGCCTTTTTCCTTGTTCCTGCTCATATGAAAGAGAAGAGAATAGAAAAAGAAGAGGGATCCTCTATGTCACAGTAAAGAGGTTCCTTATTATTAGTAGAAGAAGAAGGGAAGAAAGAAAGGAGAATCCAAACAGAAGGGTAAGGATAGAGGTAGTGATTTGAGATGAAGAGAAGTAAAGAGATGTGTTAGTAAATAAATAAATAAATAGAAGAAGATGAGAGAGAGAGAATTCAAAAATTAATTTTGAAAAGCAGTTAATGATTTTCGAAAATTAAAGGTGAAATAGAATTAAAATTAAAATTTAAAACAATTAATTAATTAAAAAGAATTTTTGAAAAAGAGGGAGGTATTTTCGAAAATAAGAGAGAGAAAAGTTGTTAGGTGGTTTTAAAAAAAAAAGATAAGAAACAAACAAAAAGTCAAATAGTTAGTTGAAAAAGATTTGAAAATCAAATTTGAAAAGATGAGAAGATAAGAAGTTAGAAAAGATATTTTAAAATCACATTTTGAAAAAGATAAAATTTTGAAAAAGATATGATATAAAAGATAAGATAAGATATATTTAATTTTTTTAAAATTAAAATTAATTACTTGACTAACAAGAAACTAAAAGATATGATTCTAGAATTTAAAGATTGAACCTTTCTTAACAAGAAAGTAACAAACTTCAAATTTTTGAATCAATCATATTAATTGTTAGCATAATTTTTGAAAATAAAGATAAAATTAAGAAAAAGATTTTTGAAAATTAATTTAAAAAAAAATAAATTTCAAAAATTAACAAAAAATGAAAAAGCTTTGATTTTTGAAAAAGTTTTGAAAAGATAAGATTTTTAAAATTTAAAAATTTGACTTGACTTACAAGAAACAACTAATTTTAAAAATTTTTGACTAAGTCAACTCAAATTTTCAAAATTTTGAGAGAAAAAAGGAAAATATATATATATATATATTTTTTTTTTGAATTTTTAATTATGAGAGAGAAAAACAACAAAAATGACTCACAACATAAAAATTATGAATCAAAATACATGATGTATGCAAGAACTCTATGAATGTCAAGATGAACACCAAGAACACCTTGAAGATCATGATGAACATCAAGAACATATTTTTGAAAAATTTTTGATGCAAAGAAAACATGAAAGACACCAAACTTAGAAATCTTTAATCCTTGGACTCTAACAAACGAAAAATGCATATGATAAACAACAAAAAATACAAAACAAGAAAACATCAAGATCAAACAAGAAGACTTACCAAGAACAACTTGAAGATCATGAAGAACACCATGAATGCATGAATTTTTCGAAAAAATGTAAGAACAATATGAATATGCAATTGACACCAAACTTAAAATTTGACTCAAGACTCAAACAAGAAACACAAAATATTTTTTGTTTTTATTATTTTATTAATTTTTTTTGGATTTTCTTACTAAATTTTTCGAAAACATATTTTGGAAAAAGGAAGTAATGAATTCATAGTCCTCAATCAAAATCCTATGAGTTAGACATGGCTTAATAGCCAGCCAAGCTAAAACATGTTTCATGAAACACTAGAATTTATTCTTAAAAAATTTTGAAAAAATTTCGAAAACAAAGGGAAAAATTTTGAAAAATATTTTTTGAAAACTTTTTGAAAAGAAAAATAAAAAGAAAATTACCTAATCTGAGCAACAAGACGAACCGTCAGTTGTCCATACTCAAACAATCCCCGGCAACGGTGCCAAAAACTTGGTGGATGAAATTATGTTCATTAACAATGGCTCCAAAGACTTGGTGCTCTTAAACATGAATCATACTTTGTCACAACTCCGCACAACTAACCAGCAAGTGTACTGGGTCGTCCAAGTAATACCTTACGTGAGTAAGGGTCGATCCCACAGAGATTGTTGGTATGAAGCAAGCTATGGTCATCTTGTAAATCCTAGTCAGGCGGATTTAACTAATTTAAGAGATTATTGGTTTTTCGAATAATAATAATAAATTAAATAGAAAATAAAGATAAAGTTACTCATGTAATCCAATGGTGGAAATTTCAGATAGGTGTATGGAGATCCTGTGTTCCTTCTGAATCTCTGCTTTCCTACTGTTTTTATCCAATCTTTGTCACTCCTTTCTATGGCAAGCTGTATGTAGGGCATCACTGTTGTCAATGGCTACATCCCATCCTCTCAGTGAAAATGGTTCAAATGCTCTGTCACAGCACGGCTAATCATCTGTCGGTTCTCGATCATGTTGGAATAGAATCCCTTGATTCTTTTGCGTTTGTCATCACGCCCAACAATCGCGAGTTTGAAGCTCGTCACAGTCATTCAATCCCAGAATCCTACTCGGAATACCACAGACAAGGTTTAGACTTTTCGGATTCTCATGAATGCCGCCATCAATTCTAGCTTATACCATGAAGATTCTGATCAAGGAATCCAAGAGATATGCGCCCGGTCTAACGTAGAACGGAAGTGGTTATCAGTCACGCGCGTTCATAGGTGAGAATGATGATGAGTGTCACGGATCATCACATTCATCAAGTTGAAGTGCAACAAATATCTTAGAACAGGAATGAATCGAATTGGATACAAAATAGTAGTAATTGCATTAAAACTTGAGGTACAGCAGAGCTCCACACCCTTAATCTATGGTGTGTAGAAACTCCACCGTTGAAAATACATAAGTGATGAAGGTTCAGGCATGGCCGAATGGCCAGCCCCCAAAACGTGATCAATAGTCTCCTAAGATGAATAATAAAATAAAACTGAGACCAAAGATGTCTAATACAATAGTAAAACTATCCTATTTATACTAGACTAGCTACTAGGGTTTACAGAAGTAAGTAATTGATGCATAAATCCACTTCCGGGGCCCACTTGGTATGTGTTTGGGCTGAGCTTGATCTTTACACGAGCTGAGGCTTATCTTGGAGTTGAACGCCAAGTTGTAACGTGTTTTTGGCGTTCAACTCTGGTTCGTGACGTGTTTCTGGCGTTTGACTCCAGAATGCAGCATGGAACTGGCGTTGAGCGCCAGTTTACGTCATCTAATCACGAATAAAGTATAGACTATTATATATTTCTGGAAAGCTATGGATGTCTACTTTCCAACGTCGTTGAGAGCGCGCCATTTGAAGTTTTGTAGCTCCAGAAAATCTATTTCGAGTGCAGGGAGGTCAGAATCCAACAGCATCAGCAGTCCTTTGTCAGCCTTTTATCAGAGTTTTGCTCAGGTCACTCAATTTCAGGCAGAAATTACCTGAAATCATAGAAAAACACACAAACTCATAGTAAAGTCCAGAAATGTGAATTTAGCATAAAAACTAATGAAAACATCCCTAAAAGTAGCTAGATCTTACTAAAAACTACCTAAAAATAATGCCAAAAAGCGTATAAATTATCCGCTCATCAGCTACACACCATTAGCTAAGAGTAAGAAGGAAAAGATGCCAAGAGATTGTATTGTTACTTAATTTCATCACCATTGAATTACTCTAAATTGGAAGTTTGAATGTGCCCATCTTAACAGTAACTGTTAGTTTAGTAGTTGTGCATCTTGAATATTCTAGTTGAAATAAGTAGGCTAGCCTAAGCGTGTGCTTGTGTGTTTACATTCACTTAATTAAATGCATGCTTTGTCCCCTAAGTCTTTTCAATTCAATAAAAGAAATATTTGAAACATGAAGTAGGATGGTTCATTGCTAGCTAGAAGTAAAATAATAGTAAGTGGTGGTATTTATGTTTGATTGTGTGGTAGCTCACTTATAGTGAATAAAAGGAATAGATTGTCTTCTTTCTAAGTGTAAACTAGCTCACTGTCTATGAATCTCAAGTGAATAAAAGTCCTTGGTTAAAAAAAAAGAGCCAATAGTGGCAGCAAGAACAAAAGAAAGAAGAAATAAAGCTAGACACCAATAGCTTGAACCTTAGAACACATGCCTGTGGTGTCTTTGTACTAGGATCTACTTGGATGACTAAGTTCTATGGAGTGCTTTAACACTTGGTAACTTGGGTTAATGATGAGCGGATATTTTATACGCTTTTTGGGGGTAATTTCATGTAGATTTTAGTATGTTTTAATTGGTTTTTAGTAGAATATTATTAGTTTTTAGGCAAAAATCATATTTCTGGACTTTACTATGAGTTTGTGTGTTTTTCTGTGATTTCAGGTATTTTCTGGCTGAAATTGAGGGAGCTGAGCAAAAATCTGAGTTAGGCTGAAAAAGGACTGCTGATGCTGTTGGATCCTGACCTCCCTGCACTCGAAATGGATTTTCTGGAGCTACAGGAGTCCAATTGGCGCGCTTTCAATGGCGTTGGAAAGTAGACATCCAGGGCTTTCCAGCAATATATAATAGTCCATACTTTGCGCGAAGATAGAAGATGTAAACTGGCGTTCAACGCCAGTATCATGCTGCTGTCTGGCGTCCAGCGCCAGAAACAGGTTACAAGTTGGAGTTCAACGCCAGAAACAGGTTACAACCTGGCGTTGAACGCCCAAAACAGCCCCAGGCACGTGAGAAGCTTAAGTCTCAGCCCCAGCACACACCAAGTGGGCCCCAGAAGTGGATTTATGCATCATCTATCATAGTTTACTCATTTTCTGTAAACCTAGGTTACTAGTTTACTATTTAAACAACTTTTAGAGACTTATTTTGTATCTCATGACATTTTCAGATCTAAATTTTATACACTTTGATGGCATGAGTCTCTAAACTCCATTGTTGGGGGTGAGGAGCTCTGCAGCGTCTCGATGAATTAATGCAATTGTTTCTATTTCACTCAAACGCGTGTGTGTTCCTATCTAAGATGTTTATTCGCACTTAATTATGAAGGAGGTGATGATCCGTGACACTCATCACCTCCCTCAATCCATGAACGTGTGCCTGACAAACACCTCCGTTCTACATCAGACTGAATGAGCTTCTCTGAGATTCCTTAATCAGAATCTCCGTGGTATAAGCTAGAATTGATGGAAGCCACTCTTGAGAATTCGGAAAGTCTAAACCTTGTCTGTGGTATTCCGAGTAGGATTCAAGGATTGAATGGCTGTGACGAGCTTCAAACTCGCGATTGCTGGGCGTGATGACAAACGCAAAAGGATCAATGGATCATATTCCAACATGATCGAGAACCAACAGTTGATTAGTCGTGCTGTGACAGAGCATCTGGACCGTTTTCACTGAGAGGATGGGAGGTAGCCACTGACAATGGTGACACCCTACATACAGCTTGCCGTAGACGGGCTTTACAAACAATTGAGTTGAATATTACATTGCAGAAATTCAGAGGACAAAGCATCTCCAAAACTCCAACATATTCCCCATTACTGCACAACAAGTAACGATTTTATTCTCTTTTATTTTTCCAATCTAATAATTCCCATTGATAATTTTGATTAATATCCTGACTAAGAATAATAAAATAAACATAGCTTGCTTCAAACCAATAATCTCCGTGGGATCGACCCTTACTCACGTAAGGTATTACTTGGACGACCCAGTGCACTTGCTGGTTAGTTGTGCGAAATCATAAGAAATCTTGATTTTGATATTGAGATATTAATTTCGTGCACCAAGTTTTTGGCACCGTTGCCGGGGATTTTTCGAGTTTGAACAACTAAAGGTTTATTTTATTTCTTAGATTAGGAATAGTTTATTTTTGTTGTTATAGAGTCATTAAATTCTGATAGGATAATTTCTTTTTAAAAAAAATTTTCAAAAATATTATTTTTCTTTACCAATTTTAATCTTTTTCGTGAGTTTAGTGTCTTGTTCTAAGTTTGGTGTCAATTGCATATTTTATATTTTTCCTTTAAATTTTCGAATTTGTGTTTTTTTTGTTCTTCATTGATCTTTAAGTTGTTCTTGTTTATTTTTCTTGTTTGATCTTGAGTTTTTCTTGTTCTGTGTCTTTTCTTGTTTTTCTTGTGCTAATCCAAAGCATTAGTCTTCCAAAGAAATACCTATTCAGAACAATTGTTACATTTTCTGCCCAATTGGCTAGAGCGTTGGTCTATGTTCTTGGTAATTGGGTATCTTTATTTCAAAACTTCTTTTAAAAATAATTTTTCTTGATTTAATCTTGTGCCAAACTTTAAGTTTGGTGTTTTATTGTTAATTGATGAGCGGATAATTTGTACGCTTTTTGGCATTATTTTTAGTATGTTTTTAGTATGTTTTAGTTAGTTTTTAGTATATTTTTATTAGTTTTTAGTTAAAATTCACTTTTCTGGACTTTACTATGAGTTTGTGTGTTTTTCTGTGATTTCAGGTATTTTCTGACTGAAATTGAGGGACCTGAGCAAAAATCTGATTCAGAGACTGAAAAGGACTGCAGATGTTGTTGGATTCTGACCTCCCTGCACTCGAAGTGAATTTTCTGGAGCTACAGAAACCCAATTTGTGCGCTCTCAACGGCGTTAGAAAGTAGACATCCTGGGCTTTCCAGCAATATATGATAGTTTATACTTTGCCCAAGATTTGATGGCCCAAACTGGCGTTCAAAGTCACCCTCAGAATTCCCAGCGTTAAACGCCGGAACTGGCACCAAAGTGGGAGTTAAACGCCCAAACTGGCACAAAAGCTGGCGTTTAACTCCAAGAAGAGTCTATACACGAAAATGCTTCAATGCTCAGCCCAAGCACACACCAAGTGGGCCCGGAAGTAGATTTTTATGTCTTTTACTCATCTTTGTAATTCTTAAGCTACTAGTTCCCTATAAATAGGACCCTTTACTATTGTATTTTTCATCTTTGGATCTTAGATCGTCTTGAGATCCTTGAATCCTTTGATCACTGGGGGCTGGCCTCACGGCCATGCCTAGACCTTGTTCTTATGTATTTTCAACGGTGGAGTTTCTACACACCATAGATTAAGGTGTGGAGCTCTACTGTACCTCGAGTATTAATGCAATTACTATTGTTCTTCTATTCAATTCGGCTTGTTCTTATTCCAAGATATTCATTCGCACTCAAGAACTTGATGAATGTGATGATTATGTGACGCTCATCATCATTTTCACTTATGAACGCGTGCCTGACAACCACTCCCGTTCTACAAGCAAACAAGGCTTGAATGTTTATCTCTTGGATTCTTTAATCGGAATCTTCGTGGTATAAGCTAGAATTGATGGCGGCATTCAAGAGAATCCGGAAGGTCTAAACCTTGTCTGTGGTATTCAGAGTAGGATTCAATGATTGAATGACTGTGACGAGCTTCAAACTCGCGATTGTTGGGGCGTTAGTGACAGACGCAAAAGAAATCACTGGATTCTTCCGATATGATCGAGAACCGACAGCTGGATAGCCTGCCGTGACAGGGTGCGTTGAACATTTCCACTGAGAGGACGAGACTGTAGCATTGACAACGGTGATGCCCCATACGTTTGCCATGGAAAGGAGTAAGAAGGATGGATGAAGACAGTAGGAAAGCAGAGACGGAAGGGACAAAGCATCTTCATACGCTTATCTGAAGTTCTCACCAATGAAATACATAGTATCTCTATCTTTATCTTTTATTCATATATCATCCATAACCATTTGAGTTTGCCTGACTAAGATTTACAAGGTGACCATATCTTGCTTCATACCAACAATCTCCGTGGGATCGAACCCTTACTCGCGTAAGGTTATTACTTGGACGACCCGTACACTTGCTGGTTAGTTGTGCGAAGTTGTGTTTATGCCATGGTATTGAGCACCAAGTCTTTGGGGCCATTACTAGGGATTATGTGAAAAGTAGTGATCACAATTTCGTGCACCAAGTTTTTGGCGCCGTTGCCGGGGATTGTTTCGAGTATGGACAACTGACGGTTCATCTTGTTACTTAGATTAGGTATTTTTCAGAGTTCTTAGAATGAATTCTAGTGTTTCAAGGTGATGATCTTATCATCACCAAAGCTGATTGATTCTCATCAATTAGCTCTTGAATGCAATATCCTGCTGAAGCTTGGCTATCCATGTCTAATTCCTTTAGACTGAAGCTTTAGACTAACATTGCATGATTCCTGGAATTCTCATTAAGAATTTTGATACCTTTATTTTCTTTTCTACTTAATTTTCGAAAAAGCACAAAAAATTTTTCAAAATCATAAAAACCAAAAAAAAAATATTTTATGTTTCTTGTTTAAGTCTAGTGTCTTATTTTAAGTTTGGTGTCTTGCATGCATTGTTTATTTGATCTTGGTTCTATTTTCAAGTCAATAATACAGGGAACTGAAGATTTAGTACATGCAATAAAGGAATTATACAGAAAAAGCTGGGCGTTCAAAACGCCCAGTGAAGAAGGAAAAACTGGCGTTTAAACGCCAGCCAGGATACCTGGCTGGGCGTTTAACGCCCAAGAAGGTAGCATTTTGGGCGTTAAACGCCAGAATGGATACCATTCTGGGCGTTTAACGCCAGGATGGCACAAGAGGGTAGATTTTGTTTTCAAATCGATTTTTTTTTCAAGTTTTCAAATCAATTTCTTTCTTTTTTCAAAAATACTTGCTATCATTAATGATTTGATTCAACATTTCAAGTATGTTGCCTTTTCTGTTGAGAAAGGTTTAATGTTTGAATCATATCTTTTCTTGTTAGCCAAGTCATTAATTTTTAAAATCAAATCTTTTTAAAATTGTTTTTCAAATTATATCTTTTCACATCTTTTTCAAAATAGTTTTCAATCATATCTTTTTAATTTCTAATTTCAAAATCTTTTTCAAAAATCACTTGATTTCTTTTCCACTCTTGGTTTTCGAAAATCAATTAGTGTTTTTCAAAATGTTTTTAAAATCTTTTACTTAATTTTCGAAAATTGCTTCCCCTCTTCTCACATCCTTCTATTTATGGAGTAACACTCCTCCTCAATGCACAATTCGAACTCTATCTCACTAAGTTCGAATTCTTCTACCTCTTCCTTCTATTTTTCTGTTCCTCTGACACCTCAAAGAATCTCTATACTGTGACATAGAGGATTCCCATTTTCTTTTCTCTTCTCTTTCATATGAGCAGGAGCAAAGACAAAAGCATTCTTGTTGAGGCTGACCCTGAACCTGAAAGGACCTTGAAGCGAAAGCTAAGAGCTAAAGCAAACTCTTTGTAGAGGACCTGACAGAGATCTTCAAAGAAGAAACCCATGGCAGCCGAAACAACAATAATGTCACAATGCAAGGAAGGTGCTGGGTGACTTTACTGCACCTACTCCCGACTTCTATGGGAGAAGCATCTCTATCCCTACCATTGGAGCAAACAACTTGAGCTTAAGCCTCAATTAGTTTCTCTAATGCAACAGAATTGCAGTTCCATGGACTTCCATTGGAAGATCCTCATCAGTTTTTAGCGGAGTTCTTGCAAATCTGTGACACTGTCAAGACTAATGGGGTTGACCCTGAGGTCTACAGACTTATGCTATTCCCTTTTGCTGTAAGAGACAGAGCTAGAATATGGTTAGATTCACAACCTAAAGAAAGCCTGAACTCTTGGGAAAAGCTAGTCAATGCCTTCTTGGCAAAGTTCTTTCCACCTCAAAAGTTGAGTAAGCTTAGAGTGGAAGTCCAAACCTTCAGACAGAAGGAAGGAGAATCCCTCTATGAAGCTTGGGAAAGATACAAACAATTGATCAGAAAATGTCCCTCCGACATGCTTTCTGAATGGAGCATCATATGTATTTTCTATGATGGTCTCTCTGAACTGTCCAAGATGTCTTTGGATAGCTCTGCTGGAGGATCTCTTCATCTGAAGAAGAAGCCTACAGAAGCTCAAGAGCTCATTGAAATGGTTGCAAATAACCAATTCATGTACACTTCTGAAAGGAATCCTGTGAACAATGGGACAAATCAGAAGAAAGGAGTTCTTGAGATTGATACTCTGAATGCCATACTGGCTCAGAACAAGATATTGACTCAGCAAGTCAATTTGATTTCTCAAAGTCTGTCTGGAATGCAAGCTGCACCAGGCAGTACTAAGGATGCTTCTGAAGAAGAAGCTTATGATCCTGAGAACCCTTCAATGGAAGAGGTGAATTACATGGGAAAACCCTATGGAAACACCTATAATTCTTCATGGAGAAATCATCCAAATTTCTCATGGAAGGATCAACAGAGACCTCAACAAGGGTTTCAACAACAATAATGGTGGAAGAAACAGGTTTAGCAATGGCAAGCCTTTTCCATCATCTTCTCAGCAACAGACAGAGAATTCTAAGCAGAGCCACTCTGACTTAGCAACCATGGTCTCTGATCTAATCAAAACCACTCAAAGTTTCATGACTGAAACAAGGTCCTCCATTAGGAATTTGGAGGCACAAGTGGGACAGCTGAGCAAGAGAATTACTGAACTCCCTCATAGTACTCTTCCAAGCAATACAGAAAAGAATCCAAAAGGAGAGTGCAAGGCCATCAACATGGCCAAATTTGGAGAGGAGGAAGAGGCAGTGACACCACTGAGGAAGACCTCAATGGGCGTCCACTGACCTCCAATGAGTTCCCTGATGAGGAACCATGGGAATCTGAGGCTCACACTGAGACCATAGAGATTCCATTAGATCTACTTCTGCCATTCATGAGCTCTGATGAGTATTCTTCCTCTGAAGAGGATGAGTATGTCACTGAAGAGCAAGTTGCTAAATACCTTGGAGCAATCATGAAGCTAAATGACAAGTTGTTTGGTAATGAGACTTGGGAGGATGAATCCCCTTTGCTCACCAAGGAACTGGATGACTTGTCTAGGCAGAAATTACCTCAAAAGAGACAAGATCCTGGGAAGTTCTCACTACCTTGTACCATAGGCACCATGACCTTCAAGAAGGCTTTGTGTGACTTAGGGTCAAGTGTTAAACCTCATGCCTCTCTCTGTAATGGAGAAGCTAGGGATCTTTGATGTACAAGCTGCAAGAATCTCACTAGAGATGGCAGACAATTCAAAAAAACAAGCTTATGGACTTGTAGAGGATGTTTTGGTGAAGATTGAAGACCATTACATCCCTGCTGATTTCATAGTCCTAGAGACTGGGAAGTGCATGGAGGAATCCATCATCCTTGGCAGACCCTTCCTAGCCACAGCAAAGGCTGTGATTGATGTTGACAGAGGAGAATTGATCATTCAAGTGAATGAAGAATCCTTTGTGTTTAAGGCTCAAGGATATCCCTCTGTCACCATAGAGAGGAAGCATGAAGAGCTTCTCTCAAAACAGAGTCAAACAGAGCCCCCACAGTCAAACTCTAAGTTTGGTGTTGGGAGGCCACAACCAAACTCTAAGTTTGGTGTTGAACCCCCACGTTCAAACTCTAAGTTTGGTGTTTGGAGGTTCCAACATTGCTCTGAGTATCTGTGAGGCTCCATGAGAGCCCTCTGTCAAGCTACTGACATTAAAGAAGCGCTTGTTGGGAGGCAACCCAATGTTATATTTTCCTTTGTTATTTTATGTTTTCTGTAGGTTGATGATCATGGGAAGTCACAAAATTAATTGAAAAAGCAAAAACAGAATGAAAAACAGGAAGAAAAACAGCACACCCTGGAGGAAGATCCTACTGGCGTTCAAACGCCAGTAAGGGTAGCAGTTGGGCGTTTAACGCCCAGTCTGGTACCATTCTGGGCGTCTAACGCCAGAAAGGGGCACCAGACTGGCGTTAAACGCCAGAAAAGGGCAAGCACCTGGCGTTAAACGCCAGAAATGGGCACCAGCCTGGTGTTTAACGCCAGAATTGGCATGAAGTGCATTTTTGCACGCCACTTGGTGCAGGGTTGAATTTTCCTTGACACCTCAGGATCTGTGGACCCCACAGGATCCCCACCTACCCCACCACCCTCTCTCTTCTTCACCCATTCACCAATCACCTCAACACCTCTTCCCCAAAAACCCTTCACCTATCAAATCTCATCTTTCTCTTCACCACTCACATCCATCCTTCATAAAACCCCACCTACCTTACCATTCAAAATTCAAACCACTTTCCCTCCCAAACCCACCTTTACATGACCGAACCCTACCCCTCTCTTCACCCCTATATAAACCCATCTTCACTCCTTCATTTTCACACAACCTAGACACTACTTCTACCCTTTTGGCCGAACCACAAAGCCACCTCCATCTCCTCCATTTCTTCTTCTTCTACTCTCTTCTTTCTTCTTTTGCTCGAGGACGAGCAAACCTTTTAAGTTTGGTGTGGTAAAAGCATTGCTTTTTGTTTTTCCATAACCATTTATGGCATCCAAGGCCGGAGAAGCCTCTAGAAAGAAGAAAGGGAAGGCAAAAGCTTCCACCTCCGAGTCATGGGAGATGGAGATATTCATCTCAAGGATGCATCAAGACCACCTCTATGAAGTGGTGGCCTTGAAGAAGGTGATCCCCGAGGTCCCTTTCAAACTCAAAAAGAGTGAATATCCGGAGATCCGACATGAGATTCGAAGAAGAGGTTGGGAAGTTCTTACCAACCCCATTCAACAAGTCAGAATCTTAATGGTTCAAGAGTTCTATGCCAATGCATGGATCACCAAGAACCATGATCAAAGTGTGAACCCGGACCCAAAGAATTGGCTTACAATGGTTCGGGGGAAATACTTAGATTTTAGTCCGGAAAATGTAAGGTTGGCATTTAACTTGTCCATGATGCAAGGAGATGAACACCCTTACACTAGAAGGGTCAACTTTGATCAAAGGTTGGACCAAGTCCTCATGGACATTTGTGAAGAGGGCGCCCAATGGAAGAGAGATTCAAGAGGGATGCCGGTTCAACTGAGAAGGCATGACCTCAAGCCCGTGGCTAGGGGATGGTTGGAGTTTATCCAACGCTCAATCATTCCCACTAGCAACCGGTCTGAAGTTACTCTAGATCGGGCCATCATGATTCATAGCATCATGATTGGAGAAGAAGTAGAAGTTCATGAGGTTATAGCCCAAGAACTTTATAAGGTGGCGGACAAGTCCTCTACCTTGGCAAGGTTAGCCTTTCCTCATCTCATTTGTCACCTCTGTTATTCAGTTGGAGTTGACATAGAGGGAGACATCCCCATTGATGAGGACAAGCCCATCACTAAGAAAAGGATGGAGCAAACAAGAGACCCCACTCATCATGAAATCCCTGAGATACCTCAAGGAATACACCTTCCTCCACAAAACTATTGGGAGCAAATCAACACCTCCCTAGGAGAATTGAGTTCCAACATGGGACAACTAAGGGTGGAGCACCAAGAACACTCCATTCTCCTCCATGAAATTAGAGAAGATCAAAGAATCATGAGAGAGGAGCAACAAAGGCAAGGAAGAGACATTGAGGAGTTCAAGCACTCCATAAGATCTTCAAGAGGAAGAACAAGCCGCCATCACTAAGGTGGACCCGTTCTTTAACTTCCTTGTCCTTCATTTTCCTGTTTTTCGAAAATTTATGCTTATGTTTGTCTATGTTTGTGTCTTATGATCATTAGTGTCTTAGTGTCTATGCCTTAAAGTTATGAATATCCTATGAATCCATCACCTTTCTTAAATGAAAAATGTTTTTATTACAAAAGAACAAGAAGTACATGATTTCGAATTCATCCTTAAAACTAGCTTAGTTATTTTGATGTGGTGACAATACTTTTTGTTCTCTGAATGTATGCTTGAACAGTGCATGTCTTTTGAATTTGTTGTTCATGAATGTTAAAATTGTTGGCTCTTGAAAGAATGATGAAAAAGGAGACATGTTACTGAGGATCTGAAAAATCATAAAAATGATTCTTGAAGCAAGAAAAAGCAGTGAATACAAAAAAAAAAGAGAAAAAATGGGAGAAAAACGAAAAAAAAGAGAAAAAAAATAAAAAAAATAAAGTTGTGATCCAAGGCAAAAAGAGTGTGCTTAAGAACCCTGGACACCTCTAATTGGGGACTCTAGCAAAGCTGAGTCGCAATCTGAAAAGGTTCACCCAGTTATGTGTCTGTGGCATGTATGTATCCGGTGGTAATACTGGAAGACAGAGTGCTTTGGGCCACGGCCAAGACTTATAAAGTAGCTGTGTTCAAGAATCATCATACTTAACTAGGAGAATCAATAACACTATCTGGATTCTGAGTTCCTAAAGAAGCCAATCATTCTGAATTTCAAAGGATAAAGTGAGGTGTCAAAACTGTTCAGAGGCAAAAAGCTACTAGTCCCGCTCATCTAATTGGAGCTAAGTTTTATTGATAATCTGGAGTCTATAGTATATTCTCTTCTTTTTATCTTATTTGATTTTCAGTTGCTTGAGGACAAGCAACAATTTAAGTTTGGTGTTGTGATGAGCTGATAATTTGTACGCTTTTTGGCATTGTTTTTAGTATGTTTTTAGTATATTTTAGTTAGTTTTTATTAGTTTTTAGTTAAAATTCACTTTTCTGGACTTTACTATGAGTTTGTGTGTTTTTCTATGATTTCAGGTATTTTCTGACTGAAATTGAGGGACCTGAGCAAAAATCTGATTCAGAGACTGAAAAGGACTGCAGATGCTGTTGGATTCTGACCTCCCTGCACTCGAAGTGGATTTTCTGGAGCTACAGAAACCCAATTGGCGCGCTCTCAACGACGTTGGAAAGTCGACATCCTGGGCTTTCCAGCAATATATGATAGTCCATACTTTGCTCAAGATTTGATGGCCCAAACCGGCGTTCAAAGTCACCCTCAGAATTCCCGCGTTAAACGCCGGAACTGGCACCAAAGTGGGAGTTAAACGCCCAAACTGGCACAAAAGCTGGCGTTTAACTCCAAGAAGAGTCTCTACACGAAAATGCTTCAATGCTCAGCCCAAGCACACACCAAGTGGGCCCGGAAGTGGATTTTTATGTCTTTTACTCATCTTTGTAATTCTTAAGCTACTAGTTCCCTATAAATAGGACCCTTTACTATTGTATTTTTCATCTTTGGATCTTAGATCGTCTTGAGATTTTTGAATCCTTTGATCACTGGGGGCTGGCCTCATGGCCATGCCTAGACCTTGTTCTTATGTATTTTCAACGGTGGAGTTTCTACACACCATAGATTAAGGTGTGGAGCTCTGATGTACCTCGAGTATTAATGCAATTACATTGTTCTTCTATTCAATTCGGCTTGTTCTTATTCCAAGATATTCATTCGCACTCAAGAACTTGATGAATGTGATGATTATGTGACGCTCATCATCATTCTCACTTATGAACGCGTGCCTGACAACCACTCCCGTTCTACAAGCAAACAAGGCTTGAATGTTTATCTCTTGGATTCTTTAATCGGAATCTTCGTGGTATAAGCTAGAATTGATGGCGGCATTCAAGAGAATCCGGAAGGTCTAACCTTGTCTGTGGAATTCTGAGTAGGATTCATGATGAATGACTGTGACGAGCTTCAACTCGCGATTGTGGGGCGTTAGTGACAGACGCAAAAGAATCACTGGATTCTATTCCGACATGATCGAGAACCGACAGCTGGATAGCCGTGCCGTGACAGGGTGCGTTGAACATTTCCACTGAGAGGACGGGACTGTAGCCATTGACAACGGTGATGCCCAACATACAGCTTGCCATGGAAAGGAGTAAGAAGGATTGGATGAAGACAGTAGGAAAGCAGAGAGACGGAAGGAACAAAGCATCTTCATACGCTTATCTGAAGTTCTCACCAATGAAATACATAAGTATCTCTATCTTTATCTTTTATTCATATATCATCCATAACCATTTGAGTTTGCTTGACTAAGATTTACAAGGTGACCATAGCTTGCTTCATACCAACAATCTCCGTGGGATCGACCCTTACTCGCGTAAGGTTTATTACTTGGACGACCCAGTACACTTGCTGGTTAGTTGTGCGAAGTTGTGTTTATGCCATGGTATTGAGCACCAAGTCTTTGGGACCATTACTAGAGATTATGTGAAAAGTAGTGATCACAATTTCGTGCACCATTAATTTTTCTTCAATTTTCGAAAATTTAGTGAAGTTTTCTAAAAATTTTAAGTTTGGTGTTCTTTCTTTTGTTCTTGTGTTCTTGTGAATCTTCAAGGTGTTCTTGAGTTTTTCTTGTGTTTTGATCTTAAAATTTTTAAGTTTGGTGTTCCTTGGTGTTTTCCCTCCAAAATTTTTGAAAATAAGGAGCATTAGATCTAAAAATTTTAAGTCTTGTGTCTTCTGTGTGTTTTTCTCTTTCATCATAAAATTCAAAATTCAAAAAAATATCTTTTCTAACTAATTTTGAACTATTTTTTCCAAATTTTTTTATAAAATTCAGATTTCATTTTTAAAAATTTTTCATTCTTATCTTTTTAAGTTTAAAAAAATTTATCTTTTTCAAAAATATCCTAACCACTTTCTCTCTCCTCACTTTTCAAAAATTCATAAAATATTTTCAAATTCTTATTAAATTTTTTTATTTTAATTTTCTTATTTTATCTATTTTTATTTTGGTTTTTATTTTATTTCAAATTTTTTTTATTTATTTATAAACTAAAAATTTAAATCCACATTACCCCTTTACTCCAACATGGACATAAGCGGAAATGAACAGTCCAGAAGGACTCTGGGGTCATGCTACCCCACTACTGCTTCATATGGGAGTAGTATATGTATACCCTCCATTGGAGTTTAGTAGTTTTGAGTTGAAATCCTCAACTCATTATCATGGTGCAGCAAAGTTGCCAGTATTCCGGTCTTCCACAGGAAGAACCTACGAGTTTCTGGCACAATTTTTAAATTGCTGACACAGTACATGATAAAGAAGTAGATCAGGATATCTACAGACTATTACTGTTTCCATTCGCTGTAAAAGATCAAGCTAAGAGGTGGTTGAATAACCAACCTAAGAACAGCATAAGGACATGGAAACAGCTGTCAGAAAAATTCCTGAATCAATATTTTCCTCCAAAACGGATGACACAGTTGAGGCTAAGCATCTAAGGCTTCAAACAAGGAGATAATGAATCCCTTTATGATGCCTGGGAGAGATACAGAGAGATGCTAAGAAAATGCACCTCTGAAATATTTTCAGAGTGGGTGCAATTAGACATCTTCTACTATGGGCTTACAGAAAAAGCTTAGATTTCTCTAGATCACTCAGCTGGTGGATCTATACATATGAGAAAAATAATTAAAGAAGCTCAAGAGCTTATTGATACAGTTGCCAGAAATCAGCATCTGTACCTAAGCAGTGAATCTTCCATGAAAGAAGAAGCTAAAACAGTAACTGCTGAGCTCAGTCTTGTAGACCAGGCTAATGAATTCAATCAGCAATTAGACTTTCTAACTCAGCAGCTAGCCGAATTCAAGGAAATACTACAGGAAACAAGAATGGCTAACAGGAATATGGAAGTACAGTTAAAACAAACAAAAAAGCAACTGTCAAAACAAATAACAGAAGAATGCCAAGCAGTTCAATTAAGAAGTGGGAAAACATTAAATACCTCACTTCAAAGCAGTAGAAAGCCAAGAAATGAACAAATGGCTACTCAAAATCCCTCTGAGGACAATCAGAGCCCAGAGAGGAATAATGCTGGCGCTGAACGCCCAGACCATGCTCATTCCTGGCGTTCAACGCCAGAAACAAGCATGAATCCGGCGTTGAACGCCCAAAGGGAGCACAGTTCTGGCATTCAGACGCCAGTAACAGATAAGGAGTTGGCGTCTAACGCCACTCTAGCTTCCACCCCTGGCATTCAAACGCCAGTGGGGGATTAGTCACATACAAGTGCTGATAACAACCCTTCTAAAAAGGCTTCCCAATCCACATCTGTAGGCAATAAACCTGCAGCAACTAAGGTTGAGGAATACAAAGCCAAAATGCCTTATCCTCAAAAACTCCGCCAAGCGGAACAGGATAAGCAATTTGCCCGCTTTACAGACTATCTCAGGACTCTTGAAATAAAGATTCCGTTTGCAGAAACACTTGAGCAAATACCCTCTTATGCTAAGTTCATGAAAGAGATCTTAAGTCATAAGAAGGATTGGAGGGAAACTGAAAAAGTTTACCTCACTGAAGAATGCAGTACAGTCATTCTGAAAAGCTTACCTGAGAAGCTTAAAGATCCCGGGAGCTTTATGATACCATGCACATTAGAGGGTAATTGTACCAAGCAGGCTCTATGTGATCTTGGGGCAAGTATCAACTTAATACCTGCATCTATTATCACAAAGCTTGGTTTGACTGAAGAAGTCAAACCAACCCGGATATGTCTTCAACTTGCTGATGGCTCCATTAAATACCCATCAGGCGTGATTGAAGACATGATTGTCAAGGTTGGGCCATTTGCCTTTCCTACTGATTTTGTGGTACTGGAAATGGAGGAGCACAAGAGTGCAACTCTCATTCTAGGAAGACCTTTCCTAGCAACTGGCCGAACCCTCATTGACGTCCAAAAAGGGGAAGTAACCCTGAGAGTCAATGAGGAGGAGTTCAAGTTGAATGTTGCCAAAGCCATGCAACATCCAGACACCCCAGATGACTGCATGAGTGTTGATATCATTGACTCTCTGGTAAGAGAGGTCAATATGGCTGAGAGTCTCGAATCAGAGCTAGAGGACATCTTTAAAGATGTTCAGCCTGATTTGGAGGAATCAGAGAGAATAATAGAACCTCTGAAAATCCCTCAGGAAGAGGAGAAACCTCCTAAACCCGAGCTCAAACCATTACCACCATCCCTGAAATATGTATTTTTGGGAGAAGGTGATACCTTTCCTGTAATCATAAGCTCTACCTTAGAGCCACAGGAAGAGGAAGCACTAATTCAAGTGCTAAGGACATATAAGACAGCTCTTGGGTGGTCCATCAGTGATCTTAAGGGCATTAGCCCAGCCAGATACATGCACAAGATCCTATTGGAGGGTGACGCCAAGCCAGTGGTCCAACCACAAAGGCGGCTGAATCCAGCCATGAAGGAAGTTGTGCAGAAGGAGGTCACTAAATTACTAGAGGCTGGGATTATTTATCCTATTTCTGACAGCCCCTGGGTAAGCCCTGTCCAAGTCGTCCCTAAGAAGGGAGGCATGACAGTGGTTCATAATGAAAAAAATGAACTGGTTCCTACAAGAACAGTTACAGGGTGGCGTATGTGTATTGATTATAGAAGGCTCAATATAGCCACCAGAAAAGATCATTTTCCTTTACCATTCATAGACCAGATGCTAGAAAGACTAGCAGGTCATGAATACTACTGCTTCCTGGATGGATATTCAGGTTATAATCAAATTGTAGTAGATCCCCAGGATCAAGAGAAAACGGCATTCACATGCCCATCTGGAGTATTTGCATACAGAAGGATGCCATTTGGCTTGTGCAATGCACCTGCAACCTTTCAAAGGTGCATGCTCTCTATCTTCTCTGATATGGTAGAGAAGTTTCTGGAAGTCTTCATGGATGACTTTTCAGTATTTGGAGACTCATTCAGCTCCTGCCTTGACCATCTAGCACTTGTTCTAAAGAGATGCCAAGAGACTAACCTGGTTTTAAATTGGGAAAAATGTCACTTTATGGTGACTGAAGGAATTGTCCTTGGGCACAAGATCTCAAACAAGGGAATAGAGGTGGATCAAGCTAAGGTAGAGGTAATTGAAAAATTACCACCACCTGCCAATGTTAAGGCAATCAGAAGCTTTCTGGGGCATGCAGGATTCTATAGGAGGTTTATAAAGGATTTTTCAAAAATTGCCAAACCTCTGAGCAACCTGCTAGCTGCTGACACGCCATTTGTCTTTGATAAGGAGTGTCTGCAGGCATTTGAGACTCTGAAAGCTAAATTGGTCACAGCACCAATCATCTCTGCACCAAACTGGACATTGCCATTTGAACTAATGTGTGATGCCAGTGACCATGCCATTGGCGCAGTGTTGGGACAAAGGCATGACAAGTTTCTGCATGTCATTTACTATGCCAGCCGTGTTCTAAATGACGCACAGAAGAATTACACAACCACAGAAAAAGAGCTACTTGCAATGGTTTACGCCATTGACAAATTTAGATCCTATTTAGTAGGATCAAAAGTGATTGTGTACACTGATCATGCTGCTCTTAAATATCTACTCACAAAGCAGGATTCAAAACCCAGACTTATAAGATGGGTGTTGCTTCTGCAAGAGTTTGATATAGAAATAAGAGACAGAAAAGGGACAGAGAATCAGGTAGCAGATCACCTGTCCCGAATAGAACCAGTAGAAGGGGCGTCCCTCCCTCTTACTGAGATCTCTAAAACCTTTCCGGATGAGCAACTCTTTGCCATCCGGGAAGTGCCATGGTTTGCAGATAGTGCAAACTACAAGGCAGTGAGGTTCATACCCAAAGAGTATAGTAGGCAGCAATCAAAGAAATTGATCACAGATGCAAAGTACTATCTTTGGGATGAACCATATCTCTTCAAGAGATGTGCAGACGGAGTAATCCGTAGATGTGTGCCTAAGGAAGAAGCGCAGAAGATCCTATGGCACTGCCATGGATCACAGTATGGAGGACATTTTGGAAGTGAGCGAACAGCCACAAGAGTCCTCCAATGTGGCTTCTACTGGCCTACTCTCTATAAAGATTCCCGAGTATTTGTACTTAATTGTGGTAGTTGCCAAAGATCTGGCAATCTGCCTCACAGTTATGCCATGCCTCAACAAGGGATCTTGGAGATTGAGTTGTTTGATGTATGGGGTATTGACTTCATGGGACCTTTCCCACCATCATACTCAAACACTTATATTCTGGTGGCAGTGGATTATGTATCCAAATGGGTGGAGGCTATTGCAACACCCACTAATGACACTATAACAGTATTAAAATTCCTCCAGAAACACATCTTCAGCAGATTTGGTACTCCTAGAGTATTAATCAGTGATGGGGGCTCTCATTTCTGCAATAAACAGCTTTACTCTGCTTTGGTTTGTTATGGAGTTAGCCACAGGGTAGCTACTCCATATCACCCACAGACTAATGGGCAAGCTGAAGTCTCAAATAGAGAACTCAAAAGAATCCTGGAACGGACTGTAATTAACCGTAGAAGGGATTGGGCAAGAAGCTTGGATGATGCTCTGTGGGCATACAAAACAGCATTCAAGACCCCTATAGGGACCTCTCCATACCAGCTTGTGTATGGAAAGGCATGTCACTTGCCAGTGGAACTGAAACACAAGGCCTACTGGGCAACCAGATTCCTAAACCTTGATGCCAAGTTAGCTGGAGAAAAACAATTGCTCCAGTTAAATGAGCTAGAGGAATTTAGACTCAATGCTTTCGAGAATGCAAAAATTTACAAAGAGAAAGCGAAAAGATGGCATGATAAGAAATTGTCATCCAGAGTCTTTGAGCCGGGGGAGAAAGTTCTGCTATTTAATTCTAGGCTCAAATTATTCCCCGGGAAATTAAAATCCCGGTGGAGAGGTTCATATGTGATTACAAGTGTATCACCATATGGATACGTAGAGCTTCAGGATAATGAATCTAACAAAAAGTTTATTGTTAATGGACAGAGAGTTAAACATTATCTTGAAAGCAATTTTGAGCAAGAATGCTAAAAACTGAGACTTGATTAAAAGCTCAGTAATAGTCCAGCTAACGACATTAAAGAAGCGCTTGCTGGGAGGCAACCCAGCCATTCACAAAATTTAATTTTATTTGTTTTTGCTAATTAATTGATTTTTACAGATATATGTCAGAGTATCTTCAAAAGGTAAAATAGCAATTGATTGAATTCACAGAGTTGCAGGGAAATTTGGAAGCTCACTGGCATGAAAAAGCCAGTGAGAAACGTTTTGGGCGTTGAACGCCCAAAAGAAGCACCCACTGGGCGTTCAACGCCAGTAAGGGTAGCCATCTGGGCGTTAAACGCCAGAAAGGAGCATCTTCTGGGCGTTGAACGCCAGAAAGAAGCACCTTCTGGGCGTTTAACGCCAGATTGATAGCATCCTGGGCGTTCAGAAAAACGCCCAGTGACAAAGGACTTCCTGGCATTCAACGCCAGAAAGAAGCAACAATTGGGCATTAAACGCCCAAAACATGCAGCAGTTGGGCATTTAACGCCAAGATGGTGGGGAGGAGGTAAAATTCGTTTTTCTTCAAAAATTTTCTAATTTTTATGTTTCAATTCATGATTTCCTGCATAAACATGTTTCCAAATATCATCCTTCAATTCCAAAAATTTTAATCCTAATTTCTAAAATCCCTAATTTCTGAAATCCCTTTTTCAAAGATTTTACATGCTTTTTCATCCATAAAGACAGATGATTTCCAATCCAATCCAACTTTTTTTTAAGTTTTTCAAAATTTAATTATCTTTTAAAATCTTTTTCAAATTAAAAATTCAGATTAAGTTAGATCTTTTTAAATTATATCCTTTTCTTATCATATTTATCTTTTATAAATCATATCTCTTATCTTATATCTTTTTCTTATTTTCGAATACCCACCCCCCCTCCCATTATATTCACTTTCGGCGCCCCTCTCCTCATCCACCATTCCACACTTGCTTTCCTCCTATCCCTCTTCTCTCTCTCTTTTGCTTGAGGACAAGCAAACCTCTAAGTTTGGTGTGCTTATCCGTGATCACAAAAACTTACTCACTTTGATCATGGCCCCTAAAGGAAAACAACCCAACCCAAGAGGCAAGAAAGAGAATACTCCAAAGCCACTTTGGAATCAAGGGAAGTTCTTAACTAAAGAACATTCAGACCATTACTACAAAATAATGAGTCTAAGATCAGTGATCCCGGAAGTCAAGTTCGATCTGAAAGAAGATGAATATCCGGAGATCCAAGAACAAGTTCGAAACAGGAACTGGGAAATCCTAGCTAATCCTGAAACGAAAGTGGGAAGGAACATGGTTCAGGAGTTCTATGCTAATTTATGGCAGACAGACAGGCAAAGAATAATTGGAGCTGCCCTCTATGACCATCGGACCTTAGTCAGAGGAAAGATTGTTCATACTCATCCTGACAAAATCAGGGAGATCTTTAAGCTTCCTCAACTGAAAGATGACCCAGACTCCTTTAATAGGAGAATGATGAGGGTAAATAAAGGCTTGGACAAGATTCTAGAGGATATATGCATCCCTGAAGCCAGGTGGACCACCAGCACGACTGGCATCCCAAATCAACTCAAAAGAGAAGATCTCAAACCAGTAGCCAGAGGCTGGCTGGATTTTATTGGGCGTTCTATATTGCCCACCAGCAACCATTCTGAAGTTACTATTAAAAGAGCAGTGATGATTCACTGCATCATGTTGGGAAAAGAAGTACAAGTCCATCAACTGATCTCGTGTGAATTATACAAAATAGCAAACAGGAATTCCAAGGATGCCAGATTGGCCTATCCAAGCTTAATTTTTATGCTCTGTAAAGATGCCGGAGTGAAGATGGGAATAACAGAGTATATCTCAGTTGAAAGGCCAATCACTAGAATATCAATGGACAGACAACAGCTGCAGGATGATCCAATCAAGAGGAGAGCACAGGAAGTCCTCCCAGAACTCCCTCAATTCGAATATTGGGAATATCTTGAGGCATCTATTTCCAAATTGCAAGAAGCTATGAACCAAATAAAGGAAGAACAGAACAATCAAAGTAGCATGCTTTGCAAACTGCTTAAGGAACAAGAAGAGCAAGGGCGTGATTTAAGGGAGCTGAAGCGCCAGAAATTAATCCTTGAAGGACCAAGCACTCCACAGATCAAAGGAACATCTACTTCTCAGAACACAGGTTGTTGAGTTCTAAATTTAGCTTTAACTCTGTGATAATGTTATTATCGAAATTTACCTTAGGAGATATATATAGTAGTAGTAGTAGTAATTAGTATATCTATTCTGGTTTTATTCCCAATTAAGTTATAATTTATTTTTCTCATTATCATCAGACATCAATGAAATAGTAGATAATTAGAATAAAGAAGTAATTTATTTTTCGAGTTCTTAATAATAAAAATTATAATTAAATATATGTGGTGGCAATACTTTTGTTCTCTGAATGAATGCTTGAACAGTGCATAATTTTTATCTTGAATTTTATGAATATTGGCTCCTGAAAGAATGAGGAACACGAAAAATACTATTGATGATTTGAAAAATCATGAATTTGATTCTTGAAGCAAGAAAAAGCAGTGAAAAAAAATTAAAAAAATTTTTTACAAGAAATCATTGGATTAAGAAAAGGATCCAAGGCTTTGAGCATCAGTGGATAGGAGGGCCCAAGGAAGTAGTTCCCGGCCTAAGCGACTAAATCAAGCTGTCCCTAACCATGTGCTTGTGGCATGCAGGTCCAAGTGAAAAGCTTGAGACTGAGTGGTTAAAGTCGTGATCCAAAGCAAAAGAGTGTGCTTAAGAGCTCTGGACACCTCTAACTGGGGACTCTAGCAAAGCTGAGTCACAATCTGAAAAGGTTCACCCAGTCATGTGTCTGTGGCATTTATGTATCCGGTGGTAATACTGGAAAACAAAGTGCTTAGGGCCACTGCCAAGACTCATAAAGTAACTATGTTCAAGAATCAACACACTACACTAGGAGAATCAATAATACTATCTGAATTCTGAGTTCCTATGGATGCCAATCATTCTGAATTTCAAAGGATAAAGGGAGATGCCAAAACTGTTCAGAAATAAAAAGCTACAAGCCCCGCTCATCTAATAAGAATCTGAGCTCCATTTAAAACTCTTAGATATTATTACTTCTTAATTTCTTTTCATCCTATTTTATTTATCTAGTTGCTTGAGGACAAGCAACAGTTTAAGTTTGGTGTTGTGATGAGCGGATATTTTATACGCTTTTTGGGGGTAATTTCATGTAGATTTTAGTATGTTTTAATTGGTTTTTAGTAGAATATTATTAGTTTTTAGGCAAAAATCATATTTCTGGACTATACTATGAGTTTGTGTGTTTTTCCGTGATTTCAGGTATTTTCTGGCTGAAATTGAGGGAGCTGAGCAAAAATCTGAGTTAGGCTGAAAAAGGACTGCTGATGTTGTTGGATCCTGACCTCCCTGCACTCGAAATTCTGGAGCTACAAGAGTCCAATTGACGCGCTCTCAACGGCGTTGGAAAGTAGACATCCAGGGCTTTCCAGCAATATATAATAGTCCATACTTTGCGTGAAGATAGACGACGTAAACTGGCGTTCAACGCCAGTATATCGCTGCTGTCTGGCGTCCAGCGCCAGAAACAGGTTACAAGTTGGAGTTCAACGCCAGAAACAGGTTACAACCTAGCGTTGAACGCCCAAAACAGCCCCAGGCACGTGAGAAGCTTAAGTCTCAGCCCCAGCACACACCAAGTGGGCCCCAAAAGTGGATTTCTGCATCATCTATCATAGTTTACTCATTTTCTGTAAACCTAGGTTACTAGTTTACTATTTAAACAACTTTTAGAGACTTATTTTGTATCTCATGACATTTTCAGATCTGAATTTTATACACTTTGACGGCATGAGTCTCTAAACTCCATTGTTGGGGGTGAGGAGCTCTGCAGCGTCTCGATGAATTAATGCAATTGTTTCTATTTCACTCAAACGCATGTGTGTTCCTATCTAAGATGTTTATTCGCGCTTAATTATGAAGGAGGTGATGATCTGTGACACTCATCACCTCCCTCAATCCATGAACGTGTGCCTGACAAACACCTCCGTTCTACATCAGACTGAATGAGCTTCTCTGAGATTCCTTAATCAGAATCTCCGTGGTATAAGCTAGAATTGATGGCGGCCACTCTTGAGAATCCGGAAAGTCTAAACCTTGTCTGTGGTATTCCGAGTAGGATTCAAGGATTGAATGGCTGTGACGAGCTTCAAACTCGCGATTGCTGGGCGTGATGACAAACGCAAAAGGATCAATGGATCATATTCCAACATGATCGAGAACCAACAGCTGATTAGCCGTGCTGTGACAGAGCATCTGGACCGTTTTCACTGAGAGGATGGGAGGTAGCCACTAACAATGGTGACACCCTACATACAGCTTGCCGTAGACGGGCTTTATGGTGGACGAAATTGTGATCCATATTTTTTAAGTTGTACTCCTTGTACTTTTATGGAATTTGAAATTGGCACGAGTGGACACAACTCCGTTCAACTAACCAGCAAGTGTACTGGGTCGTCCAAGTAATAAACCTTACGTGAGTAAGGGTCGATCCCATAGAGATTGTTGGTATGAAGCAAGCTATGGTCTCCTTGTAAATCTCAGTTAGGCAGATAAAATTATGGAAATTATAAAATCAAATAATAAAAAGAAATAATAAAAGGGATACTTATGTAGATTCATTGGTAGGAATTTTAGATAAGCATATGGAGATACTGTATGGCTCAAGAACGCCTACTTTCCTACTGCTTCAACTCAATCCTTCTTACTCCTTTCCATGGCAAGCTGTGTATAGGGGTTCACCGTTCGACGATGGCTACTTTGAATCCTCTCGGGAAAATGGTCCTCTGCGGCTGTCACTCGCATGGCTAATCGTCTGGAGGCATCACACTGGCCGAAGGCTACATCCCATCCTCGCAGTGAAAACTACGCTCACGCGCTCTGTCACAGCACGGCTAATCACTGGTTGGTTCCCGCTCCTACTGGAATAGAATCCCTTGATTCTTTTGCGTCTGTCACTAACGCCCAGCACTTGCGAGTCTGAAGCACGTCACAGTCATTCATTACCGGAATCCTACTCAGAATACCACAGACAAGGTTAGACTTTCCGGATTCCCAGGATCCTACTCGGAATACCACAGACAAGGTTAGACTTTCCGGATCCTCATAAATGCCGCCATCTATCTAGCTTATACCACGAAGATTCTGTTGGGGAATCTAAGAGATACACATTCAAGCTCGGTTGCATGTAGAACGGAGGTGGTTGTCAATCACGCGCGTTCATAAGTGAGAATGATAATGAGCGTCACATAATCATCACATTCATCATGTTCTTGGGTACGAATGAATATCTTGGAATAAGAATAAGAGAGAATTGAATAGAAGAAAATAGAATTGCATTAATACTTGAGGTACAGCAGAGCTCCACACCCTTAATCTATGGTGTGCAGAAACTCCACCGTTGAAAATACATAAGTAAAAGGTTCAGGCATGGCCGAATGGCCAGCCCCCCATGATCTGAGAACTAATCGTCCCAAGATGCTCTTCAGATCTAAAGTGATCAAAAGATGTCAAATACATTAGTTAAATGTTCTATTTATAATAAACTAGCTCCTAGGGTTTACATGAGTAAGTAATTGATGCATAAATTCACTTCCGGGGCCCACTTGGTGTATGCTTGGGCTGAGCTTGATCAATCCACGAGCTGAGGCTTCTCTTGGAGTTGAACTCTGAGTTATGACGTGTTTTGGGCGTTCAACTCCGGATCATGACATTTTTCTGGCGTTTAACTCCAGACAGCAGCATATACTTAGCGTTCAACGCCAAGTTACGTCGTCAATTTCCGAATAAAGTATAAACTATTATATATTGATGGAAAGCCCTGGATGTCTACTTTCCAACGCCGTTGAGAGCGCGCCAATTGGAGTTCTGTAGCTCCAGAAAATCCATTTCGAGTGCAGGGATGTCAGATTCCAACAGCATCAGCAGTCCTTTTGTCAGCCTTTTTCAGAGTTTTGCTCAAATCCCTCAATTTCAGCCAGAAATTACCTGAAATCACAGAAAAACACACAAACTCATAGTAAAGTCCAGAAATGTGAATTTAACATAAAAACTAATGAAAACATCCCTAAAAGTAGCTTGAACTTACTAAAAACTACCTAAAAACAATGCCAAAAAGCGTATAAATTATCCGCTCATCACAACACCAAACTTAAATTGTTGCTTGTCCCCAAGCAACTGAAAATCAAATAGGATAAAAAGAAGAGAATATACTATAAATTCCAGAATATCAATGAATATTAGTTATAATTAGATGAGCGGGACTTGTAGCTTTTTGCTTCTGAACAGTTTTGGCATCTCACTTTTTCCTTTGAAGTTTAGAATGATTGGCTTCTCTAGGAACTTAGAATTTCGGATAGTGTTATTGATTCTCCTAGTTAAGTATGTTGATTCTTGAACGCAGCTACTTATGAGTCTTGGCCGTGGCCTTAAGCACTTTGTTTTCCAGTATTACCACCGGATACATAAATGCCACAGACACATAACTGGATGAACCTTTTCAGATTGTGACTTAGCTTTGCTAAAGTCCCCAGTTAGAGGTGTCCAGAGCTCTTAAGCACACTATTTTGCTTTGGATCACGACTTTAACCACTCAGTCTCAAGCTTTTCACTTGGACCTTCATGACACAAGCACATGGTTAGGGACAGCTTGATTTAGCCGCTTAGGCCTGGATTTTATTTCCTTGGGCCCTCCTATCCATTGATGCTCAAAGCCTTGGATCCTTTTTACCCTTGCCTTTTGGTTTTAAGGGCTACTGGCTTTTTCTTCTTGCTTTTTCTTTTTCTTTCTATTTTTTTTTCGTCAATTTTTTTTTCGCCATTCACTGCTTTTTCTTGCTTCAAGAATCAATTTCATGATTTTTCAGATCATCAATAACATTTCTCTTTGTTCATCATTCTTTCAAGAGCCAACAGTTTTAACATTCATAAACAACAAGATCAAAAATATGCACTGTTCAAGCATTCATTCAGAAAACAAAAAGTGTTGTCACCACATCAATATAATTAAATTAAATTTCAAGGATAAATTCGAAATTCATGTACTTCTTGTTCTTTTGAATTAAAACATTTTTCATTTAAGAGAGGTGAAGGATTAATGGATTTTATTCATAGCTTTAAGGCATGGTTACATACTAATGATCATGAAGTAGAGACACAAAACATAGATAAACACAATATTAAAAACCGAAAAACAGAAAGAAATAAAGAACAAGGAATGAATCCACCTCTAGTGGCGTCTTCTTCTTGAAGGACCAATGATATTCTTAAGCTCTTCTATGTCCCTTCCTTGCCTTTGTTGCTCCTCCCTCATTGCTCTTTGATCTTCTCTTATTTCTTGGAGAATGATGGAGTGCTCATGATGTTCCACGCTTAATTGTTCCACATTGTGGCTCAAACCTTCTAAGGAAGTGTTAAGTTGTTCCCAATAGTTGTTTGGAGGAAAGTGCATCCCTTGAGGCATCTCAGGGATTTCTCGATGATGAGCTTCCTCATGCACTTCTTGAGAACCGTGAGGGGCTTCTCTTACTTGCTCCATCCTCTTCTTTATGATGGGCTTATCCTCTTCAATGGAGATGTCTCCTTCTATGATAACTCCAGCTGAGTAACATAGATGGCAAATAAGGTGAGGAAAAGCTAGCCGTGCCATAGGTGAGGGCTTGTCGGCTATTTTGTAGATTTCATTGGAGATGACCTCATGAACTTCTACTTCCTCTCCAATCATGATGCCATGAATCATGATGGCCCGATCCACAGTAACTTCAGATCGGTTGCTAGTAGGAATGATGGAGCGTTGAATAAACTCCAACCATCCTCTAGCTATAGGCTTGAGGTCCAGTCTTCTTAGTTGGACTGGCTTGCCTTTGGAGTCTCTCTTTCATTGAGCTCCTTCCACACAAATGTCCATAAGGACTTGGTCCAACCTTTGATCAAAGTTGACCCTTCTAGTGTAGGGGCGTTCATCACCTTGCATCATGGGCAAGTGGAATGCCAACCTTACATTTTCCGGACTGAAATCCAAGTATTTCCCCCGAACCATTGTGAGATAGTTCTTTGGACTCGGGTTCATACCTTGATCATGGTTCCTAGTGATCCATGCATTAGCATAGAACTCTTGAACCATTAAGATTCTGACTTGTTGCATGGGGTTGGTTAAGACTTCCCAACCTCTTCTTCGGACTTCATGTCGGATCTCCGGATACTCATTTTTCTTGAGCTTGAAAGGGACTTCAGGGATCACTTTCTTCTTTGCCACAACATCATAGAAGTGGTCTTGATGGCTCTTGGAGATGAATCTTTCCATCTCCCATGACTCGGAGGTGGAAGCTTTTGTCTTCCCTTTTCCTTTTCTAGAGGATACTCCGGCCTTAGGTGCCATTGGTAATGAAAAAACAAAAAAAAAAGCTTATACTTTTACCACACCAAACTTAAAATATTGCTCGCCCTCGAGTAATAAAAGAAAGAAGAGAAGAAGAAGAAGAAGAAAATATGGTAGAGAGGGAGAGAGGTAGGTTCGGCTTAGGTGAAGAAGGAGGGGTTGTGTTGTGTGAAAATGAAGTAGAATGGAAGGGTATTTATAGGGAAAGGGGGGGAGTATGTTCGGCCATTTGGGTGGGAATGGGAGGGAAATTGGTTTGAATTTTTGAAGGTAGGTGGGGTGTATGGGGAAGAGTGGATGGATGTGAGTGGTGAATGGGGTAATTGGGAAGAGGAATTGAGGTGATTGGTGAAAGGTGTTGGGAGGTGTGACATGGGGAAGAGTGAATTTGGATTAGGAGAGTGTGATTAGGATTAAAAGGTAAGGTGGGAATATGTTAGGTGGGGATCCTGTGGGGTCCACAGATCCTGAGGTGATCCTGTGGGGTCCACAGATCCTGAGGTGTCAAGGAATTCCATCCCTGCACCAATTAGGCATGTAAAATGCCTTCGTGCATCATTCTGGCATTTAAACGCCCATTGGTGCACATTCTGGGCGTTCAACGCCCATGTAAAGCATGTTTCTGGCGTTGAACGCCAGTTTCATACTTGTTACTGGCGTTCAGCGCCAGTTTTCCTCTCTGGGCACATTCCTGGCATTCAGCGCCAGTATGTTGCTTGTTTCTGGCGTTCAGCGCCAGAATGGTGCTTTGTTCTGGCGTTGAACGCCAGCCAGATGCATCTTACTGGCGTTGAACGCCAGCCTGTGCGTCCGCCAGGGTGCGAATTTTTTCTTCTGCTATTTTTGATTCTGTTTTTAATTTTTATGATTTTTTCGTGACTCCTCATGATCATGTACCTAATAAAACACAAAATAACAATAAAATAGAATAAAATAAAATTAGATAAATAAAATTGGGTTGCCTCCCAACAAGCGCTTCTTTAATGTCAATAGCTTGACAGTGGCTCTCATGGAGCCACAAGTTGATCAGGTCAATGTTGTATAGTTGCCAACACCAAACTTAGAGTTTGGATATGGGGTCTTAACACCAAACTTAGAGTTTGGTTGTGGCCTCACAACACCAAACTTAGAGTTTGACTGTGTGGGCTCTTCTTGACTCTGAACTGAGAGAAGCTCTTCATGCTTACTCTCTTCTGTCACAGAGGGATGGCCATGTGCCTTAAACATAAGGTAGTCCCCATTCAATTGAAGGACTAATTCACCTCTGTTGACATCTATTACAGCTCCTGCTGTGGCTAGGAAAGGTCTTCCAAGGATGATGCAATCATCCTCTTCCTTCCTAGTGTCTAAGATTATGAAATCAGCAGGGATGTAAAGGCCTTCAACTTTTACTAGCACGTCCTCTACTAATCCATAAGCTTGTCTCAATGACTTGTCTGCCAGTTGTAATGAGAACAAGGCAGGTTGTACCTCAATGATCCCCAGCTTCTCCATTACAGAGAGTGGCATAAGATTTATCCCTGACCCCAGATCACACAGAGCTTTTTCAAAGATCATGGTGCCTATGGTACAGGGTATTAAGAACTTGCCAGGATCTTGTTTCTTTTGAGGTAGAATTTTCTGAATCCAAGTATCCAGTTCATTAATGAGCAAGAGAGGTTCACTTTCCCAGGTCTCATTACCAAACAACTTGGCATTCAGCTTCATGATAGCTCCTAAATATTGAGCAACTTGCTCTCCAGTCACATCTTCATCCTCTTCAGAGGAAGAATAGTCTTCAGAGCTCATGAATGGCAGAAGGAGATTTAATGGAATCTCTATGGTCTCTATATGAGCCTCAGATTCCTTTGGATCCTTAATGGGAAACTCCTTCTTGCTTGAGGGACATCCCAAGAGGTCTTCCTCACTAGGATTTTCGTCCTCCTCCTCCCTTGTGCATTCGGCCATATTGACTATGTCAATGGCTTTGCACTCTCCTTTTGGATTCTCTTCTGTATTGCTTGGGAGAATACTGGGAGGAGTTTCAATGACTTTCTTACTCAGCTGGCCTACTTGTGCCTCCAGATTTCTGATGGAGGATCTTGTTTCACTCATGAAACTGAAAGTGGCTTTTGACAGATCAGAGACTACATTGGCTAAATTAGAAGTGTTTTGTTCAGAATTCTCTGTCTGTTGCTGAGAAGATGATGGATATGGCTTGCTATTGCCCAGCCTATTACGTCCACCATTGTTAAAGCCTTGTTGAGGCTTTTGTTGATCCTTCCAGGAGAAATTTGGATGATTTCTCCATGATGAGTTATAGGTGTTTCCATAAGGCTCACCCATGTAATTAACCTCTGCCATGGCAGGGTTCTCAGGATCGTAAGCTTCTTCAGAAGCTGCCTCTCTAGTACTGTTGGATGCATGTTGCCATCCATTCAAATTTTGAGAGATCATGTTGACCTGTTGAGTCAACACTTTGTTCTGAGCCAATATGGCATTCAGAGTATCAATTTCAAGAACTCCTTTCTTTTGAGGTATCCCATTATTCACGGAATTTCTCTCAGAAGTGTACATGAACTGGTTATTTGCAACCATGTCAATGAGTTCTTGAGCCTCTTCAGGCGTTTTCTTCTGGTGAATAGATCCACCTGCAGAATGGTCCAATGACATTTTCGAAAATTCAGAGAGACCATAATAGAATATGTCTAAAATGGTCCATTCTGAAAACATGTCAGATGGACATCTTTTGGTCAGCTGCTTGTATCTTTCCCAAGCTTCATAGAGGGATTCACCATCTTTTTGTTTGAAGGTTTGAACATCCACTCTCAGCTTGCTCAGCTTTTGAGGAGGAAAGAATTTATCCAAAAAGGTAGTGACCAGCTTATCCCATGAGTCCAGGCTATCCTTGGGTTGTGAATCCAACCATACTCTAGCTCTGTCTCTTACAGCAAAAGGGAAAAGCATGAGTCTGTAGACTTCAGGATCAACTCCATTCATCTTTACAGTCTCACAGATCTGCAAGAACTCAGTTAAAAACTGATAAGGATCTTCAGATGGAAGTCCATAAAACTTGCAGTTTTGTTGCATTAAAGCAACTAGCTGAGGTTTCAGCTCAAAGTTATTGGCTCCAATGGCAGGAATGGAGATGCTTCTTCCATCAAACTTGGACGTTGGCTTTGTGAAGTCACCAAGCATTCTCCTTGCATTATTATTAATTTCGGCTGCCATCTCCTTCTCTTGTTCGAAAATTTCTGAAAGGTTATTTCCGGATTGTTGTAATTTAGCTTCTCTTAATTTTCTCTTCAGAGTCCTTTCAGGTTTTGGATCAATTTCAACAAGAGTGCCTTTATCCTTGTTCCTGCTCATATGAAAGAGAAGAAAACAAGAAAAGAAGAGGAATCCTCTATGTCACAGTATAGAGATTCCTTTATGTTAGTAGAAAAAGAAGGGGTAGAAGAATGAAGAGGGAGATTCGGATTTTTGGATGAAGAGAAGTGGAGAGAAGTGTTAGTAATTAAATAATTAAATAGAAGAAGAAAAGAGAAGGGAAATTTCGAAAATAATTTTAAAAAGGGGTTAGTGATTTTCGAAAATTAGAGATAAATGTAATTGAATTTAAAATTTGAAATAATTAATTAATTAAAAAAAATTTTGAAAAAGGGATGAGATATTTTCGAAAATTAGAGAGGAAAAAGTAGTTAGGTGGTTTTGAAAAAGATAAGAAACAAACATGAAGTTAGTTAGTTGATTGAAAAAGATTTGAAATCAAAATTGAAAAAGATAGGAAGGTAGCAAGTTAGATAAGATATTTTGAAATCAAATTTTTAAAAAGATAAAATTTTTGAAAAAGATCAAATAAAAGATAAAAAGATTTAATTCAAAAATTTTGAAATTATTTACTTCACTAACAAGAAACTACAAAATAAGATTCTAGAACTTAAAGATTGAACCTTTCTTAACAAGAAAGTAACAAACTTCAAATTTTTGAACCAATCACATTAATTATTAGTGAATTTTCGAAAATTAGATGTAAAGATAAGAAAAAGATTTTAAAAATAATTTGAAAAATATTTTTGAAATTTATAAAAAAAAAGAAAAAGATATGGTTTTTGAAAAAGATTTTAAAAAGATAAGATTTTTTAAAATTTGAAATTTTGACTTGACTTGTAAGAAACAACTAATTTTAAAAATTTTTGACCAAGTCAACCCAAAATTTCGAAAATTTGGAGGGAAATAAGGAAAAGATATTTTTTTGATTTTTTGAATTTTTTAATTATGAGAGAGAAAAACACAAACATGACCCAAAACATGAAAATTTTGGATCAAAACACATGATGCATGCAAGAATAATATGAATGTCAAGATGAACACCAAGAACACTTTGAAGATCATGATGAACATCAAGAACATATTTTTGAAAAATTTTTGATGCAAAGAAAACATGCAAGACACCAAACTTAGAAATCTTTAATGCATGGACTTTAACAAACAAAAAATGCATATGAAAAACAACATAAGACACAAAACAAGAAATCATCAAGATCAAACAAGAGGACTTATCAAGAACAACTTGAAGATCATGAAGAACACTATGAATGCATGAATTTTCGAAAAATGCAAGAAAATTTTTTTAAAGCATGCAATTGACACCAAACTAATAAAAATTGACTCAAGACTCAAACAAGAAACACAAAATATTTTTTTGATTTTTATGATTTTCTAATTTTTTTTGAATTTTTATTAATTTTTTTTGAAAATAAAGTTTGTGAAAACTAAAAAGAAAAGAAAATTTTGAAAAAGATTTTTGAAAAGAAAATTACCTAATCTGAGCAACAAGATGAACCGTCAGTTGTCCATACTCGAACAATCCCTGACAACGGCGCCAAAAACTTGGTGGACGAAATTGTGATCCATATTCTTTAAGTTGTACTCCTTGTACTTTTATGGAATTTGAAATTGGCACGAGTGGACACAACTCCGTTCAACTAACCAGCAAGTGTACTGGGTCGTCCAAGTAATAAACCTTACGTGAGTAAGGGTCGATCCCACAGAGATTGTTGGTATGAAGCGAGCTATGGTCTCCTTGTAAATCTCAGTTAGGCAGATAAAATTATGGAATTTATAAAATCAAATAATAAAAAGAAATAATAAAAGGGATACTTATGTAGATTCATTGGTAGGAATTTCAGATAAGCATATGGAGATACTGTATGGCTCAAGAACGCCTACTTTCCTACTGCTTCAACTCAATCCTTCTTACTCCTTTCCATGGCAAGCTGTGTATAGGGGTTCACCGTTCGACGATGGCTACTTTGAATCCTCTCGGGAAAATGGTCCTCTGCGGCTGTCACTCGCATGGCTAATCGTCTGGAGGCATCACACTGGCCGAAGGCTACATCCCATCCTCGCAGTGAAAACTACGCTCACGCGCTCTGTCACAGCACGGCTAATCACTGGTTGGTTCCCGCTCCTACTGGAATAGAATCCCTTGATTCTTTTGCGTCTGTCACTAACGCCCAGCACTTGCGAGTCTGAAGCACGTCACAGTCATTCATTACAGGATTCCTACTCGGAATACCACAGACAAGGTTAGACTTTCCGGATTCCCAGGATCCTACTCGGAATACCACAGACAAGGTTAGACTTTCCGGATCCTCATAAATGCCGCCATCTATCTAGCTTATACCACGAAGATTCTGTTGGGGAATCTAAGAGATACACATTCAAGCTCGGTTGCATGTAGAACGGAGGTGGTTGTCAATCACGCGCGTTCATAAGTGAGAATGATAATGAGCGTCACATAATCATCACATTCATCATGTTCTTGGGTACGAATGAATATCTTGGAATAAGAATAAGAGAAAATTGAATAGAAGAAAATAGAATTGCATTAATACTTGAGGTACAGCAGAGCTCCACACCCTTAATCTATGGTGTGCAGAAACTCCACCGTTGAAAATACATAAGTAAAAGGTTCAGGCATGTCCGAATGGCCAGCCCCCCATGATCTGAGAACTAATCGTCCCAAGATGCTCTTCAGATCTAAAGTGATCAAAAGATGTCAAATACATTAGTTAAATGTTCTATTTATAATAAACTAGCTCCTAGGGTTTACATGAGTAAGTAATTGATGCATAAATTCACTTCCGGGGCCCACTTGGTGTATGCTTGGGCTGAGCTTGATCAATCCACGAGCTGAGGCTTCTCTTGGAGTTGAACTCTGAGTTATGACGTGTTTTGGGCGTTCAACTCCGGATCATGACGTTTTTCTGGCGTTTAACTCCAGACAGCAGCATGTACTTGGCGTTCAACGCCAAGTTACGTCGTCAATTTCCGAATAAAGTATAAACTATTATATATTGATGGAAAGCCCTGGATGTCTACTTTCCAACGCCGTTGAGAGCGCGCCAATTGGAGTTCTGTAGCTCCAGAAAATCCATTTCGAGTGCAGGGAGGTCAGATTCCAACAGCATCAGCAGTCCTTTTGTCAGCCTTTTTCAGAGTTTTGCTCAAATCCCTCAATTTCAGCCAGAAATTACCTGAAATCACAGAAAAACACACAAACTCATAGTAAAGTCCAGAAATGTGAATTTAACATAAAAACTAATGAAAACATCCCTAAAAGTAGCTTGAACTTACTAAAAACTACCTAAAAACAATGCCAAAAAGCGTATAAATTATCCGCTCATCACTTTACAAACAATTGAGTTGAATATTACATTGCAGAAATTCAGAGGACAAAGCATCTCCAAAACTCCAACATATTCCCCATTACTGCACAACAAGTAACGATTTTATTCTCTTTTATTTTTCCAATCTAATAATTCCCATTGATAATTTTGATTAATATCCTGACTAAGAATAATAAAATAAACATAGCTTGCTTCAAACCAATAATCTCCGTGGGATTGACCCTTACTCACGTAAGGTATGACTTGGACGACCCAGTGCACTTGCTGGTTAGTTGTGCGAAATCATAAGAAACCTTGATTTTGATATTGAGATATTAATTTCGTGCACCAGTTAACTAACTCGGGATTATCAACTGAAAGTCCACTATCAAAAGCAACTTAGTTACAAGACATTTAGTGACCCAAAGAGGTGCTGGGCATCAATGTTCTAAGAGAAATATAAGCCAAGTGTCTATAGTGAATAATATGTCAAGCACAAATAAAGCAAAAGAAAAAGAATTTGCTGGACACATGACACTGAACTAAAGCTTACAGAAAAGAAAATAAGGAAAAGTAATTACCAAGGACAAGTAAATAATGAGAGGTCATAGCAATGTGTTAGTTAATGCTTGAAAGAGACTTTCCATGCATAAAGGTCAATAAGAAGTGAGTTGTTGCACATCTTCATAAAAGCCCCATGAGCTCCCAATAATACTCTGCTAACATGAACATTCCCTTCCATTTCATTCTTTCTTCTTAATAATTCAGTACTTGCTTTGGGACAAGCAAGATTTAAGTTTGTTGTTGTGATGCCATGGCATCTTAGCCTAGTTTTACTAGTCTTTTTCTTTGTTTTCATTTGGTTTTATGCACTTTCTTGAGTTACAAGTAAGCCATTTGGGTAGAAATTCATGTGTACTTGAATTCAATCAACCATGAGGGAATTGATGCATTTTCATGAGGTTTTATGCTATAATTGCTTGTATGTTAAGAAAAAGAAGAAGTCTCATGATTGTAGCATAGCTTTGATGCATTTGTTGATTGATGATAGGTGAACAAAAGGTTTGGAAGAAGGTTGAAGAAAGGGGATAGCAAAAGGCAAGATGAAGGACTCACGTTTGAGCTAAAGTTTGCCTCAAACTTGGACTCAAACGTGAGGAAGAGTGCAACCACACACTGGAGGAGCCAACGTTTGCGCCAACGTTTGCCTCAAACTTGAGGTCAAACATTGGCTAAATAACCTTCACCCAGGAGAGCCAATGTTTGCGCCAACGTTTGCCTCAAACGTGAGGTCAAACGTTGGCGCCATAAGAGCAAGGAAGATCACCCCTGAAGCATGGCAACGTTTGCGCCAATGTTTGCCTCAAACGTGAGGTTAAACGTTGGCCACATTTTAGCATGGAAGAGCACCCCTGTTTGATGGTTTAAATGAGCCACGTTTGCGCCAGCGTTTTCCTCAAACGTTAGGCCAAACGTTGGCTAGAAGAGCTGCTTGGGAAGGGCCACGTTTGAGCTCACGTTTGATCTCAAACGTTGGCTCAAACATGGATGACAGCAAAAGGCCGATCTGCATAATTGATTTCATGAAGACGTTTGAGTCAACGTTTGCCTCAAACGTTGGCTCAAACGTGAATGGTTCATGGTCCAGTTCACAAGTGGATTTCTTTCCAACACTAAGAGCAATCAACAAAGGCTATTGTCAACCCAATTTCATCAAGACCAAAAGCCCAATTCAAGGCTTAATGATCATTTGAAGAGAGTGTATAAATAGCATAGGATTTAAGTTTTAAGGAGCTTTCTTTTTAGAGATTTTCTTTACTGGATTTCAGTGGAGAGCTCAATTTTATTTTTTCATTGTTGATTTAGAGTTTTCGGGAGGATTGAGGAAGGAGAATTGAGTTCTCTTCTTCTGGGTTTTCTTATTTTCTTTTTCTGCACACTTAGCTTGAGTCTTGGGTGTTGAGAATTGAGGAAATTCTGTCTCAATCTCACCTTGAGATCTCTCTCTATTTTGATTTACTGCACTATTTGAGAAATTGAGATTTGAATTTAGTTCTTCTGCTGTTTGATTTTAAGTTCTCTGCAATTGTTTTCTGAAATTGGATCAAGGAAGGCAGTGAGATCTAGACTTGTTTTTCTAGTCTCTTGACCCCTGAGATCTTGCATTTTCTTTCTGTTTAATTGCTGAGGCTTCTTCAAGCCAATTTGTTCTTCTATTTGAAATCTGTTTCAATTCAATTCACTTTTTACCTTCCTGCTTGTTGCAATTTACTTTTCCTTGTTAAATTTCTATAATCCCAGCTCCCTGATCCCTTTAATATTCAAGCAATTTACATTTCTTGCACTCTAAGCTTCTGCAATTTACATTTCTTGCACTTTAAGTTTCTGTCATTTACTTTACTTGTTCATTAAGATTCAGCACTTTTACTTTCTGTTCTCTTTAATTTATTGCAATTCATCCCTCTCCCTTTACAATTCATGCAATTTAGCTTCTGTCAATCACAAATCACTCAAATCAATTCTTGTTCGCTTGACTAAATCAACCACTAAACTAAAATTGCTCAATCCTTTAATCCCTGTGGGATCGACCTCACTCCCGTGAGTTATTATTACTTGATGCGACCTGGTACACTTGCCGGTGAGTTTTGTGTTGGATCATTTTCCACACATAAAGTTTTTGGCGCCGTTGCCAGGGATTGAAATAGATTGACAATGATTAAGTGAGGTGGTTATCTAGATTAAGCATTTTTTCTTTATTTTTGACTAACACACTAACTGTTTGAATATTTGCTTAAACTAACTCAAACCTCACTCTAGTAATGGAGTGAAGGGCTACTGGCTTTCTGGTTTTGTGTGTTTCTTATGCTTGGTTTGTATGTCAGGTACAAGGAGAGCTATCCCTACTTTCTCTGAAGCTGACGAAAGAACTCTTCGAAGGTTAAGAAGAGAAGAAAGAGGGAAAGGCATTGTTGGAGAAGAGGATTCAGAAGAAGAATTCCAAGATATGGAGGAACGCTCAACAAATCCAACAACAGGAGGAGTGGACAACAACAATGGTCAACCACAAAGGAGAGTACTGGCCTCTTATACATTTGCAAACTCTAGACATTGTGGGAGTACCATTCTTACCCCTAATGTCAATGCAAATAACTTTGAATTGAAGCCATAACTCATCACATTGGTCCAAAATTGAGGCAAACCTTGGCGCAAATGTTGCCATGCTTCAGGGGTGATCTTCCTTGCTCTTATGGCGCCAATGTTTGACCTCACGTTTGAGGTAAACGTTGGCGCAAACGTTGGCTCTCCTAGGTGAAGATTATTTAGCCAACGTTTGACCTCAAGTTTGAGGCAAACGTTGGCGCAAACGTTGGCTCCTCCAGGGTGTGGTTGCACTCTTCCTCACGTTTGAGTCCAAGTTTGAGGCAAACTTTAGCTCAAACGTGAGTCCTTCATCTTGCCTTTTGCTATCCCCTTTCTTCAACCTTCTTCCAAACCTTTTGTTCACCTATCATCAATCAACAAATGCATCAAAACTATGCTACAATCATGAGACTTCTTCTTTTTCTTAACATACAAGCAATTATAGCATAAAACCTCATGAAAATGTATCAATTCCCTCATGGTTGATTGAATTCAAGTACACATGAATTTCTACCCAAATGACTTACTTGTAACTCAAGAAAGTGCATAAAACCAAATGAAAACAAAGAAAAAGACTAGTAAAACTAGGCTAAGATGTCATGGCATCACAACACCAAACTTAAATCTTGCTTGTCCCCAAGTGATAAACCCCGTTTTTAGGGTTTATCTTGTGTTGAATTTAGAGTATTTTGATAACATTTTCTCACATTTAGCCAATGAATTAGCATGGTTTTGTTATCTCTCCCGTATTTGTGCTTGAGTGTAAAAACATACTTTTTAAGCCTTTACTTTGATAATTTTAATTCATCCTTGATTCCATAAGATGCCTTGATGTGTTTGCTAGTAATCTCAGGTTAAAATAGGCTAGGCATGGATCAAAGGAACAAGGAAGGAAACATGCAAGTAGAGAGAAGTACAAAAAGCCAAAGAACTGATCTCGTCCAAGGACGCGCACGCACACAAGGCGCTCGCGCGCACATTGCAATATCGACCAGAAACGTGTACGCGTACTGTGCGCGTCCGCACCGAAGGCTGCACGTGATTTTTAAATGAAACTCGTGCCCAACAATTTCTGGGAAGCTATGGGGCCCAGTGCAACCAACTTTGGCGCAAAATGCATTAAAAGGACCAAAGATTGGAGGGGAAGGCATCATCTTTCATCAATAGTTCATTCATTCACATTAGGATTAGTTTAGAGTTAGTTTCTAGAGAGAGAAGCTCTCACTTCTCTCTAGAATTAGGATTAGGTTTAGGTTAATCTCTCCTCTTAGATCTAGGATTAATTCATGTTTTGATTTACTTTTCCTCTATCAATTCTTACTCTTCTACTCTCCCTCTCTGTAGTTATGTACTTTAATTCTTGCAATTCTTCATTTTGTTGTGGATCTAGTGTTGTTCTTTTATTTTCTTTTAATAATGCAATTTGAGGTAATTCATGATAATTGTGATTTCCTTGATTGTTGTTGTTAATTCTTTACATTCAATTGTAGTTAGAATTCATTCTTGTTGTGATTTACTATACTTTTCTTTTGTACCTTCCAAGTGTTTGATGAAATGCTTGGGAGGATGTTAGAATAGAATTTTATGTTCTTGGCTTGGGAAGATAACTTAGGAACTCTTGAGTTACTAATATCCAAGTGATTGATAGTTGATCGCCATTGACTCTAGCCTTCATTAATTCAATTAGTGAACTAGGATTTATGGACTTGGATTGATATAACTCACTTGACTTTCCTTTGCTGTTAGCTAGAAGATGACTTAGTGAGATTGATCCTTGCTACTATCATAATTGTGATTAGTGATAATGATATAGGTCCTTGATCATCAAACCTTGCCAAGACCATTTTGTTAATAAAATTTCATTTCCATTTACTTTTCATATTTCTCATCTAAAACCCCAAAATAAACAAGTTCATACCAATAACAAGAACACTACCCTGCAAGTCCTTTGAGAGACGACCCGAGGTTTAAATACTTCAGTTTATAGATTTTAGGGGTTTGTACTTGTGACAAACAAATTTTTGTATGAAAGGATTATTGTTGGTTTAGAGACTATACTTTACAACGAGATTTCATTAGTGAAATTCTAAACAGTCAAAAATCAAATCATCAAAATGGCGCCGCTGCCGGGGATTTGCAATAGTGTTATGTTATTGGTTATTGTACATATGTGAATATTGGAAATAGTTTGTCTTTTGATTGATTACTAGTTTAGTTAGTTTATTTTGTTTTTCCACCATGAATTCTCACTTTGGCTATGAGTTTGATCCTAATTGTGTTGTAGGAGATATGAACTTCAATGATAACATGTACCAAGGATGGAACCAACAAAGATGGGAGGAGCCTCAAGGAATTGATCACTCCTATTGGCAACAACCTCCGGACACTTATAGGTATAGTTCTCATCCTAATTCATGCCAATTCAATGACTATGGTGACTCCTTTTATGATAATCAACCACCACCATATGCCTATGAACCTTATCCTCAACATGATGCTCAACCATACTCACAAGCCTCTCCATACCAAGCACCTTCCTATGATCCATATCCACCATATGACCAATCACCCATATCACATTCTTATGACCACTATGAGCAAGAACCTTTAGAACCACCACAACCCTACCAAGATTACTACCAAGAACCACCTCAATGCACACCATCTCTATAATTTTACCAAGAAGAACCACCTTCTCACCATGAACCCTCTCTCTAACATAATGAACCTTCCTATTCACCCCAAGTCCCAATAGATGATCCTCTCACCTTGTTACTTCAAGGACAAGAAGCCATGAAGTGGGATACATTTGCGTTTGTAACCAATTTGACCAAGGTAGTGCACGTTTTAGCCCACCAATATTTGAATACTCAAGTTATCCCCGTAGCCTCATGTGGAAAGCCTAAAGAAGAGCAAAGCATGGAGGAGATATCGGATAATCCGGTGAAAAAGGAAGAATCGGTAGAATTAATGGAGCAATTGGAGAAGCCTACAGTTATTGAAAAAAAAAGAGGAGGTGGTCCAAAATTTAAGAGATGTGGAACTACCATGTGAATCTCAACAACCTCCGGAGCATATCAAGATCAAAGAATACGAGAAGGTTAATCAAGAAATAGATTCAATCATGGAGAAATTTTTATCTACAATTGAATCCCTTCCTAGTAGACATGAAGTTGAAACCATAGAAGAGTGTGCACAACCCCCCAAGGAAGAAAAAAATGGCATGGTGTATATTGAAATTGAAGAATATGAAGAGGTTGATCAAGAGATGGATTTATTCATCAATGAATTCCTATCCAAAATTGAATCACCTCCCATTGGGCAAGAAACCGAAGTTCTTGAAGACAACACCAAGTTAAGTAATAAAAGGGAAAATGTTGAAATTGAAGAAATTTGTCAAGAGGAGGAAATACCCAAAGAAGAGCATAAAGAAGGAAGCCTTGCATTGTCTAAGTGTGGGGAAGTCGCCCTTCCCAAATCACCATCCAACACAACATTCAAGTGGGTAAAATTCTTATCCCTAAGTTTTACTTTCTCATTTGAATATGGTTTAATTGAAACGGATGGACAACTTATAGCTCTTTGTGGACTTAAAGGAAAAAGAGAATTGTGTAGTGGTTGAAAATTTGGTATAAAGCTCACTAAGGTCAAAGCTTTAAGATATAGGGATTATGATGGGACAAGAACCACTTTGTATGGGTCTAGAAGGAAGAATTTGTGGACTAAAGAGAATTTTATGTGTCAACCGCCCTTATGTCAACCACCGTGCGGAGAAATCATGAAACTCAACTCACGGATGGGTGTGAAGATAAGATATGGGATCCCGGTTCGCTATGTGAAGACCAATTATGGGGACTCATATCTTGGGTTGAAATTCACCCAAGATTGGTGAAGATGGTTGGAAATTCTGTCAACCATTCAAGAAGCAAAGATCCTTGGAGATTCAAGGATGAGTACAAACATAAGCCACCATGACAATGAGCTCCTCAAAATGTCCAACTTAAGGACTTAAACTAAAAGTGCTAGGTGGGAGACACCCCACCATGGTAAACTCTTTCCATTCTCTTTTAATTTTGTTTAATAAGTGATTTGAGTTGCCATTGTAGGTAGATTTTCATTTCATATTGATTTATTTGTATAGATTGGTTGTTAGTATATTGACATGTATATTGTGTTCATTAATAGTTGAATAAACCTCAAAATCAAATTGCATTTTTTTGTGAATTGTATGATAGTTGATAGAATAGAGTTGTATGCATTATAGGGAACGCCTGGGCAAATTTTTCCGTTTAATGGGCATAAAAACAAAAAAATAAAAAAACAAAAAAAAAGAAAGGAGGGAAAGTACGCGCGCCCGTCCATGAGCGGATGCACCACCATACACTTTCCAGAGAGTTGGGCCTCTCTTGGGCAAACATTGTGCCTTTGGCCCAACTCATCATACGCGGGCGCGCACAATGTGCGTGCGTGTTCTTACATCATTAAGGGATAGCACGCGGATGCGCACTTGCCGCGTACGCGCCCCTAGGCTGGTAGCAGCAGCCCATACATCCTCCAGAGAGTTATGCTAGCGTTGGGCCAACACTAAGCCCCTGGCCCAACCTGTATCGCGTGGACGCGCACTTCGCGCCTTCGCGCCCATGAGCCTATCAGTGTATGCGCGCGCCCACGAATTTGTCGCGTGCGCGCCGTTCTGGTGATGCAACTTCCAAGCCAAAATTCAGCGAGTTGCGCCTGCTTTGGGCCAACCTTAAGCCTCCGGCCCAACTCCTAGTACGCGTGCGCGCACCATACGCGCACGCACCCCTTGCCAACTCTCACTACACACGCGTAAGTGCTCAAGGCGCGCACACGTCGGCTCTCAATGTTATCAATGTACGCGGATGCGCACTGTGCGCGCCCGCGTCGATCCAAAGACAGGATAACCCTAAGACGCGAGGAACGCTGAGCAGTCGCGCACTTTACCCCTCCACAACCCCCCTCCTCTCCTCCCTCCTTATTCCACCAGCTCCCATCCCTTACCGCCGCCGGCGACGACGCCGCGCAACCTTACCGGCCATCACCCTCACCCCTACCCACACACTCTCTCTCCTTCTCACTCATCCGTCTATCTCTCACCAATTCTCTCTCCTTCCGCCCACTGCCACCATCCAGCGCCGCTAAGCGCCGCCGCAGCCACTGGTGACCCAACCCTCCCATTTCTTTCATTCCTCTCCCACTTATAACACCCCTCCAGTTCTTCTTTGCCTCGTCTCACCATTCCCTCTTTCTCTGTGATAACCGCCCCCTCCCTCTCACGGCACCACCGCTGTAGCCCAGCCCAACCGCCATAGCTCCGCCACCACCATCTGAGGTGGCACATCTCCCATCCTCTGCCCCGTTGCCTACCCACCCCATTTCTGATTCTACCCAGCTTCCAGGTTACCTGCTTCAACTCTGTTTTCTTTACTCTTCATTACTGTTAATTTTAGTTAGTTAGAATTTGATTTTTGCATGCTAGGTTAGATAGATATAACTGCGATTAGGTAGCTAGAATGTGGTTAGAGGATTCTATGCCTGATAATTGCTCCGTTTGTGTTCACTCTCTGCTTGATCACTTGTCTGTTGAATGCTGATTTTGGGCTGCTTTGTATTCAATTAGTGTTGCCTTGCTGCTATATCATTGCTGTTGTGTTTATATGATGCTGTAATCATACTATTCGTGCTAAAAAAAAGAAGGGAGGGGAAGGACGCGCGCACACGCTGTACGCGCACGCGTCCATGAGCGGATGCACCACCATACACTTTCCAGAGAGTTGGGCCTCTCTTGGGTGAACATTATGCCTTTGGCCCAACTCATCATACGCTGACGCGCACAATGTGCGTGCGCGCTCTTACATCATTAAGGGATAGCACGCGGACGCGCACTTGCCGCGTACGCGTGCCTAGGCTAGTAGCAGCAGCCCATACATCCTCCAGAGAGTTATGCTAGCGTTGGGCCAACACTAAGCCCTGGCCCAACCTGCATCGCGCAGACGCGCACTTTGCGCCTTCGTGCCCATGAGCCTATCAGTGTATGCGCGCACACGCGGCATGTGTGCAAGCGCGCGCATACACTGATAGGCTCATGGACGCGAAGGCGCGAAGTGCGCGTCTGCGTGATGCAGGTTGGGCCAGGGGCTTAGTGTTGGCCCAATACTAGCATAACTCTCTGGAGGATGTATGGGCTGCTGCTACCAGCCTAGGCACACGTACGCGGCAAGTGCGCGTCCGCGTGCTATCCCTTAATGATGTAAGAGCGTGCACACACATTGTGTGCGTCCATGTATTAGGCTAGTGAGAGTGCTTATTTTCAAGATTAGTGAGGATTGAGAACATTGGTTGGGATAAAAGGGATGTTTTGTATTTTTATATTTGGGAATTGGTGTATGCTCATGTATTGGTTAAACGTAGACCTTATGCATTGATATTCTTAAAAGAAAAGAAAGAAAAATGATGAGAAAATCAAAAGAACAAAAGAAAGAAAAAAATATATAGAAAAAGAAAGGAAAAGAAAAGCAATAAAAAGGGGACAAAATGCCCCAAAGCAAAGCTCAACAAAAGCTCAATGCATAAGTGTTGTGAAATGAAAAGAATATGCATGAGTATATGGTGCACGAAATTGCAATCACACTTTTGCAATCCCGCACAACTAACCAGCAAGTGCACTGGGTCGTCCAAGTAATACTTTACGTGAGTAAGGGTCGATCCCACGGAGATTGTCGGCTTGAAGCAAGCTATGGTTATCTTGTAAATCTTAGTCAGGATATCAGAAATTATCAGGATTGATTGTGAAAAGCAAAAGAACATGAAATAAGTACTTGTTATGCAGTAATGGAGAATAGGTTGAGGTTTTGGAGATGCTCCATCTTCTGAATCTCTGCTTTCCTACTGTCTTCTTCATCAAACACGCAAGGCTCCTTCCATGGTGAGCTGTATGTAGGGTTTCACCGTTGTCAGTGGCTACCTCCCATCCTCTCAGTGAAAACGTTCCTATGCTCTGTCACAGCATGGCTAATCATCTGTCGGTTCTCGGTCAGGCCGGAATAGAATCCAGTGATTCTTTTGCGTCTGTCACTAACGCACCGCCTGCTAGGAGTTTGAAGCACGTCACAGTCATTCAATCATTGAATCCTACTCAGAATACCACAGACAAGGTTTAGGCCTTCCGGATTCTCTTGAATGCCGCCATCAGTTCTAGCTTATACCACGAAGATTCCGGTTAAAGAATCCAAGAGATATCTACTCAATCTAAGGTAGAACGGTGGTGGTTGTCAGGCACACGTTCATAGTTGAGAATGATGATGAGTGTCACGGATCATCACATTCATCCGGTTTAAGAACAAGTAATATCTTAGAATGGAAGCAAGCATGATTGAATGAGAAACAGTAGTAATTGCATTAATCCATCAAGACACAGCAGAGCTCCTCACCCCCAACCATGGGGTTTAGAGACTCATGCCGTGGAAGGTACACAAAGAAACGTGTAAAGTGTCATGAGGTACAGATACAATGTCAAAAGATCCTATTAATAGTAAACTAGTAACCTAGGGTGTACAGAAATGAGTAAATGACAGAAAAATCCACTTCTGGGTCCACTTAGTGTGTGCTTGGGCTGAGCAATGAAGCATTTTCGTGTAGAGACCTTTTCTGGAGTTAAACGCCAGCTTTCATGCCAGTTTGGGCGTTTAACTCCAAGTTTTATGCCAGTTCCAGCGTTAAACGCTGGAAATTCTGAGGCTGATTTGCCATGCCAGTTTGGGCCATCAAATCTTGGGCAAAGTATGGACTATTATATATTGCTGGAAAGCCCAGGATGTCTACTTTCCAACGCCATTGAGAGCGCGCCAATTGGGCTTCTGTAGCTCCAGAAAATCCACTTCGAGTGCAGGGAGGTCAGAATCCAACAGCATCTGCAGCCCTTTTCAGTCTCTGAATCAGATTTTTGCTCAGGACCCTCAATTTCAGCCAGAAAATACCTGAAATCACAGAAAAACACACAAACTCATAGTAAAGTCTAGAAAAGTGAATTTTAACTAAAAACTAATAAAAATATACTAAAAACTAACTAAATCATACTAAAAATATACTAAAAACAATGCCAAAAAGCGTACAAATTATCCGCTCATCACAACACCAAACTTAAATTGTTGCTTGTCCCCAAGCAACTGAAAATCAAAATAGAATAAAAAGAAGAGAATATACTATAGACTCCAAAATATCAAAGAAACATAGTTCCAATTAGATGAGCGGGACTAGTAGCTTTTTGCCTCCGAACAGTTTTGGCATCTCACTCTATCCTTTGAAGTTCAGAATGATTGGCATCTATAAGAACTCAGAACTCAGATGGTGTTATTGATTCTCCTAGTTAAGTATAATGATTCTTGAACATAGCTAGTGTATGAGTCTTGGCTGTGGCCCAAAGCACTCTGTCTTCCAGTATTACCACCGGATACATACATGCCACAGACACATAATTGGGTGAACCTTTTCAGATTGTGACTTAGCTTTGCTAGAGTCCCCAATTAGAGGTGTCCAGGGTTCTTAAGCACACTCTTTTTGCCGTGGATCACAATTTTATTTTTCTTTCTTTTTCTCTTTTTTCTTTTTTTTTCGAAATTTTTTTTTTGTATTCACTGCTTTTTCTTGCTTCAAGAATCATTTTTATGATTTTTCAGATCCTCAATAACATGTCTCTTTTTTCATCATTCTTTCAAGAGCCAACAATTTTAACATTCATGAATGACAAATTCAAAAGACATATGCACTGTTCAAGCATACATTCAGAAAACAGAAGGTATTGTCACCACATCAAACCAATTAAGCTAGTTTCAAGGATAAATTTCGAAATCTTATACTTCTTGTTCTTTTGTGATTAAAGCATTTTTCATTTAAGAGAGGTGATGGATTCATAGGACATTCATAGCTTTAAGGCATAAACTTTAAATTTTATTAATTATGAATTAAGAACAAGACTCAAAAATAGATATAAAATGAAACTAAAAGAAAAAAAAATTAGAAAACAAAAATTTAAACTAGGCTCCTAATGATAGAGGTTTTCACAGAGTTAGGACTCAACAACCTTGATTTTGAGAAGTGGATGCTCCCTCAGCTTGAGAAGAGAGCTTTTGGTGTTTCAACTCTTGGAGTTCACGCCCCTGCTTCTCTTGCTCCTTCTATTGACTCTTTGGTGATTGGATGTTCAATGGGTATGAATTCATCTGCTCCCATCTTTACCCCAGCCTCTTTACAGAGCAAGGAGATCAAGCTTGGGTAAGCCAATTTGGTTACAGTGGAATTCTTATTTGCAATTGTGTAGATCTCACAAGCAATCACATGATGAACCTCCACTTCTTTTCCAAGCATAATGCAATGAATCATCACTGCTCTCTTGATAGTGACCTCAGAACGGTTGCTAGTGGGCAATATGGAACGCCCAATAAAGTCTAGCCAACCTCTTGCAATTGGTTTGAGGTCTCCCCTCTTGAGTTGGTTCGGGACACCCTTTGAATTGGTTATCCACTTAGTTCCAGGGAGGCATATGTCCTCTAGAACTTGATCCAACCCTTTATCTGCTCTCACCATTCTCCTATTAAAGGAGTCAGGATCATCTTGCAGTTGAGGCAATTTGAAGATTTCTCTTATTTTGTCCAGATGGAAGTACATAACTTTCCCTCTGACCATGGTTCTGTAGGTATGGTAAGCAGTTCCAGTCATTCTCTGCTTATCTGTTAGCCACAGATTTGAGTAGAATTCCTGAACCATATTCCTTCCAACCTTTATTTCAGGATTGGTTAGAACTTCCCATCCTCTGTTTCGAATTTGCTCTTGGATCCCCGGATATTCATCTTCTTTCAGATCAAATTTTACTTCCGGGATCACTGACCTCAGACCCATTATTTTGTGATAATGGTCTTCATGTTCTTTGGTTAAGAACTTCTCTTGATTCCAAAGATTCTTTGGATTGTTCTCTTTCTTTCCTCTTAAATTGGTTTGTTTTCCCTTAGGAGCCATGATCTTGATGAATCTTGGCTTAGTGATCACGGAAAAGCACACTAAACTTAGAGGTTTGCTTGTCCTCAAGCAAGAGAAAGGAAAGAAGAGAGAGAGAGGAGGAGCAAATTCGAATGGTGTGGGCAATGAGGGGTCCAAACGTGTATTTATAAAGTGGGGAGGAGAGATTTCGAAAAAAAAGAAAAATTTGAAAGAAGATTTGAGAAGATATGGAAAGAATTTGAGAGAAGGGTGAGTTTTTGAACAAGATTTGGGATTGATTTGAGAGCTTTGAAGAATGATTTTGATTTTTTGAAGAATTGAAAGTAAATGATGAAAGGTTGAAGTGTATTTATGTAGAAGAGTATGGGTAAGAAAAGGAAAGTTAGAAAAAATTTTGATTTGAAAACAAAATTGTGGCCCCCCCACTTTTCTGGCGTTAAACGCCCAGAATGGCACCCATTCTGGCGTTTAACGCCCATTTGTTTCCCCTTTTGGGCGTTTAACGCCCAGCCAGGTGCCCTGGCTGGCGTTAAACGCCAGAATTCCTTTATCACTGGGCGTTTTTCTAAACGCCCAGGATGCTGCACACCTGGCGTTTAACGCTCAAAATGGCACCTTTACTGGCGTTTAACACCCAAAATGCCCCTTACTGGCATTTTTTCGCCAGTAAGCTCTTTTCCTCTGCTTTTTGAGCTGAATCCTTCTGTAACTCTGTGAATTCCTTCATTTTTTATACTTGCCTCTGTAAAAACAAATCATGTAACCTCCTAACGACTGGGTTGCCTCCCAGCAAGCGCTTCTTTACTGTCTTTAGCTGGACCTTTACTGATAATCACTCAAGTCTCAGTTTTGAGCATTCCTGCTCAAAATTGCTTTCAAGATAATGCTTGATTCTTTGTCCATTAACAATGAACTTTTTGTCAGAATCAATATCCTGAAGTTCAACATATCCATATGGTGACACTCCTGTAATCACATACGGACCCCTCCACCGGGATTTAAGTTTTCCTGGAAACAATTTGAGCCTAGAGTTGAAGAGCAGAACTTTCTGTCCTAGCTCAAAGACTCTGGTTGACAACTTCTTGTCATGCCACTTCTTTGCCTTTTCCTTATAAATTTTTGCATTTTCAAAGGCATTGAGTCTGAACTCCTCTAGCTCATTTAGCTGGAGCAATCTTTTTTCACCAGCTAACTGAGCATCCATGTTTAGGAATCTGGTTGCCCAGTAGGCTTTATGTTCCAGTTCCACGGGCAGATGACAGGCCTTTCCATACACCAGTTGATATGGAGAGGTTCCTATTGGAGTCTTGAATGCAGTTCTGTACGCCCACAGAGCATCATCCAAGCTCTTTGCCCAATCCTTTCTTCGGGCTATCACAGTCCGTTCTAGGATTCTTTTTAGCTCTCTGTTAGAGACTTCAGCTTGCCCATTTGTCTGTGGATGATATGGAGTTGCCACTTTGTGGCTAATTCCATATCTGACCATAGCAGAGTATAGCTGTCTATTGCAGAAATGAGTGCCCCCGTCACTGATTAGTACTCTGGGAACACCAAACCTACTGAAGATGTGTTTCTGGAGGAATTTCAGCACGGTCTTGGTATCATTAGTGGGTGTAGCAATTGCTTCTACCCACTTAGATACATAGTCCACTGCCACCAGAATGTAAGTGTTTGAGTATGATGGTGGGAACGGACCCATGAAGTCAATTCCCCATACATCAAACAATTCTATCTCTAATATCCCTTGTTGAGGCATGGCATATCCGTGAGGCAAGTTACTAGCTCTTTGGCAACTGTCACAGTTACGCACAAACTCTCGGGAATCTTTATAGAGAGTGGGCCAGTAGAAGCCACATTGGAGGACTTTAGTGGCTGTTCGCTCACTTCCAAAATGTCCTCCATACTGTGATCCATGGCAATGCCATAGGATTCTTTGTGCTTCTTCTCTGGGTACACATCTGCGGATTACTCCGTCTGCACATCTCTTAAAGAGATATGGCTCATCCCAGAGGTAGTACTTGGCATCTGAAATTAATTTCTTTCTTTGCACTTTGCTGTACTCCTGGGGTATGAACCTTACAGCTTTATAGTTTGCAATATCTGCAAACCATGGAGTTTCCTGAATGGCAAAGAGTTGCTCATCTGGGAAAGTCTCAGAGATCTCAGTAGAAGGGAGGGACGCCCCAGCTACTGGTTCTATTCGGGACAGATGATCAGCTACCTGGTTTTCTGTCCCTTTCCTGTCTCTTATTTCTATATCAAACTCCTGCAGAAGCAATACCCATCTTATAAGCCTGGGTTTTGAATCCTGCTTTGTGAGTAAGTATTTAAGAGCAGCATGGTCAGTGTACACAATCACTTTGGATCCCACTAGATAAGATCTAAACTTGTCAATGGCATAAACCACTGCAAGTAATTCTTTTTCTGTGGTTGTGTAATTCTTCTGTGCATCATTTAGAACACGGCTAGCATAATAAATGACATGCAGAAGTTTGTTATGCCTCTGTCCCAACACTGCACTAATGGCATGATCGCTGGCATCACACATTAATTCAAATGGCAATGTCCAATCTGGTGCAGAGATGACTGGTGCTGTGACCAGCTTAGCTTTCAGGGTCTCAAATGCCTGCAGACACTGTGTGTCAAACACAAATGGTGTGTCAGCAGCCAGCAGGTTACTCAAAGGTTTTGCAATTTTCGAAAAATCCTTTATAAACCTTCTATAGAATCCTGCATGCCCCAGAAAGCTTCTGATTGCCTTAACATTGGCAGGTGGTGGTAATTTTTCAATTACCTCTACCTTTGCCTTATCCACCTCTATTCCCCTGCTTGAAATTTTGTGCCCAAGGACAATTCCCTCAGTCACCATAAAGTGACATTTCTCCCAGTTTAAAACCAGGTTAGTCTCTTGGCACCTTTTCAGGACAAGTGATAGGTGATTAAGACAGGAGCTGAATGAGTCTCCATATACTGAGAAGTCATCCATGAAGACTTCCAGAAATTTCTCTACCATATCTGAGAAGATAGAGAGCATGCACCTCTGAAAGGTTGCAGGTGCATTGCACAGACCAAAAGGCATCCTTCTGTAGGCAAACACGCCAGAAGGGCAAGTAAATGCTGTTTTCTCTTGGTCCTGAGGATCTACTGCGATTTGGTTGTAGCCTGAATAGCCATCCAAAAAGCAGTAATAATCATGACCAGCTAGTCTTTCTAGCATTTGGCCTATGAATGGTAAAGGAAAATGATCCTTTCTGGTGGCTGTATTGAGCCTTCTGTAGTCAATACACATACGCCACCCTGTGACTGTTCTTGTAGGAACCAGTTCATTTTTTTCATTATGAACCACTGTCATGCCTCCCTTTTTTGGGACAACTTGGACAAGGCTCACCCAGGGGCTATCAGAAATAGGATAAATAATCCCAGCCTCTAGTAATTTAGTGACCTCTTTCTGCACCACCTCCTTCATGGCTGGATTTAGCCGCCTTTGTGGTTGGACCACTGGTTTGGCATTATCCTCCAATAGGATCTTGTGCATGCATCTTGCTGGGCTAATGCCCTTAAGATCACTTATGGACCACCCAAGAGCTGTCTTGTGTGTCCTTAGCACTTGAATCAGTGCTTCCTCTTCCTGTGGATTTAAAGCAGAGCTTATAATCACTGGAAAAGTTTCACCCTCTCCCAGAAATGCATACTTCAGGGATGGTGGTAGTGGTTTGAGTTCAGGTTTGGGAGGCTTATCCTCCTCCTGAGGAATTTTCGAAAATTCCTTTGTTTCCTGTGGTTCTTCTTGATCAGGCTGAGAATCCTTGAAGATGTCTTCAAGCTCTGATTCTAGGCTTTCAGTCATATTGATCTCTTCTACCAGAGAGTCAATAAAGTCAGCGCCCATGCAGTCATTTGGTGTGTCTGGATGCTGCATAGCTTTTACAGCATTCAACTTGAACTCATCCTCATTGACTCTCAGGGTTACTTTCCCTTTGTGTACATCAATGAGAGTTCGTCCAGTTGCTAGGAAAGGTCTTCCTAGAATGAGAGTTGCACTCTTGTGCTCCTCCATTTCCAGCACCACAAAGTCAGTTGGAAAGGCAAATGGCCCAACCTTGACAATCATGTCCTCTATTATGCCTGATGGATGTTTAATGGAGCCATCAGCAAGTTGGAGGCATATCCTGGTTGGTTTGACTTCTTCAGTCAACCCAAGCTTTCTGATAGTGGATGCAGGTATTAGATTGATGCTTGCTCCAAGATCACATAGGGCTGTCTTGGTGCAAGCGCCTTCTAATGTGCATGGTATCATAAAGCTTCCAAGATCTTGAAGCTTTTCTGGTAAGCTTTTCAGAATGACTGCACTGCATTCTTCAGTGAGAAACACTTTTTCAGTTTCTCTCCAATCCTTCTTATGACTTAAGATTTCCTTCATGAACTTAGCATAAGAAGGTATTTGCTCAAGTGCCTCTGCAAACGGAATCTTTATTTCAAGAGTCCTTAGATAGTCTGCAAAGCGAGCAAATTGCTTATCCTGTTCCGCTTGGCGGAGTTTTTGAGGATAAGGCATCTTAGCTTTATATTCTTCAACCTTAGATGCTACAGGTTTATTCCTTACAGAAGTGGTTGAAGAAGCCTTGTTAGAGGGGTTATTGTCAGCACTCTCAGGTGTCTCATCCTCCCTTGGCGTCTGAACGCCAGGATTGGGTGGAAAATGGGCGTTTAACGCCAACTTTTCCCCCTTTTCTGGCGTCTGAACGCCAGAACTGGGCAAGGAATGGGCGTTTAACGCCAGCTTTCCTTCCCTTTCTGGCGTTTGAACGCCAATAACATTCCTCTCTGGGCTCTTACTGTCCTCAGAGGGATTTTGAACAGTGGTTTGGTTATCCTCTGTCAATTATTCCTTATTTGATTTTTTACTCTTTGGAGTGATGTTGTTCAGTGTCTTCCCACTCCTTAATTGAACTGCTTGACACTCTCCTGTTATCTGTTTAGACATCTGCTGTTTTGCTTGATTCAACTGCAGTTCTATGTTCTTGTTAGCAACTTTAGTTTCATGGAGCATCTCTTTAAATTCTGCTAACTGTTCTGTCATCAGGAGTAACTGTTGATTAAGCTCAATCATCTATTCTTGAGGATTAGGATCAGTGACTACTGCCATGACATCCTCTTTTGGAGAGAACTCATTGCTAGAATATAAGTATTGGTTTCTAGCAACAGTGTCTATAAGCTCTTGAGCTTCTTCAATTGCCTTCCTCATGTGTATAGATCCACTAGCTGAGTGGTCTAAAGACATCTGAGCTTTTTCTGTAAGTCCATAGTAGAAGATGTCTAACTGTACCCACTCTGAAAACATTTCAGAGGGGCATTTTCTAAGCATACCTCTATACCTCTCCCAGGAATTATAAAGGGATTCATTATCCTCTTGTTTAAAGCCTTGGATGTCCAGCCTTAGCTGTGTCATCCTCTTTGGAGGGTAAAAATGATTCAGGAATTTGTCTGATAACTGTTTCCATGTCTTTATGCTTGCTGTAGGTTGGTTATTCAACCACCTTTTAGCTTGATCTTTTACAGCAAATGGAAACAGTAATAGTCTATAGACATCCTGATCCACCTCTTTATCATGTACTGTGTCAGCAATTTGCAAGAACTGTGCCAGAAACTCAGTAGGTTCTTCCTGTGGAAGATCGGAATACTGGCAATTTTGCTGCACTATGATAATGAGTTGAAGATTTAGCTCAAAGCTGCTTGCTTTGATGGGAGGTGTAGAGATGCTACTCCCATATGCAGCTGTAATGGAGTTGGCATATGACCCCAGAGTCCTTCTGGACTGATCAATCCCATTTAGTTCCATAATGGATAAAGGGAAATGATATGGATTGCAAACAGATAAATATATATATATATATATTTTTTTAAGTTAAACGAAAAAAAATTAAAATAAAACAAAAGAAAATTAAAATAAAAATTCGAAAATCACAAGGAAAATAAGATCAAAGCAAATTGAGAACTGAATCAATTAGTTAATTAAAGAAAAGATTTTGAAAATAACAATTAAAAAGATATGATTGAAAATTTTTTTTTGAAGAAGATTTGATTTTTGAAAAGAGGAAAGAGAAAAACAACAAAAAGACACCAAACTTAAAATTTTTAGAAAATCAAACACTAATTTTCGAAAATTTTAAAGGAAAACACAAAGAGGACACCAAACTTAAAATTTTTATGAATCAAAAAGGGACTACGAACATGCAAAGTCGAAAATTAAAAGAAAAGCAAAAACATGCAATTGACACCAAACTTAAAATATGAAACTAGACTCAACTAAAAGACTCTAAACCAACAAAAATAAAACAGTCCTAATCTAAGCAACAAGATAAGCCGTCAGTTGTCCAAACTCGAACAATCCCCGGCAACGGCGCCAAAAACTTGGTGCACGAAATTGCAGTCACACTTTTGCAATCCCGCACAACTAACCAGCAAGTGCACTGGGTCATCCAAGTAATACCTTACGTAAGTAAGGGTCGATCCCACGGAGATTGTCGGCTTGAAGCAAGCTATGGTTATCTTGTAAATCTTAGTCAGGATATCAGAAATTATCAGGATTGATTGTGAAAAGCAAAAGAACATGAAATAAGTACTTGTTATGCAGTAATGGAGAATAGGTTGAGGTTTTGGAGATGCTCCATCTTCTGAATCTCTGCTTTCCTACTGTCTTCTTCATCAAACACGCAAGGCTCCTTCCATGGCGAGCTGTATGTAGGGTTTCACCGTTGTCAGTGGCAACCTCCCATCCTCTCAGTGAAAACGTTCCTATGCTCTGTCACAGCATGGCTAATCATCTGTCGGTTCTCGGTCAGGCCGGAATAGAATCCAGTGATTCTTTTGCGTCTGTCACTAACGCCCCGCCTGCTAGGAGTTTGAAGCACGTCACAGTCATTCAATCATTGAATCCTACTCAGAATACCACAGACAAGGTTTAGGCCTTCCGGATTCTCTTGAATGCCGCCATCAGTTCTAGCTTATACCACGAAGATTCCGGTTAAAGAATCCAAGAGATATCTACTCAATCTAACGTAGAACGGAGGTGGTTGTCAGGCACACGTTCATAGTTGAGAATGATGATGAGTGTCACGGATCATCACATTCATCCGGTTTAAGAACAAGTAATATCTTAGAATGGAAGCAAGCATGATTGAATGAGAAATAGTAGTAATTGCATTAATCCATCAAGACACAGCAGAGCTCCTCACCCCCAACCATGGGGTTTAGAGACTCATGCCGTGGAAGGTACACAAAGAAACATGTAAAGTGTCATGAGGTACAGATACAATGTCAAAAGATCCTATTAATAGTAAACTAGTAACCTAGGGTGTACAGAAATGAGTAAATGACAGAAAAATCCACTTCTGGGTCCACTTAGTGTGTGCTTGGGCTGAGCAATGAAGCATTTTCGTGTAGAGACCTTTTCTGGAGTTAAACGCCAGCTTTCATGCCAGTTTGGGCATTTAACTCCAAGTTTTATGCCAGTTCCAGCGTTAAACGCTGGAAATTCTGAGGCTGATTTGTCATGCCGGTTTGAGCCATCAAATCTTGGGCAAAGTATGGACTATCATATATTGTTGGAAAGCCCAGGATGTCTACTTTCCAACGCCGTTGAGAGCGCGCCAATTGGGCTTCTGTAGCTCCAGAAAATTCACTTCGAGTGCAGGGAGGTCAGAATCCAACAGCATCTGCAGCCCTTTTCAGTCTCTGAATCAGATTTTTGCTCAGGACCCTCAATTTCAGCCAGAAAATACCTGAAATCACAGAAAAACACACAAACTCATAGTAAAGTCCAGAAAAGTGAATTTTAACTAAAAACTAATAAAAATATACTAAAAACTAACTAAATCATACTAAAAATATACTAAAAACAATGCCAAAAAGTGTACAAATTATCCGCTCATCAGTATATAAAAGTGAAAGATGGGTAGTTAGATTAGAATTCAATTGTATAGGTCACTATATAGGCTAAGTGGGAAAGTTTAAGCTCGTCAAAGGTCCAAATTCTAGTCCATTTATCCATATATGATCCTACCTTAACCCTAACCCTATTACAACCTACGAAAGACCTCATGATGAATGTATGCATGCATGGATTAAGTGTTGATTGTTAGAAGAAGATCAAATCTTGGAAAAACATGATTAGAAGAGAATTGAGTGAATTAACCCTTAAACATTTGAGCGAAAAGAGCGGATACACATCCGGTGAGGGTTCAAAAGTTCAATTACATGTTTTCACCACTATCATCTATATTCATGCAAGTCTATGATTCTTTTGATAATCCAATGCAATTGTGGTTTGGACTCGATTCCTATTACTCTAGCTCTTGTGCTTACACATGTTCTCTTGGAAATTGATTTGTTTGGACCAAGCATTTTCATTCACTTTAGGTAGTTGTATTTAGATAGGTTCACGTAGCTTAGTTGCATTTAATAAATGTTATACCCCTTAGTTCCTTCTTATTTTAGCATGAGGACATGCTAAGGTTTAAGTGTGGGGAGGTTGATAAACCCCGTTTTTAGGGTTTATCATGTGTTAAATTTAGAGTATTTTGATAACATTTTCTCACATTTAGCCAATGAATTAGCATGGTTTTGTTATCTTTCCCGTATTTGTGCTTGAGTGTAAAAACATGTTTTTTAAGCCTTTACTTTGATAATTTTAATTCATTCTTGATTCCATAAGATGCCTTGATGTGTTTGCTAGTAATCTCAGGTTAAAATAGGCTAGGCATGGATCAAAGGAACAAGGAAGGAAGCATGCAAGTAGAGAGAAGTACAAAAAGCCAAACAACTGATCTCGTCCAAGGACGCGCACGCGCACAAGGCGCTCGCACGCACATTGCAATATCGACCAGGGACGCGTACGCGTACTGTGCGCGTTCGCGCCGAAGACCGCACGTGATTTTTAAATGAAACTCGTGCGCAGTAATTTCTGGGAAGCTATGGGGCCCAGTGCAACCAACTTTGGCGCTAAAATGCATTAAAAGGACCAAGGATTGAAGGGGAAGGCATCATCTTTCATCAATAGTTCATACATTCACGTTAGGATTAGTTTAGAGATAGTTTCTAGAGAGAGAAGCTCTCACTTCTCTCTAGAATTTGGATTAGGTTTAGGTTAATCTCTCCTCTTAGATCTAGGATTAATTCATGCTTTGATTTACTTTTCCTTTATCAATTCTTACTCTTCCCTTCTTCCTCTCTCTAGTTATGTACTTTAATTCTTGCAATTCTTCATTTTGTTGTGGATCTAATGTTGTTCTTTTGTTTTCTTTCAATAATGCAAATTGAGGTAATTCATGATAATTGTGATTTCCTTGATTGTTGTTTTTAATTATTTACATTCAATTGTAGGTAGAATTCATTCTTGTTGTGATTTACTATACTTTTCTTTTGCACCTTCCAAGTGTTTGATGAAATGCTTGGGAGGATGTTAGAATAGAATTTTATGTTCTTGGCTTGGGAAGATAACTTAGGAACTCTTGAGTTACTAATATCCAAGTGATTGATAGTTGATAGCCATTGACTCTAGCCTTCATTAATTTAATTAGTGAACTAGGATTTATGGACTTGGATTGATATAACTCACTTGACTTTCCTTTGCTGTTAGCTAGAGGATGACTTAGTAAGATTGATCCTTGCTACTATCATGATTGTGATTAGTGATAATGATATAGGTCCTTGATCATCAAACCTTGCTAAGACCATTTTGTTAATAAAATTTTATTTCCATTTATTTTTCACATTTCTCATCTAAAACCCCAAAATAAACAAGTTCATAACCAATAACAAGAACACTACCCTGCAAGTCCTTTGAGAGACGACCCGAGGTTTAAATACTTCGGTTTATAGATTTTAAGGCTTTGTACTTGTGACAAACAAATTTTTGTATGAAAGGATTATTGTTGGTTTAGAGACTATACTTTACAACAAGATTTCATTAGTGAAATTCTAAACCGTCAAAAATTCAATCATCAGCCATGCATAGATGACTTTGTGATTCCCACAATTTCATTGATTTATTGCTAGAATCATGTGATTTTGATATGAATGTGGTTTATATGTTCAATTTCATTTATGAATAATGTAGTTCCTTCATATCATCATATGTTCTACTATCTATCTGTTCAAAATCAGTTCTTTTATATATCATATGTTTTTCTTGATAATTGTGGTTGGATTAGGATTATTGTTATAAGGTTGTTGGTTTTGCACATTGTCATGCTGATATCATTAGTATATATGTATTATGGTGTTTAGGGTATAAGCTTCTTAGTTAATTCAGTTTCTCATTTTATAGTTCATTGGTCAATTTTGAGTGGTAATTAGACAAATTTGGTGTTCTTTTATTCTTAGTAATTTGGAACTAATAGTTGTGATGGGAGTTGGTTTTTGTCAAAGTGCTCATCAAATTATAGTTAATTCAATTTCTCATTTTATACTTCATTGATCAGTTTTGAGTGGTAATTAGACAAATTTAATGGTTTTTTTAGTAATTTAGATCTAATAGTTGTGATGGAAGTTGTTTTTTGTTAAAGTGCTCATCAAATCATAGTATGTATAGATTGTTTCTCAATCAGTTCTAGGGAGGTGAGGTTGTATTTTTATTATTATATGCTTCAAATTGTTGAAAATATAATGTGAATTCCATTCTTCTGAAGTTATGATGGGATGTTAGTTTGAGTGATGTTATTTGTGATCTCATCTCATTCTTTTATACATGATTCTGATGTCAGTCAAAGTTGTTGCTTCCTCATTTTATTTTGTCAGTTTCTAAGTTATGATGGGATATTGGTTTTTGAATTTTTCTTCAAAAACAAAAAATGGATTGGATGTGGTTAAGTGGGAAAAGTGATTCTCTTCCCTGTTTTTCAGTGTACCCTCATATGAAAAATCAGATTTTGGTGGTTTGGTGGGAGAAATGGCATCATCTTCTATAACAAATAGTACTATCTTCTATTATTCTATCAAAAATGTTATTTGGTTAATGAGAGTAGGTATCGTTACTTGTGACTAACTCCCCTTTGTCATTTTTACAAATCAATCCCATCAGCAAGTACTTTCATGGCCTCTCTGGTTATAGGTTTTCTTTCAAAAAGGAAAAGCCTTCCCCTTCTACAAATCACGTCAGATCTCCTGCTTTTCATTCTTCGGATGGATGATTATCTGCCTTCTGCATATTCGATTGGTAGGTGTTGATTGCTGTCAAATTTTCGATGATGTGATAGTCATTCATACTGTTTTGCCTCATAATCAGTGCTCATCCTTCTTTCCAGCATAGTCTTTATATATATGTATTCCCTTAAGAAATATACCCTCGAATGAACATATCAACTCCACTTTTGATTGGTTTCAAAGTGAGTGTTATATACACAATGATCTTTTATTTTTTTTCCTCCATGGTTCAAATTTTTTAATTTAAATCCTGAATTAGTTTCATTTCTCTGTCTATAAATTGGATCCTAAGTTTCACAAGTCTGCTGCATTACTTCTATGCTTTAAGAGTATTCTAAAAAGCCTTTCTACTTATTCTGATTTTATTTTCTGAAAATCAAGGTTATAAGTGTATGCAGTGAGAAAACAAGTTATACTCTTTCATTCTCATTCATTCTCTTCAAATGAACTTATGGGGGTTCTTTGATTTCTTTTTTTTTGGGTTATATATAACTGAAGTGGTGTTTAAAAAGAAAGTACTACTTTATTCGAAATACCATTATAGTAAACATTAGTTGGTTCTAAATTTCTTTAGTTTGGTTAAAATTTCATAAAATGTCTCAATCTTATGCTACTGCAAGATTATATAGAAAAAATTATTTAAAGAGAAAGAGAGGGCAACAAGTTGAAGATAGAAGATGTCAGTTTTTCTATATTCACTTTTGGGTTTTTTTTTAAAGAAATTAAAATTTACATATTTTCATTACAAATGTTTGTTACTATTATAAAATTGGTGTTCAATTAATATTATTGGTTGGATTTCTATGCTTTATTGTTTGATGTTGTTCATACTTCTAATATTTCTCTTATTTTATGTTCAAATATATTGGTATGTGGTATTTATTAACTTACCTGTTTAATTTTTTTGATCTTCCCATAGTTTTAAATTTACATTTAAAGTTCTTTTTTTAGAGGGATCAATTATTTTGCAAAATACTCCAATTATTAATACCAATTTCATATTATCAGGTATGAATTTATTGTTTCAAATTTTCTAATTTCTTCGTTAACTTAGAAAGTATAGTTATCATTTATATTATTTTTTCAATTATTTTAAAATATAAAAGGACTCTTTTCTAATCATTGTTATCAAGTTGGTATTTTTTGTCTATTTGTTTTGGTTTATATATTTCATTATTGAATTAATTTTTGTATATTTTATTTTTTTATGTTGTTTATTATGCATTTAATTATTAATAAATTCATAATTCATGATTGTTTGTTTAAATATTTTTTTGACGTGTATATTTTTATATTTGATTTATTTATAATAAATTTTTTTTGTTTCATAATAAAAACTCAAATCAAGATGACTCTAAAATATATAATCCTACTGTAAATTCTTGGAATGAGCTTCGGTCTCCTGTTGATTATCCACTTTTTTTCATAAAGTGAAATTCAAGGTATTTCAGTATACTTATAATTGATTTATTTATGAAGTTTGCATTTTTTGTATTAATTTAGATATAATCTACTCATTCAGTATATTTAGTCACGTTATGTTCCTTTTATAATTTCAATATTCTGGTCGTAATAAATTTTATATGACATTTTTTTACCAAATATAATATGAAAAAAATAGTATTCATTGATTTTAAATACTTTTAATACAAGTGTCTCAAATTTGGTTAGATTATTATTATTATTATTATCAAATATTTATATTTTCAATTTGTAAACAATGAGTATCCAGTGAATAATTTTTGAATCTTTAATTGTTTTACTGGTATATTTTTTTAAGTAAAAAAAATTAAGAAGCATTTAAGTCTTCATTTAATATAATTTTTTAATTAGTTAAACTTGTAAGGATTTGTTTATTATCTAAATTTTTTATTTATTTTTGTAGGTTGTCTCGATATTGGTGACCCTGTGTATACTTATCTATATTGTGGTGCGTCGTTTTGGTTACTAAAGCGGGTTGAAAAATAGTCAAGAATTAATTAGCCTCTTTTTACACTTTGTTGTTTTCAAGAAAAAATTCAATTACCGTATCTTCAGAAAGCTCCAAATTTATTATATAATTTGATTCATGGTCATGATAGTAAGTCTTTACAGTTTCAAAAGAAAATTCGGTATTATAATAGTATGTTTGCTTTCACTTCTCTTGGTGGTAAAGTAATAGACTCAGTGAATGATGGAACTGGCTCACCACAATTCATCATAAGTTGCCAAAATTATCATAGGATTGGAAGGTTATTACCTCAGACTGGTCAAGTTTTGAAATTTGCCCAATTATACATATATGACACAGAACATGAGTTAACGCATAGAGAAGGAATATTTGGGTAAGGTCAACTCTTACAAAAATTTTGTTATGATTGTTTGTAATTTTAATTTGTTTCTTTTATTTTCAATTTAATTTTTAGTTGGTAAGATACTAATATGGATGTAACTTTGATTATTATAATCAAAATGTTCGTATCTTATTGTTTAAATATTGTTGTTAAGATTCATTCTAATTATAAAAAATACATGTTTCTTCCTTTTAAGTAAAATTACTTAGTAATATTGTGTTACTATTTTTCTTAATTATAGGCAAAGTTTAAATATAGATAGACAGCTGATAATTGATTTGACCTAAATGATTGATCAACACAATCCCATAGCATAATCATTTAGAAGAGTGAGAGAATTCCATGAGAATCACCCGTCTGAGGTGTTTTCTTTGAAATTGTTTAGTCAAAGAGAACGTGATCGAAGAGTTTATAATTATTCTTCATGCGATGAAGTTGCTGCTTTGGTTGTTGGTGATTTTGATTCTTCTGATACTGGTCGTGATGTCATTGTTAAATCTACAGCTGGCCAACTTCAAAGAATATATGAGATACATGCTTTATATTGGCCATTGCAATATCCCTTACTTTTTCCTTATGGAAAGATGGTTATCAATTGGGTATTCCTTATCGAGATATTCAAGATATAAATGTTGCAGGGAGAAGGACTAGAGTATCCATGCGAGAATTTATCTGTTTTCGTTTGCAAATGAGAGAGCATGAGGATAGCATTATTTATAAGTCTAGAAGATTGTTCTAACAGTTTTTTGTTGATTCATTCTCTATGATTGAGTCACAGAGGCTTTATGAAATCAAGAAAAAAAGAGCACAATTAGAGGAGAAGTCTTACAAGGTATTGAAGAAGCTATGTGACGCGATGATACTGAAACATCATCAATTGGTACTCGAGTGATTTTGCCTTCTTCCTTCACTGGTGGTAAACGTTACATGTTTAATAATTTCCAAGATGCTATGGCTATTTGTAAGCATTTTAGGTATCCAGATCTATTTCTTACCCTTACTTGCAATCCTAACTGGCCTGAGTTTCAAAGATATACTAATCGTGATCAAGTTTCAATTGCTGATCGGCCAGACATTGCTTGCCGAGTCTTTCATGCTAAGATGAAGTGCCTTCTTAATGATCTTAAGAATGGTGTTTTTTGGTCCTCTTAATGCAGGTATATCAAATATAGAGAATTCTATATTGAATTTATGCTTACTTATAAAAATTTCTATATTTTCAGACATTTTTTTACTATTTAGGTATGTATACAATTGAGTTTCAAAAAAGAGGTTTGCCATATTTACATATTCTACTTTGGCTTGATGGAAGGAATAGATTGCAGAATATTGAAATTGTTGATGAGTTGATTTGTGCGGAACTTCCTAATCCTATGAAGTTTCCACATTTGTATAGTGTGGTTAGTAAATACATGATTCATGGCCCTTATGGTAGGGTAAGACCAACTTCTCCATGCATGAAAGATGGAAGATGCTCCAAGTTTTATCCGAAGCAGTTTGTTAATTATACGAGTTTTGATGAAGATGGTTATCCTATTTACAAGCGTCGAGATATTGGTGTTACAGTTAAAAGTCATGGTGTTGATCTTGATAATAGATTTGTTGTTCCATATAATCTATTATTGTTGATGAAGTACCAGGCTCATATCAATTTAGAATTTTACAACAAGTCAAATATTATAAAGTATCTTTTCAAGTACATTAACAAGGGTCCAGATCGTGTAACTGCAACCATTAGTCATTCAACTGAGACAACTCATTCTTTTGAAGTGGTTGATGAGATCAAACAGTATTATGATTGTCGGTATCTTTCACCTTGTGAATCTATGTGGAGAATTTTTGCATATGAAATTCATCATAGATGGCCACCTGTGCAAAGACTCAGATTTCATTTACCTAATTAGCAGCATGTTGTGTTCGATGATCATGATACTATTGGCTCTGTTTTAATAAGAAATAGAGATTTGATGACAATGTTTACTGCTTGGATGATGGCTAATCGAACATATGTTGAAGGGCGAACACTAACATATGTTGAGTTTCCAAGTAAATTTGTTTATGATTTACAATCTCGACAGTGGAAACCAAGAAGAAGGGGATTTTCTATAGGAAGATTGAGTTTTGTTCATCCTTCAACTGGTGAGCTGTTCTATATGCGTATGCTTCTCAATGTGCAAAAAGGATGCACCAGTTTTCAAAGTATAAGGACTGTCAATTCTGTTTTATATGATACATTCCAAGAGGCATGTTCTGCAATGGATTTTTTAATAGATGATAATGAGTTTGTCTTGGCCATTAATGAAGCGGCTGAGTTATCTTCTGGCGCCCAATTGAGAAAACTTTTTGTTTCATTGTTAATATCTGGTTCTGTCTCTAGGTAGGCCCGTTTTATTTTGGAATCAAACTTGGAAATATTTATCTGATGATATCATTTATTACAGGCAAAGTGAGCTTCATTTTCCAGGTATTTACTTAATCTTTAGTTTATCTTTTTTATTTATAGGATTAAGAAAAACTCTTAACAATAAATAAATAGAAAATAATATGCACAAAGTTTGGAATACATACATAGCATGATAGGGAAAATTTTCAAACGATACAAATTTTTGATATCTTGATGAATTTACTAACTGAAAAAAAATATATTGCAGGAATAACAATGACTGACGAAGAGTTACAAACATTTTGTCTAATAGAGATAGAGAAATTGCTACAGGCCAATAGAAAATCATTAAGAGATTTTGCTGGTATGCAGCTTCCTAATGTTAATTTGGTCTCACAATTTAGTAATTCTATGGTGTTGCGTGAATTAGAATATGACATTTCTGTGATGCTTGAAGGACACGATTCAAATTTTCCAAAGTTGAATGAAGAACAGAAGTCAATCTATGATAGGATTATACATTGTGTTACTAACAAAGAACACGGGTTGTTTTTCATTTATGGGTTTGGTGGGACTGGAAAATTTTTTTGTATAGACTCTTATCTGCAAATTGCGTTCTCACAGAAGAATTGCTATTAATGTTTCTTCAAGTGGAATTGCTTCATTATTATTACCTGGTGGTAAGACAACCCATTCTATGTTTGGTATCCCAATTGAATTGAATGAAGATACTATTTGTAGAATTCCGAAAGATAGTCCTAAGGCTGATTTAATTCGACTTGCTGAGTTGATTATTTGGGATGAAGCTCCAATGACTAACAAGTTGGCATTTGAAGCTTTAGACAGAAGTTTTCGAGACATAATGACGTCGATTTCAGTGTCTTACAAAGATCTACCTTTTGGAGGAAAAATCATTGTTCTTGGAGGTGATTTTCGACAGGTTTTGCCTGTTATTCCTAAAGCTTCTCGTGCTGAGATTGTTATGGCATCAATCAATTCTTCAATTCTTTGGAAGCACTTTGAAGTGTTGACATTGACAAAAAATATGCGGTTAGAAAGTGCTACAAATCAATCAAATCTGGAAGAATTGAAAAGGTTTTCCGATTGGATTCTTTAGATTGTAGAAGGGCGTATTGAGACAATAATTAACGAAAAGCTTTTAGTTCAAATTCCAAATGAGTTTCTGATTTTTCCTTCTGATAATCCAATTGATGATATTATAAATGCAATTTATCCTAACATAGTTAGAAACTTTGATGATACTGGTTTTTTTCAAGATAGAGCCATATTAGCTCCAACAGTAGAGATTATTGAAGAAATCAATGATCACATTGTTCAATTGCTACTTGGGATAGAAAAAGAATATCTAAGTGCTGATTCTATATGTGGTAGTGATGCTTATTGTGACGTTGATGTTGATTGGATAAATACTAAGTTTTTGAATCAAATAAAATATTCAGGGTTATCAAATCACTCATTGAAATTGAAGAAAGGTGTGCCTATTATTTTGTTGAGAAATATTGATCCAGCTGGTGGCTTATGCAATGGTACTCGCTTTATTGTTAGCGATCTAGGAACAAATGTGATTGGAGCTGAGATTGTCTCAGGGAGTCACATTGGAGATAAAGTTTTCATTCCTCGGATGAATTTAATTCCGAGTGACACTGGGATACCTTTCAAATTTCAACGGAGACAATTTTCTATAAACTTGTGTTTTGTAATGACTATCAATAAGAGTCAAGGTCAAACTCTATCCAGTGTTGGACTATTCTTGCGTCGACTGATATTTTTTCATGGTCAACTCTATGTCGCTATTTCTCGAGTGAAGAGCAAAGATGATTTAAGAATTTTGGTATCTGGCGAGGAAAATGATGATTCTACTTTAACTCATAATATCGTATTTAAAGAAATATTTGATAAGATTTTATAATTTATTTTGTTTTGCTTTTATGTTAATGTTATTTTATGTGGTGGTTATTTTTTGTAATGATACTGCTTTATTGTATTAAATATAAAGATAAATTAGAATGTTAACCTATTTTATATGATTCAGTTTATTCAAATACGTTTTAACAAATTATTTTTCTATTTACTAAATTATATTTTTATGAAAATATCTTTAAAAAGTTTTTTAATTGGTAAAATATTTTTTCTTAATATACTCTTAAATAATTTTTATTTATTAAATTTTAATTTTATCAAAAATTTTTTTAATAAAAATTATATTTTACTATTAATTTCCTAATATCAATGCACATTTTTTTAACATTAAATAAATTTTTTTATCAATATTATATGTATAACAATTAATAATAATAGTTAATGAATTAATAAATAATTAACAAAACAAATCCCTTCAAATCAATAACTCACTAATCCTAAAATCCTAAACTTACTCTCACCTCCACATTAGAGAAAAGAGAGCAGCCACTCTCCACCAATTATTATTACCGTTTTAATTTTGATTCTCTATCCGTTTTATTTTTTATTTATATTTTTGTGGTAAATTGCTAAAAGAGAATTGAAAAATATTTTAGAATGTTATAGTATAATTTATTTACAATAAAAAAAGATAATTATAAAAAAATAGCAAATTAATGAATTACATGTTCACATATAATCTTTTTATACTTTTTAAATTTGACTAAATTAAAAAAATTAAATGATTTTTGAATTTATAAACAAAATTCATGGGATATATATTACTAAATTTACACTTTACTATTTCTCATCCTTTTCTTTTAATTTTTTTATCTTTTTATCTTTTTTTTCTTCTATATTTTAATTTTTTATTTTTTTATTTTGTTTAATATATCTTTCAATCATTATTTTTTATTATGTATGCATTTTGTTATATATATATATATATATATATATACTTAATATACTAAAACTGGGTTTTTCCCCAGCTAATAAGGGTGACGTGTCGCTCTCTCGTGAGTCTGTTTTCCCTCCAAAACAAATGAAATTTTTCATCTATTCTAAATTATTTATTATAATTATATTATTATTATATTATATTTAATATTTAATGAATAATATATAATTATACTAATTTAGGAACATATCTTCGTTATAATTATATCAAATCAATATTTAATGCACTATTAAACACTACTACAAAACTAGTTATTACAGACGGATATTTCCGACGGATTTTATCCCACGGAAATACAGAGGGAATTTCAGAGGGATTTTTTGTCGGAAAACCAAAAAAATGGATTAGCATAAATTACAGACGGAAAAGAAAATCCGTCGATAATTCCGTCGGAAAAATTATTTTTTTTCCGTGAAAAATAGTTACAGACAGAAAATCCGTCTGTAATTAAATAGACTAAACGCTGCGTTTTATTAAATTATTACAGACGGAAAATCCGTCTGTAATTTAAATTTTCCGTCGGTAAATATTGAGATAACCCTCTTCTTATCTCTATCCACTCGATCCATCTACACTCCACCCATATCAAATGAGCTTGTTCCTCTCTCAGTCACCGAGTTGCTTCTTCTCTCCGTCGCACCAGTTTCTTCCGCCGCTGTCGCCGCCGCTGGCGTCACAGATCTCTCTCCGTCGTCCCTTGCGTCGCACGGGCTCCCTCTGCCTTCACATCCAACCCTAACCCCAGAGCTTCGTCGCGCCTCCAACCCTAATCCCAGAACTTCGTCGCGCTTCCAACCCCTGCTTCGCCGCTCCCTCCATCGACGCTCCCTCCGTCTCAAAGCCTCCGTCGTGCTCACTCTCTTGTAAGCCTTCAAACGTCGCTCCTTCCTCCATGGCTGAAACCCGTAACGCTCTGTTTTTCCTCCTGCGTCGCCGGTCTCCGTCTCCTCCTGTGTGTGGCTGTGCTGAAGCTCCATGGGAAAGATATACAACGGATTCCATGGGTGAAGCTTAACCACAGCTACAGAAGTACTGCTTGACTCGATTGAAGCAGTACAAGAACTACGAGAACCTCTCGTTCTCGTGAGGATCTCGACAAGGTGAACACCTCAGCTGCTCACGCTTTCACTTCTGATTCAGATGAAATTATGAATACTAATTCTAATTGGTTTCTAAACTCCATGTTTATTTATTTATTTGGCAGGAGTGTTTGGAAGTGCAGAAGGAGAAGGCCTTCTGTATTGGCACCACTTGGGGTAATGATCACCACATGTTTGATACAATGACTGTGATGTCTTTTACCTTCATTTTTATCCCTTTGTTCTACGATACATTACATTACAAGAATGTGTTTTGTTTTTCTTCACTGACTCACTTTTGTTGTTTGGGTTCAGGAGCCAGTACCTATTGAATCCAACATGAGTAGCTTTTATGGGAAGAACAAGAACAGTAACCCTTTTTTTAGTTTTACAATTCTTTCTTTTTCTTTCTCCATAGTATATGCTTCTTTATATATAACCCTCAAATTGTTGTGATGGCTGTAGCTTTTCTTTAAATGTAACATACTGTTATTTCATTTGCCAAACACACTCAGCATAACATGTTTGTCTATCTATGTGATTGCAGATCTTTCAGAAAGCTATCTCCTCCTCTAACGCTTACAATGATCAGTTCAGGTATGTCAAACTCTTCCGCTAAGTATTAATGGAATTTCTTCTTGCATATGTGAGTTTCATTTTATGGGAGTAAAACATGGGAATTTAGCTTAATAAACCCTGTTAACATTGCTCCTAAGTTTCTAATTTGATAGGAGGATTAGCTCTTCACTGCCTCAAGTGTACTGTTCGTTTAGCAGTTTAGCTGCTATGCTTATATTCTAATGGCTTTAGCATTACAAGGGAAAAAGTAAAAATAGAAAAAAGCAAATGCGATTTATTTTTTCTCCTTTTTTGGTCTGTAATTGTACTATGGTGAGCTATTTCATTTTCTGCTTATATAGCTAAATAGAAATTCCTCAATGACACAGGGAACTCGTGCAAGCAGGGAAGGACATTGAAAGTGAATATTGGGAACTTGTGGTGAAGGACATTCAAGATGCTTGCAAACTATTTGAACCAATTTATGACCAAACAGATGGCGGTGATGGCTATGTCTCTGTTGAAGTATCTCCTAAGCGGTGAAGGGCAAAGAAGCAAATGCTCCTCTGGGCATCAACCAGTGTCAAGAATCTTGCCTATCCTGACACCTTATATGTTGCTCCTCTCATTGGACCTGACACTGTAACTGTTGTTTTGTTAAGCATCTGCATGCTGATAGTTATGAACTTGTGATGGAGTTGATCCTAATCCAGTGAAGGCAATAGTATTAGATTTAATAGACTTCTATTTTGGTCTTGATTGTTTTAACTTCCAACAGTCTTTGAAATCAAAATTCCCAAAACCTTGATCTGAATTTTTCTTTGTTATATCTCATCATGATCAGAGCATTACCTTGTTCCTTTCCAAGTATCAACCATACCAGACCAAGCCCTTCAAGCATTCATTGATCATGGCACTGTATCGAGGACAATAGATTCGAATGCATCAGAAGCGGAAGGGGTGTACAATGCTCTGCAGAAGTTGGATTTTGACTGGGGCTTCGTTGGTGACCAGCTTGAAGCAGAAAGGGTGGATTCCTTCAAGAAGAGCTTCGATAGTCTCCTGGATTCCCTGCAGGAGAAGGCAAACTCTTTAAAGTTGGTCAGCTAAAGTGTTGAGGATCGTGGTTAATGTATAACTTTATTCTATTCCATGGTAATATCTTAGGCAAAGATCCAATTGACAGTGATTCCCAATTTTTAGTTTCTTAATTAATTTTTTTAATCCTACTTTCAATACGATTCTATCCTTGCTCAAATTATTTAATGGTGCTAGTTCCCCTGTCTCTTGTTCATTTTATTCAGTTGCAATTGTTTACTTTGATACATATTCAAGGCTAAATTTTCTGTTTAACCAAATCCATTTACTTTGAGTCATGCCCCATGTGTTTCTAATGCTAATCTCATAGCTCTTTTTCTGAAGTTTGTTTCTGGATTTAATTACTTTTGGAGATTCCATTTAATTTATGCCCTTTTTTGGCAGTTCTTTTGTAGCAGTGACAAGGAGTATAATGATCTTGCGACTATTTTCTTCAATACACAGGTTTTGAATGAACTGGGAATCATAATTTGCTTTTTCATTTATTGTTATATTATGGTAAGTTACTTCTCTATTGCTTCAGGATGATGCCATCAGGAATTTGTTCAGTGTGAAAACAATACATGAGTATAGTTTCCAAAGTCTGTTAACCTTTTTGGTATTTCACTCTTGCTTACTGGGTTGGACTTTAAATGCATTAGCCTTTATATTGAGATATTTTCTATTTTTTGATTCAATAGAGTTCTTGGATACATGTATGTGGCCCAATATGGTTGATAGGAATTCTTGTTGATTTATCTTCATGCACCAATGTTGAATAGAGTTGCCACTTGGTGCACTTGATTATATACCAATTATTTTCTCTGTATGTGGCAGGTTATGTTTTATACTTTAGCAGTGTTGACGTTTGGTACTACTGTGCTAGCCGGTCAATTTGTCCCTGGTATAATGATAGGATCAACTTATGGACGTCTTGTTGGCATGTTTGTTGTAAAATATTACAAAAAGCTCAACATTGAAGAGGGAACGTGAGTGTCTTTCTTGACATTCCTTTAAAGTCATGGTAAAAAAGATATATACTTGTTCCATAGTTATATTTTTTTAAGCCTTTTGTTTCTTGATAAAAGGGATTATTATTATTATTAAAAGAGAAGGATAATACTAAGACCATTGAGGACAAGAAACAAAAAATATCGAAAGAGCAAAGCTTTCTAATCCCTACTATACTGAATGATTTTCTTTTTCTATATGTGGAATCCCCATTTCCCCTGTAATATTCATCTGATACTTTCTTATTCTTGTTTCTGGTTGTCATGTTGCGCTATTGGTTTCTGAAAGCCAAGAAACAAGGTAAGTTAAGAATTCTGCTCAAACCTTTTAATGTGGGCTTCTTCATGCCTACCCTTTAAGTTGTTCAAATTTCATCATGGAAGGGAGAAGAACGGATCGCAAGTATTCATTTCGTCTTAGTTTTGAGGACTTTACCAATCTACAAGAATTTGATAGTACGCAAAATTCAGATTTACCATTCTTTGATCTAAGCTCAATAGCTGCTGCAACAGATTATTTCTCCCCTGACAATAAACTTGGTCAAGGTGAATTTGGTTCTGTATATAAGGTACCCTTTCTTTGCTTCTTAAGTTATACACTTCTTCTAAGTAGATTGAAAATTTTAGGTAGAGCAATTAATAACTACCATGCTGACTCTTACTAATTACTTCAGGGGCTATTAAATAATGGAAAGGAAATTGCATTGCATGAGTGCCTGTAGGTTCTTAGCTTCCTTTAATTTTAATTTGTTTTGATTTATTTAACATGAGTCCACCTTAACTTGCATATTTGTGAGGCTCAAGAGTCAAGATTATTTTGATTTCGAATGAAATGTCATATAGAGTGTTCTATGTGACCTGACAACTGACACAACCCTCTATCTCTAACCTTATTAATTCTAAGTCATTCAATTCAATTCTCTTTTCCTTCTTTTTTATCAAATTAGATTGATTCAATAAGATGGGACGTACATGCATGTCTGTAAAGTGCAAGGATGACTATATACAATTCCTCATTATGCAGATAATTGGTTTAATAATTGGAATTGTTCCTCAATTTCAAAAAGTATTAGTTGATGAAAATGCACCCCTTTTTGTGATTCAAGACTCTTTAGTCATGTTGAACTAATGATTCGGTTGTAATCTCTTGTTGGTTTGCAGGGATGCGGCAATTCCAGCAATGACCTTGTTGGTTGGTGCAAATCTTGTTAAGGGTAAGCAACAATAACGTCATTTCATCTCTATTGCAAATAAATGTTATGATATGTATAAACTAAAATAAATTCGATGTTTTAATTTTCAGGTTTAGAGGGAGTAAGAAAGCAACTTCCACTTGTTATTGGGATTACTATAGTTAGATTTATTGCCTTGCCAGCAATAGGTATATGAATGGTTTTTGTACAGATGAAGTTTCAATTTTAGAACCTAATTAAGCAACCTTATTGTATATTTTGACTTAATTAGAGGACAATAGTTGATGTATTAATATACTTTGTTGATGTATAGTTGTTACTTGTTATTATAATTGATGTATCAACACTTCGTTTATATTTTGAATTATATTAACTTGTTTGTTTATAGTACTATTCTTTTAGTTTGATAATAGGATGAATTTGTTTATTTTCTAAAATATTATAAATATTCGAATATAAATTAGATAAAAATTTGTATTAAATTTATATTTATTTTGTATGAAAACAAGTTTATTTTGTAATTAGAAAAATAAAAAAAATTCTATTTTATCTTACTGACGGATTTACAGACAGATTTTTTGTCTGTAATTAGAGTGTGAGATGATTTTCCAAAGTTCAAATTACAGACGAAAAATCTGTCGGAAAATCCGTCTGTAAATTACAGACGGAAAATCCGTCTGAAAATCTGTCTGTAATTACGGACGAAAAATCCGTCTGAAAATCCGTCTGTAATTACAGACGGAAAATCCGTCTGAAAATCCATCTGTAATTACAGACGAAAAATCCGTCGGTAACTAGTAAAAATCCGTCGGTAATTTTCCGACGGAAAAAAAATCCGTCGGTAAATAATTTCCGACGGGGCTTTTACAGAGGGACAAAATCTGTCGGTAATTTCGTCGGTAACCAAAAATCCGTCTGTAATAAAGACTAAATCTGTCTGTAAATCTGTCTGTATTAATCCATTTTCTAGTTGTGAAACTACTTATCAATTATAATGCGTAATTACTGTACATAATAAAAAATTGCCTTAATAGTAATTAATTTACATATTTATATTTGTTTTGCTAAGGTCTATAAATAGTGTTTTTCTGTCGTACATGAATCTAAATTTGAGAGTCAGCTCATCATTTTATATTTAGTATTTTTTTTTACTACTTCATAGAATAAGAATATATTCTTCATTTTTTATTGAAGTTGATCCTTTTAAGGTACAATTTATAATTTTTTATAATATTTTTCATATACTCATTCTATTATATTATTCTTTTGATAATTTATTAATTGTTGTTACTCTAAGTTATTCTTATCGTCTAATGTTCCAGTTCAATTGTCTTTTGCCATAATCGTTTACAATGCATCACATCCATGAAATACCTCATCGAGTTGTCTTTACTGATTCGGGTTCCAACTACATGAATGTAAGCGTTCAAGGAAGGGGCAATAATCTCTACTTTACCGAAGGATGGTTAGATCTACTCACCTATTATGACCAACCTAATGGAATGTGGTTAAAGTTAACTTTTTTGGGAGGAGCTTGATTTTTTTATTCAGGAATTGTTTCCATGAATTTCAACGATTCGTAATATATTTAAATTTTCTTATTTTAAGTTTTTCGTTATTAGAATAATTTTATAACATATTGTGATTTTTTTGAAAAATTACCGGCTTTCTTTTAATAATAATAATAATAGTCTATCCTTTTATTAAAACACTCATCTAACTGAATTAATCTAAATATTTAATGAAAATAAAAGATGAATTTGTGTTTTGAATGATAATACAATTATATATTTTTAAAGACTTTAAGGCTATGAGTAAATAAGTGATATAATAAAAAAATGCTTCTAAATATATATTCTTTCTGTATTAATATACGTATGCATGTCACCTCCATATTTATTTTTTAGATCACTCAATTTTCATTAAGCATAATAGAAACCATAAAAACTAATAAATAATTACTTGAGTTTTTCGTTATTCCTATATATAGGCTTTATTTTTTTTAATACAGTTTATATTCGTTTATATTTATTTTTTATATAACAATAATATTATATATATTTATATATCACTTTTTTTAACTCATTCTTATAAATATTGGCATATAATTAAAATAAATAACATATATACTGAATAAATATCTTTATTGAATTAATTATAACAATTGATACAAGATAATAATATAGTAATAATCTAATTATAGCAAGAATTTTTATTAAAATAATTGACTAATAATTTGAATATAATTGATATAGTTAAATTGATATAATCGATATGATTGAGAGTATATGGCAATTATAGCAATTATATCAATTTCAAGCATAATTAACGTGACTTCAAAATAATAATTCACGTGACTAATAACCTATTATGCAATAATAATAATAATAATAATAGTAATAGTAATAATAATTTCGAATTCATATAATTGATATAATTGATATAATTCTAATTCTCAATCATATGTAATAATTTTATCAGTATATATTTACAATTTTAATCAATATATAATAATAATAATAATAAATAATAATAATATTATTATTATTATTATTATTATTATTATTAATATTATTATTATATTGACATAAGAATAATTTGTTAGCAAATTAAATTTAAATTATGGAGTTTTATTTCTCAATCAAATTTTTAATTATTAGTGATTTTATTTTTTATATTTACAGTTAATTTTGACTATAAAAAGAAAAAAATTGTTTTGATTGTTTTCTATTTTATTTATTTACATTCATAATTAAAATTGATATAATTATAGTAAGTTTCTATAATTATAGCAATATAAACCTGTTTCATATATAGCAATAATATTATACATATTTATATATCTCCTGTTTTATCTCTTTTTTAAAAATTTTGTTATATAATTAATGTGGACAGTATAATATATATATATATATATATATATATATATATATATATATATATATATTCTAAAACTGAATTTTTTCCCAACTAATAGAAGTGAGGTGTCGATTCCTCATGAATCCATTTTTCCGCTAAAATGAATGCACTATTTTCTCTTCTAAGTTTATTTTATAAAAATATCTTTATTATAGTTATATAAAATTAATATTTAATACATTATTAAACTACTTATCAATTATCAATTGAAAATATTTTTAATTATTTGATAATAATAATAATAATAATAATAATAATAATAATAATAATAATAATAATAATAATAATAATATAATATGATGATAATTATATAATAATGGCACCGGTTATTAATAACCAATTTATATTTTTCTAAATAAATTTATTTTAGAAAAATATCTTTATTATAATTATATTACAATATTGTAATTAATATTTAATGAATGATGCATAATTATACTAATTTAAGAAAATATCTTTATTATCTATTTATTCTATTATATAAAAATCGGATTTTTGCACTTAATGATAAAATTAATGTGGCATGCTCTTGGTGTGTTTTCTTATTTATTTCATTTAATTCGTTAAAGCAAATCAATTATAATTTAATTTGATTAGACATTTAAATCTCATCATTTATTATAATTTATATGAATTGATTAATTATAATTAATTATATCAATTAATTAATTTGGTTAATTATATTAATTATTTGATTTGATTGGAGTAAATATCAAATTTTTTAATAAATAATAAATTTGATAACGAAATATATGAATTAATTTAATTAGTTTATTTTTTCTCAATATCATCTATTTATACAAGATCAAAAACTTTTTACTCATTCGCTCTCTTTTCTCTCTCTTTCACTCCCTCCCTCCCTCTCTTCCTCTCTTTCTCTTTCTTTCGTGTTTAAGGTACAATTTTTATAATTTTTTATTTTTTATCTTTATTTATACATTTTATTTTTTTATTTTTTAAAAATTTTTATTTATTTAATTGTTTCTTATTAGGCGCATACTTTTTTTTCTTTTAGCTTCTGATTAACAAAAAAGATGTGTCATTTTTACATTATTTTTAAATAATCTCACTATAATTTTATTTTGTAATATTATATTTTGTCATGTATACTTCAATATATATATATATATTGTCCTTTTTTTGTGATTCACAATTAATATATACATTATTTAATATATATATATATATATATATAATTTTTTTTGTGATTCACAATTAATACATACATTGTTCGTGTATGTAGTTTATTTGTTAATGCCTTTATTGATTCTCCTTTTTTTTGTGTCTCTTTGTTACTCTTTATTTTAGTTATATTCATTGATTTCTTTGTATTGATATTCTTTTTATTTGAAATATCGTGACAATTTAGAGTGTATATTGTGATCCATGTGATATTCGTTAATTTGGTGTATCTTTTTAGATGGTTTATGTTATAATGTGTTTAAGAAGTTGACTTAAAATTATAATATGATAAAATTATACTTTTTGTAATTGCTATTTTTACTTTATTTTTAATTATTTATTTTACTTTTACTTCTCATATATAGATTTATTATAATTCATCATAGGTTCTTTTTTAATTTAAGTAATTTTTTGGGTTATATTTTATCATTGATACTTTTATTTTGTTTAGTGTGTTTTTTTTAGTCTGTGTTTAATATAATAATCTGTAAATATCTATTTTATCTATTTTATTATATAAAAATTAAATTTTTGCACTTAACGATAAAACTGTCATGGCATGTTTCTGATGGTGTTTTTGATTTATTTCTTTTAACTCATTAAACTCGATTTATTATAATAAATTAATTATATCAACTAATTGATTTGGTTAATTATTTAAATATAATACAATTTATTATAATTTCAATCAATCAATTAATTATAATTCAAATTGAATGATTATTTTGTTATGAAATTATTATTTTCTAATCTATTCATGCGCAATACATATATTAATTATAATCGTAAATTAAGCTATTTTATATTAAATGACTTATATTATGGTCATCTTATTAATTATCATAAATGCTTAATTAAATAAGTCATTATTACTTTTGATTTAGAATTAAATGAGAATAAAATCAGAGATACTATTTTATTTGGCTTTTGTGTTTAATGGGTGTCACACTCAGATATAAATAGTGACTTTCGAATTTTGGTCCCCAACACATCAAAACCACATCCATAACCCTTTTTTTCATAAAAGGAATTGTGATTCAACTCTATCGGAAATATAGAAGGTTTTCAAAGAACAAGGGAATGGTCTGAATTTGCACGAATTCTAAATGTTCGAACTTACGATATTATTTCAGTTGATTGTCGTTACGGGAATGACTCTAATCTATACGTGTCTAATGAGTAGAATAGATTAAATATTATTTAAGTAACTTATTTCTAATATTGGTATTTGATTAAATTAGTTTTAGAGAAATTTAAATTGTTGACTCAATTTATATATTACGACTATTCTTTTTTAATATATTATTTTTATATTTTTTAATATAATTTTTTTCTAATTTTTAAGTTTATTTTCTTTCTTGAATATATGTATCATCTTTTTTTTTTCATTTTATATTTTAGATGAGTAATGTAATTATTAAGAAAATTGTATTTTAAAAAAAGAAATATTAAAACATCACTATTTAAGAAAAAGAAAAGATACGTGAAAAAAAAGAAAACAACAAATTAAAACATCACTATTAAAAAAAATAATAGAGTCGAGATTGAGGAATATATATGGATATAAAAAATAAAAAATTATTGCATGATTGTTGAATAAAAAATAATTATATATATATATAAAACGAAATAATTATAACAAAAAATAATTAATATATGTAATTTAAATATTTTTAATAACTGATAACGTGGAGTTTAACAAAATATAATTTATATATTTTTTTATTTATATATATATATAATTATTTATGTATATGTATATATATTAAAAAAAACTAATATATATATAATTATTTAACAAAATTAATATATACGTATATATAAATAAAAAATTTATTATAATTTTTAGAAATTACACATGAACTTTTTTTTCTCTCAAATAAATTTATTCTAATTATATTACAATTAGCTCATGAATAATGTATGATTATATTAATTTAAGAAAATATCTTTATTATAATTATATCAAATCAATATTTAATGCGTAATTAAATTACTTATCAATCATCGATATTTTTAATCATTCTAATTATATCAATTGATATAGTTCTAATTTTCATTCAAGTGCAATAATTTTATTAGGAGATAGTTAATATAAACATTAATCGTGACCCATTTAATTTGATAATAATAATAATAATAATAATAATAATAATAATAATAATAATAATAATAATAATAATAATAATAATAATAATAATAATAATAATAATAATAATAATAATAATAATAAGGTCTACATGGTACATGCATTATATTTTAAAAAGGTAAAATATATTTTAAAAAAAATTAGAGTATCAATAATCAATTGTGATTAATATCAATATCAATAATTAATTCTTATTATTTTTGTACTACTAAAGGCTATATATAGTATTTTTTTAATAGAATAAAAAAGGTTGTGATTCATAATATTTTTGTAAAGTTATATTGTATGGACACAAAATTAATTAGATAACAAATTGAATTTTAATTAATATGTTTTATTTTCTGCTCATATTTTTTTATTAATTATTTTACTTTTTATAATTACAGTAAATATTGAATGTAAAAAAGAAAAAAATAATATTGAATGTTATCTATTTTATTTATTTAGAGTCATAATTAAATTTGATATAATTATAGCAAGTATCTAGAATTAATAATAACATGATACTATAATTTTAAGTTGTATAATATAATAAAAAAAATGTAGCAATTTATGTATGCTTCCTATATAGCAATAATATTATATATATTTATATCTCCTCTTTTGCTCTTTTCTAAACATATTGGCATATAATTAATGTCGATAATATATATATTGAGTAAGTATCTCTATTGAATTAATCATAAAGGTTAATAAAATATAATGGCATAAATTTCATCTAATTGTAGCAAGTATCTCCATTGAAAATATTTGCTAATTATTATCATGTATAATTAGTGTGTGTATATATATATATATATAAAAATAAGGATTAATAGTGAATTGTTACAATTATTTATCATCTAGAAAATTCGTACCTCATACATAGATCTTCTTCTATTTATTATTTCTCATACCTAAGGGCTACTAACTATGATTCTATCAACAATATTATCTATGGTAGATTATGTAATGAAAAAGTTTGAAAAATAAAGGCAAGAATTATAAGGTTATGGAAAGTCCCATCCAAATTTGACAAAAACAAGACGACCTACATAGAAATGATTCTCATGGATGATAAGGTAAGTTGATTATTTTCCATGATTCTTTCAAGTAATGCTAGGTCCATTTTATAAATATTTTTTGTTCATATTTTAAGTTTATTTGATAAGTAAACCCTTGCACGAATCAAAGACAGTGCAATTTTATAGATTTATAAGTGCTAATAGCTTTTATATTTAATTTATTTTATATTGTGATAATAACCAATATATTTGTTGGTGAATTTGACTATTACGATATTATATTTATGATCACATTCAGTATATGATTTATTGAAAAAAGTAAATTATTAAAACCGATTAATAACTATTTTAGAGTTAATTCAATTAACACTAGATTAAAAAAAATCAAACAATGCATATCATATTATTTTTTTATTAATCAAATTATTATAATTCAAATTAATTTTAAAAATAATTTAAAATTATAATTTCAATCTTATCACGTGCATGGCACGGGTAATTAAACTTGTTGGTTATTTATAAATGCATAAAATAACATGCGCATTCTATTTTAACTAATTGTATTTACTCATTCTAATTGAAATATCAAATTATTTATTTTTCATATCATGTATAAGACGTGCAATTGCACGAGTCTTCATACTAATTTTAATACATTTTAAGAAATCACGAGAATGAGCTACATTATTTTCCGTATAATTTTTTTAATGAATGGATCTAAACCGATTTGAATCAATTAAATCTGAATTGGATAAATTCAATTATTCAAATAATTAGGTATTGATTAAAAATATAATTTAAAAATTAAAAAAATTAAAAATAATCATCTAAATATTATAAATATATAATAATAATAAAAATATTTCATGATCGATTTAAATTTAAATAATTATTATAATTTAATAAAAGACATTAGGGTTAGAAGATAAATTGTATATATATTATTAGATTTTATTTTATTTTTAATTAATATTAAACTAATCCAATAATTGATTTAGTTTGAATTTTGTGATCTCAAAATTAATATTTGAATCAATTAAAATTGGATTTGATTGGATCTGATCTAATCGTACCTAATTATCCATAAAGTTTATAACCAATATAATCGAATCGGGTCGGATCGGATTTGATGATTAATTGACTTACCGAATCCTGTGGACACCCTAATTTACAATTTCAAGTCATAAATTAGACCAACCAAATTGCTTATGAAGCAAACATGTTCTGTACAATACCTCGCGGAAAGTAAAAGGAGTGGAGTACTCGGTGCATAGGAATGAGATATGTTGTCGCTGCTTTTGAGCTCACCTATATTCAATATTAATGAGTATTATGATTCTATGCAATTTCACTTTCAACAATTAAACATTTCACAAAATGATATTCTATGCTAATTATGCTCATGAATTACATCAATTACAAGTAAAATTAAAACTCAAAACATACAATAATGTTTTTTAATATAATGGCTAGGATTACTATATATTGTTAATACATTTTGAAACTTTATTTAATATAAGGAAATTTTCTTAGCATGTTAGTAAAAAAAGCTCTATATATACTACTTACCATCTTTAACCAAAACCCTCTAGCTAAGGGGCACTGAATTATTTGGCATGGAAAATAATACCATATAAAGTTCACAATATGATTGCTTTAATTTCCAACCTGAAAATGTATGGAAAGATATAATGAAATAATAATGGTCAAACTTGTACTAAATCTGAAAGGGAAGTAACACACTGCTACTATGCTGATCTGCTTCCTGAAAATATGTTTATGAATAAAGAAAGCAATAGCCAGTAATCACATAAAGTTGTTTAAAGATATCTCCATTTTATAATTAATACATACACATTTTTATTTTTTGGTCTCAATTTTTTTTTTTACTCAAAACCATGCAAGCAATTATTCAAAGATTTCACAAAATCCAAACTACTATATATCTCTCGTGTGATCAAGCTATATATATATTGGAGTTAGTTCATGAGTTGTTTTTTCTCCCTGCCAAAGTGAAAAAAGAAAAGTACTACCAAGTGGGTCACATATGGCCATTAAAACTCACAAATGCAACATTGTTCAGATGATTGCTGAATCTTGTGCAGTAAAATTTGGTACAGATATATTAATACTTACAAAAGGGTTACTATTGAAGAAGATGATGTGTAACAATCAGCTACAGTAGTTGTGTACTGGAGGCTGCTGCACCTTTTTTTTCTGTTCAAATCATGTATAAACATGCATAGCTGTTTTTTTTTTTTTCTTTTCTTTTTTTTCCTTTTTTATTTTTATTTTTTAACAAATGAAGGCAACAGAAAGAAGGAGCTCCCTTCAGTCCAACAACATAGAAAAAGAGGTATAATTTTTTCTTTTTATTAATTTAACAAAACAATATTCTTCTTTTTCTAATTTGTAATTGGACTGGAGGAAGCTCCTTCACTCTTGTTCCCTCCTAATGTGAGCACATCTCCTTCCTTGTAGATGACTTTGATCTTCTTGATTGACATGATTGAATACTAAGAAAATGAACACAAATCATATACCCTAAATTTGAACACTACTTAATTTGGTTGGGATCTAAATTGTGGTTTGACACTTATAGTAAAAATAACAATCTCTTCCACTAGACTTAATAATAATTCATGTTGAATTTTTTTAATGTAGTGATAAGTAGATGCAGAATGTGTAATTCTAGATCAAGCAAACAAATAAGAAATCAATTAATTAAAAAACTTTTTTTATTGGTAAGTAGTGTATCATTAAGAAAGAATTGTATACAGTAACCACTAGAAAATTAATAAACCAAATTAAAAGCTTTCCCAAAAATAAAAGAACAGAAAAGAAAAGAAGAGAAAAGTTTAAGCAAACACGATGATGAGGGTAATATTTACATAATTATAGTATATTTATCATATCTTTTACTTATTTATTTATTGAAAAATCATGTATTCAGACTTTGTCAAATAAATCAATCGTTGCAAACCAGCTGCTAAGAAAAGAGTTTCAAAAGTTGGAAAATGTTCATCATTTTGATCTGAAAAACCAAATCCGATGATGTTAGTGCAAAGCCAACTAACTATACTTATGATTAGTTAACATGAAAGTTAAACAAACACAAACTAAATTAAATTAAATATATAAGTAGAAAGGGATTTAATTTGTTGGCACAAAATTCCACAGGGTTATATAATAAGTTTCAGCAAAAAGAGAACTTTAAACAAGAAAACGGGAAAAGGTGAGTTTTTGGAATGAGAAACTAGCTACCATATATAGCTGCAAAAACCAGATGATGATGATTTATTTTTCCATGCAAGAGTATAAATAAATAAATAAATTAATCTTACAAAGTAATATATATGCAACCAAAATTAAATTTAATTTGCATAAAAATTGGCATCAATTAAACCTATAGGGTACACTACAAAATAAAAATCTAACATCTAGAAAAATTATAGGTAGCAACAGATCACTAAGAAAAGGATCCGGAACCCTAATTTCCAGGAACATAGGGCTAAGAATGAATTAAGAAGATGAGGAAGAAGAAGCAGACAAATTAAATATCACTGGAAAATAAAAATTGAAACTGAAACTGAAGATATCTGAAATCTGAAAAGGCTTTCCTTATTAAAGTTTGGGTAACAGAGAGAAAACGATCTTGAAGTTGAGTAACTAGGAGAAGTGCCAGAAGAAACCCTAATTCCGATATGATTTTATTGATTTCTGCGCTATGAAGTAGAAGCTAAGAAAGACTATTGTTGAGTTATAAAGAATTGAGTCACTCTAAAAATATAGTGGCCAAGAGAGAGAAAAAAAAAGATGACATTAATTAATTATAAATTTTTTTTTAAGTTTTTCATGGAATTCTTTACCTCGACAAGTTAAGAACCATTCCGTTCTGATATTGAGCTCTATTTAAGAGTTTGCTGCTAGAGTCAATGAGTTGCTGCATGCACAAAGTAGAATTTGAATTATCGACACTTAATTAAACGGATTAGTGGACTAACCACTAGAGCAATCTAACTTATTAATTAATTATATAATTTAGTAAACATTATTTGTTTTTCAATGAGAGAAGATAAAGAAAAAAAAAATTCTTGGCCATAAATGAAGGGTCGTTGTCTTCATGAGAGTCACAGAGAAGAAAGTGAATCCAAGATGAAAAAAAATATTCCAGGGCAAGAGGTTCCAGGTGAAAAAAGTGACTAAATTTTAACCACGAGTAATAATGCTACATTATGAAATATGATATGTATATTAAAAATTAGACACATTTGTATATTTTAATTTACATATTTTTTAATAAAATAATTACTATTAAAAATACGATATGCCAATAAATATTATTTTGTAGCAAAACTAAAAAGTGACTATATATAATTGAAAGATGAGAAAACAAACGTAATAATAATAATATAATAATACTTTACAGTATTCAAATTAAAAGAAGTAATCACCGTAATCTATTTACTTTGAAAATCCTAAAGAAAAACCCGCATAAATTAATCCTGCTATCAGTGTGGTTCATATATGTTATTTGCATTGCAATTACTACTACTACTGTTCGATATGCTGGCATAATAAATAAATAATAATGTATACTACATTTTATAGTTCAGATTTTTAAGATATCATGGAGGATCCATGTCCACTAATTTATTCAGATTTATTTAGCTTTAGGTGAATTGCGTATGAATTTATGCACTTTAAAACAAGTGCGATATGCCACATAGTTTGTGCACTTAAATTTGCGAGCCAGGGAATCCCTGAAACGAGTCAATGATGCTTCAAAAGAAAAAGGTACCGGCCAGTCGGCCACCATGCATGCTCTTATTGCTAGCTAGCACTGAAGTTTGTAATTAATTCGATATTGCTTAACGTTATTTTTGAAAAACTACTGTTCAAACGTGAACTACTGCCTCCCTTAAAAAAACGTGAAAATAAATCCATTCTCTATCTTTTCTGCTTTAAAAATTTTCATATTTGTATATAAATAACTTTTATTATTAATATAAGTATAAACAATTTTATATCATTTTAGCTGTACAACAAAAATTGTTCACCTATATTACTGTTTTTTAAATATAAAAATGTCAATTAGAGAAAGAATACCACAACCACTACAATATTTTTTGTCTATTGCAATATATATTTAAAACAACACTTTAAAAATGTTGTCTAAAATATATATATACAACACTTTGTACTAGTAACAAAAAAATAGAACTATAACAACATATTTTTAATCAACACACTATAAGTGATGCCTTTAATAAATTAAAAGACACTTATTAAGTGTTGCTCCATCAAATATACAAAAGCAACTATTATAAAGCTAATATCTTACTTTTTATAAGAGTTATCTTTAAATTTATTTTAAACTTTATTTTTTAAGTGTTGTTTAAAATTTTTAATGTCTCTTTTAAAAAATAAATTTTATCTTTAATATATATTTTAACTTTAATTATCATTTTCTATCAATTTAAAAATAAAACAAATTCAACTTAATAACAAAAAAATAATAAATCACAAAGTTAATTAAGTAGAAAATCAGAGAAGACCACAAAAAAAGGATTAGGGTTCTCTATTGCACGGAAAAAAGAGAAGAGAGGAGGAAAAAATGCACGGTGAGGGGAGAGAGACAGAGAGTGATAAAGAGAAGAAAAGAAAGGGAGAACTGCCATCAAATGAGGAAGAAGAGAAAGAAGAAGAAGACGACGGAGAGAGAAGTTGCCACCGCCACTTTCTTCACCTACAGCACCGTCTCTGCCTTGCGCTGTTGTTGTTGTTTCTACCTTGCGCTGCCAGATCCGCCACTGCTGTAATCCCTCTTCTCTGCTCGCCGTCGTCGTGTTTCTCATTGCTCGAGCTCGCGCTTTGTTCTGCTCTGCTCCGTCATGTTTTTCTGCTCGCGCCATTCTGAAACCTCTGCTCTGCTCCGCGTTCTGAAACCTTTGCTCTGCTCCGCCGTGGTGCCGTGCTCTATCCTCTCAGGCAAATCGATAACTCTCCGCCATTCACCTCTTTCACTCAAGCCTCTCGCCTCAGCCTCGGTCCTCAGGCATCCCTTCCTCCATCGTCGTCGTTGAAGGCTTGTAGATTGATTTTACATACTACTTGATTAATTTAGTTGAATTGTTGAATTAATTACAATAGTTCTAGTATACATCTCTCTCTCTCTCTTTCTCTCTCTCTCTCTCTCTCTCTCTCTCTCTCTCTCTCTCTCTCTCTCGACGCACATCTCTTTCAGTTTAATCGATTGAAGAAGCTCACATAATCCTTTTCTTCTTTTCATTGTTTTTGCAGTTTCGAGTTTGATCATGTCGAAGGACAAAGACTTTACCGATTTGTCGCTCACCTTTAAATACCTCTTAGGTTTGATTTAAATTGTTGTTTCTTTTTTGAGTAATCACAATTTAGCAATTTAATGTGATTTTAGTTTAATTGTTGTTTCTTAGGTTTGTATTTTGTTGTTCTGTTTTGTGTTTGGGAGTGCTTAGTTGCCAATCTTTGAACACAGGCATCTTATGTCTCTCTGTTTTCCTCTGAAGATTATCAATGAAGTGTTACTAATGGTGAGCTTCAAAAAAAGATGAATGATGAAAAAAAAGATTACAAGATGCTGCACTTGCTCTATTCTGTTTATTTTTAAGAACTTTGTCTTACTCCTCTAAAAAATTAGTGGTTTGAGTTATGTACAGTTTATTTATCAATAAAAAGTTTGGAAATGTTGATAGTGCACTAATTATATATAACTAATTCACATGAATTAATTTTTATGGGAGAATCGATTTCCCTCTGTTCTTCACAATGCACATTCATGTATGGCATTTTACTAAGCTGATGAAAAGTTTTTGTTTTAGTTGAATCAAAATGTATTCTTATTTCATTTATTTATGTATTCTTTTCACATTGTGTCAAAATATGGAAGATTGTGCACATTGTTATGGTTATTGAACTTTTGTGTTGGACCATAGCAGCAATCGAACTCTGAAGCCCGTGACCGACTTTGTCCATCTCCGCCGTAAACAAAAGCACTTACTTGTATGGTCTGATTTTCATGTAAGAGACGGCATTGCCATATACATTTACAAACCTTATAAAAGAATGAAAATTGATGCTAGAAGAAAGGCAGATGTATCAAGCAATTATAAGAGCCAATTTCTTGCAAACATGAGGTTGATTTTCTCAGTTTCAATCTGATTGATTATGCTAAACTTGTGTCTAGATTTTGGTATCTACTTTTGTTTTATCAAACATGTAATTAGGATCCTTCTTTTTGGTGCATTGCAGCCATGAATTGAGGACACCTATGGCTGCAATAATTGGGCTACTCGACATTCTTATGTCCGACGACTGTCTAACCAACGAACAATGTGCAACGGTTACTCAGATAAGAAAATGCTCGACGGCGCTGCTACGGCTTCTTAATAAACATCTTGGATCTCAACAAGGTGACATATTTAATTATTTTGCTCAAGAACATTCAATTATAAGTTCCTTGAAAAAAATATTCACTTACTTGTTTGGAAAAACTTTCTAAAGATTCATAGAATATAAGTGGAATCAGGAAAGCTAGTTCTAGAAGATGCTGAATTCAACTTGGGAAGGGAACTTGAAGGACTAGTGGATGTGTTTTCTGTGCAATGCATGAATCACAATCTAGAGACTATCTTAGACCTATCTGGTTAGTATATAATATGAATTATATTTTAGTATGAATCTAAAATCTTATTTTGGCAACTAGAAATCTCTTCAACAATGATTCTGATGCATCTTGTTAATTGGTTGCCCTTGCAGATGATATGCCAAAGCTAGTTCGCGGTGACTTTGCTAGAGTAGTCCAAAGTTTTGCAAATTTGATCAATAACTCAATTAAATTTACTCCTTGTAAGCCAAAATTTATGTGTTAGTTTTTTAGACAAGTAGTGTTGGTGAAGTTAAGCCATACAATGCAATTTACACCGGACTGCTTGTGGCATGATCTGTTTTTTTTCTCAATAGAAAGTATTATTTAGAAACCCCCCTCCTCCCAAGCCTCTTGGCTCTACTTTCTAAAGCCCAATATAGTGAAGTAGAAAAGTCTAACTTGTTGATTCTGACTATGTCTAACAATTTTTTATTCAAGATCATGTACATTTATGCCTCACAAATTAAGAGAGGTACGTAGTAGGCTGGCAAATTGGCAAGTCTTTCAATTATTGAGACCTTGTTATTATCTTGAAAGCTTTGGACAGATGAAGCTTGGATTACTAATTTACATATTTTACTGTAATGAATGGGTTTAGGTTATTTATCTATTTCTTCCATGCTGTCAGGTCCTGTCTCCATTAAAGGATGGAATTGTTGCAAACTGGGACATTGTTGACAACATATGGGATCATGCCTTCAGGTTGGTATTGATTATCCAATCAGTCTTTGATCTGTGTAGCATAGTTGTTAGACTTGAATAGTAGCATGGACAAGGCTTATATGATACAGAGATACCTCCCACACCCCCTTCCCCCGCTCACCACCAAAATTGTCTTTTTATCCCTTTCTCTGCTCATACCTACCATTAATATTCATTTTGTAGTCTGTGGACATGATAATTCTTAGGTTAAGCATGCTAATAAATAAATCATAACAAAGCAGGGAAGAGATTGCTTTATCAAGAGATAGCCAAAATAGTGGAAGAATCCGTTTGACAGAGTGCCAAGAGTTTGAAATAAGTGTAGCCTAGTGGAAAACTTGCAGAAATAAGAGCTAGCTACTAAGAAAAAGTTGAAACAGGGGTGGGTGGGGGCTTGTATTTGGCAGACCAGCAATTGTGAACTAGCTTTTGACCTTTTGCATATGACCACAGAAGATTGAGAACTTAATTGGTAGGGACAGGGGGCTTTGAAGTTCCTCTATGTCGTACCAATTATGGCATTTAGAGTAAGAAGGATATATTTGCAATGGATATTGACATACTAGAAATTTAGACTCTTATATTCAATTGGTGGAAGAGGTGGTTGTGAGGATAAAACAGAGGCTTACCAAAGTGAGGCTAACATAGAGGTTCGGTGTTTTTAGGTGAGAAAATTGAAATTTTGTGAGTGATATATGCAGAGGGGAGAATAGTAATAAATAACAAAGAAAATTAATAAAGTAATCATGTGACTTTGATCTATAAAATAAGTGCTCTGGCTTGCTTCCATTGAACTGCATTGGATTATTGTTTTCTTTTATACAGTTGTTTCATTTTATGGCATATGTTGCTGGAGTTTATAATTGTAATGATGCTTGGGCAGCTCATGGTGATTCTGTCTATCATCCAAAATATCTAATATTTTTTATTCTAAAGCAATATTTCAATTATTGAGACCTTGTTATTCGAATTGTCTTTTTCTTGGTATGTTTCCTTCAAAGGCAATCAAGGCAATTGATTAAGTTAATTAATAATGTGTTTGTGGTTCAAACTCGAGCTTTTATGTTTCTTTTCATGCATAACACTTCCAGTGCTAATGTAGGTGTTAATATAGGTGTTTGTTTTTTTTTTCTCTTGAAGGAGATTGATAAAAATATTTGCGGATCTTTGGTGAACACTAAGTTCAAATTGTGCATATATAGCAAATTGTTGCAGCATGACCTCGTAAGATATTTCTATCTTATACTTATTTTCTTTTATATATTTATGTTATTTTTTTGCACTTTTTTTTATGTATATTGTTCTTTTGATGTAATGTTTGCCTATCTTTGAATTATTATAGCTTTTTCAATACTGTAAGTTCTTTTTTCTGTTAATTGCCATTTGTTTTGGATTAATCCCAATTTTTGTCAGTAGTGACTTATTTTACTCTATTATTTGTTGCAGAGGGAGAAAAGAAACATACAAGAATTGAGTGGTGTTTTTGTATTTAATGTTCCTGAAAGAGACTATCTAGATAGGCCAACTGCTAGGCTCATAAAAGAATTTCACCGCATCGAGAGTATGTTTTTTAACAACCATTTTGATGCAACAAGGTCATGCCCTTCTAAACTATTTAGCTTGAAAATGTGATCACGTTTGAATTGAACTCAAATTTTTATTGCTTGTCAAGTATCTGTATCTCTAATTAAGGAGCGAAATTTCATTGATTGAAAAACTCTAAAAGCATGTATGTTATTCTAGTACTAGTCCATAAACCTTTATTATTATTATTTATTATTGTTATTTGGAATGGAAAAAACATAGCACTATTCAGAGTTGGAACTAAAAAAAAATGTTGGAATTACTAACATAACTCCCCCTTCCCCTGATTTGGTCACATTAGGAGTTTTTTAGACCTATTTATTATTTTTATATCTATAGTATTTAATATCATAAAGAATTTTTTATTCTAATATTTCAATTTTAATGATAAGTTGTTTATTTTTGTTGTGTATTATTTGCAGATTTAGCATATGGGACAAGTCAAGCATGGATATAAAATATGCAAGTAGATTAACATCTTTTTGATAAATATTAATTACTATTTTTGTTATGACAATTATTGTTAGACAAGAATTTTATTATTTTGTTGAGAATTATTGATGAGCATGTATTTGAAATACTGATTGAACTTTTTAATATCTATTTTAATTAGAATTTTATTATTAATTATTTTGTTTCTTTTATAATTTTTTTCTATTGTGCACAAATTTATTTATTAATTAAAATAATTACACATGTATGAACAAAAAATTTTATTGTAAATTTTATTTTTTTGTATTTTTATTAGAAAAGTAATTTTTATTTTTATCAAAAAGGCAACTTTTTTATTAGTTGCATATTTTGAATATTAGACAACATTTGTATAGGTTGTATATCCAAAAGAAAAGACAATACTTGTATAGGTTGCATATTCAAAAGAAAAAGAAATGCTTTAAAAGATTACATATTCAAAACTAATAGGCAACACTTTAAAGTATTGCAAATTCAAACTTATAAGTAACACATAAAAGGGTTGAATTTTATTGCAAATAGGCAACATTTTTTAGTCGTGGTCAAAATATGAGAAAAGACAACATTGCAAAAGTGTTGTCTCAAATACATCTTTGAAGTATTGTTGTTTTTCAACTAAAAGCAACACTTACCAAGTGTTGCTCTCAAAAGCGTTGCTTTTGAAACAAAAAAGTGTTGCTTTGATCTAAGGCAACGGCTGCATATGCAACGCCGTCCAAAAACATTGCCTTAAGTCTAAAAGTGTTGCCATAGATCAAAAGCAACATTTGATCAATCTTTAGACAATATTTTTTAAATATTATCTCAACGTAAAAATGTTGTAGTGAACAAATTTGAAAAGAGAGAGACTCCAAAGAGACAAGAGAAAGAATCCCTTGCATATTACCGGTTTTATTACTTTTATATACGAGTATGTGAGAAAATAGCAAATAACAATAATTATAATAATGTCAATAGTAAAAGCAATATAATATGAGCCTAAAATTAATGTGTCTCAAATCTCAATGATATGGTTATATAATAATATAATAGATTCATGTATAAATAACTGAAGAACTCAAAATAAATATCCCATCAACAATACAAGAGATGGACACTACTAATTTTAATCAAGGTGGATTAATCAAGTAATTATCTTATCCATTCGCTTAAATAAATATTAAGAGCTCAAATTTAATTGATAAAATTAAACAAAAAAAATCAAAGTTTATATATTTAAATGAGTCAATTGTAATCATAAAAAAATTATTAATAAATTTCAACCATGAAAAAAAATAAGTGATTAATAAATTATTAACAAATTCAAAAAAATTAACAATAATAATTAATAATTAATTCAAAAAATTAACAAGATTATCTCAAAAAATTAATAATAATTAATATTAAGCAATTCAAAAAATTAACTCATATAACAATAAACTCAAAAAAGTTAACAATAATTAACTTATAATAAGTTAATAATTAATTCAAAAATTAACAAGTTAAAATTAACTTAGAAAATTAATAATAATAATCACTAATTAATTCAAAAAATAATTAACTTAGACAATAATAAATTCAAAAAAATTAATAATAATCAACATATAATAAGTCAATAATTAACTCAAAAAATTAACAAGTTAAGATTAATTCAGAGAATTAACAACAATTAATAATAATTAACTCAGAAAATAATTAACTTATACAATAATAAAATCAGAAAAATTAACAATAATCAACAATAAGTCAATAATCAATTCAGAAAATTAATAAGCTAAGATTAACTCCGAGAATTAACAACAGTCAACAGTAATTTACTCAAAAAATTACTTCAGACAACAATAAACTTAAAAAAAATTAATAACAATTAACTCAAAAAATTAACAAGCTAATTATAACTATACTCGGAGAATTAGCAACAATCGACAATAAGTCAATAATTAACACAGAATAAACTTAATAAGCTAAGATTAACTCAGAGGATTAACAACAATCAACACTAAAATTAACTCAGAAAATAATTAACTCATACAATAATAAATTCAAAAAATTACAATCAACCAAAATACCATCAACTCAGAACAAACCATAAATTACACTCTAGCTAACCTAAAATTATTTAATTTCTAATTAGTATCAAACCCAAATCACACACTTCATTAAAAAATTTAATCAAGAATTTAAGTAAAAAACTTAATAAAATCCTAAACAAACAAAAAAATCTGGAAAAAAAAATTACTTCTAATGGCACTACAAGAAATTCGTCGGATATCATCGGATTAACTGGTGAATTTACCAAAAGAATCAGCAGGTAAAATGTTTACCATCGGAATAAATCTAACCATATAAATTTTTACCGGATAATTTTTTCGTCCGCCGATAATTGTAATACCCTACTACACAGAGTTTTATGCCTAGGACGTAAATCAGGGGTGACGAGGCACTACGACCTCTGAAAGTAAAAATACTTATATATGTGATAAGAGCAATATAACTAGGAACCTTCAAAAAAATGGTACAATCAAAATAAAAACAAAGGTACAACGCTCATGGTCAATGATAAGATGAAAAGCTTATACAGAAAACCAAGAGACAGATATATACAAGATTCCAACCGGTAAATATAATCAAGCTCTAAACTCGACCTGCGAAGCAAAGGCCGGCCAGACAATACCCTAAACCCAAGCTACAAACCTTTTTCTCCAAGTCAATCTCTAGATGGACAAAATATAACATATACAAGGTGGAGAATCTATATACATGTGTAAACATAAATAAAATACAACCCTGAGTTCCAAGAGTTCTTCGCTTCCACAGAGTCTCTAGAATGCTCAGTGCGGTGCCGCCCGACCTACATCTGAAAAATAACATGTATGGAATGAGAACAGGGGTTCTCAGCATGGTAAAGGTGCCCACATAGTTAATATAAAAGGTCTCGGAAAAGGCAAAGGCAATCTTAGAACTTCGACACTCAAATATAAAGCTTAGAGTTAAAGTTTAAAACCATAATATAAGGTGGGCTATCTAAGGTTTTTAAATCTAACTCTGTTCTACTTATTTCACTACTACAAAAATGGAAGATAGCGGCGAACAATTAACAGCTGTTTTGACAACCGCCACTATCTGATGGTTTTCCAGCGGTTTTAGTGGTGAACGCTGGAAGAGCAGCTAATCTACCTTTTCTTTGGTGATATTTCAATCTCCCCTTCCCTTAGTCTCATTTTTTCATGTGTTACCACTTTGACGCCGCTACTATCAGACACACCCTTTTCCCTCTTTCCTCTCTTTGGAAAAATATTCCCAAACCATGCTAACCCTAACCTTCTTCCATGAGGTACTATCGGTGATAGATTCCAGCCTCCATCGCCTCCAACCTTCATCGACGTACCCATCGCAAATTCAGATCTGTTCTAGCTACTTTCCTACGTCTGCTTCTTCTGATTCAGATCCTTTGCCAAAGCTCCACGTCGGACGAGCCTTTCGTCTTTGGATCTGCAGATTCAGACTCCGCGCCTCTATTTTAGCTTTTGCTTGCTATTGGTGCCTCTTTCTTTCTGCTCTGCTTATACTTCTGGTTTGTTCTTTTTGGTTTGATTTGTTCTAAACTTTCTTTCTATGCACTTTGAAATTGGTTTTGCACATTTTTTATACTCAGTAATTGCTTGGCTTCATTGATGGTATGTCTTGTTTGCTTTTCAAATTTAATTTTGCTGCTTGACCGACGATGACATGGGTATTGTACAATTTATTGATTTGTTATTTTCTTGGATATGTTGTACTGGCACTTGATAAGCTTGTTCTCCACCATGAGGGTGTTGAGATATTATACTCATTAAAACAAAGGTAGATTTCATTACTTGCTTCCTCTAATTTGATGGCGTTTACCTATGTGGGGTTGTGTCGTGTTTGCTTTTCAAATTTAATTTTGCCCAAGCTCCAAGTTGTAACAATAATGAACATTATTGGTATGCTAGAGGCCTAAGATATTTTATTAATTTTTTTATGACTGTTCTTGTAAGAGGATCATTTGATTTCAAACTGCAGTCAAGTAAGTACAATCATGTAATTAGAATTAATGTGCCTTAGAATAACTTAGTTATTTTTATGATGGATATGAGAATATTAAGCCATGATTAGCCTATGCATCGGATGTGAATGGTCCCAATTGAACCTTCTTTACAAGTCAGGTTCTTTCCAGCTGATAAATGTTGTTTTTCTCTTGGGAAGTTCCTTATGACGAGTATTTGGAGTCAATGTGAACTCAAACTTCATTTGTTGCTGTTGGTTAAGTTTCTATTATGTAATCTTAGTTGCTCTATTCTTGAAAAATCTGCACTGAGCATGTACAATGGATGATTTGTAGGAGAGGTTAAAGAAAGGGCAGGAGGAAAAAGAACACAAAAAGAAATAAAGCCCATCTTTTACACTATTATAAAGATTGTTTGTTAAGTTTTTGTCTTTATTTTTGATTAATTCAATTTAATTGTGGCTGTTTAGAGTTAAGGATTTTAATTCAGATTTTGTCTATATATTTGATTAATTTTTATTCAGATTATACTTTATGTTTAATTGGGTTAAGAGAATACCTCAACAGAATGTTAATTGTGAGAACATGACACTATAAAAGCTCTTATTATTTGGTATTGAGATAAATCATATTTGGAGGATGAGGAGTTGATGGCTATTTCCACACATTCCTGGCTATCTTTTTTCGTGGTTATCTTAGCTGTATCTAACGGTGTTTATTTAATATTTTTTATTGTCATTGATACACACTTAGATGAATGCTTTCTCTTTTGTCAGATAATAAATCCAGCAGAAAGCGATATAGTTATTGCTCTTCCTATCCATTAACCCATCATTTGAATCTTTTAATATTTCTATTTGCTATGTCCTATATAGTTATGTGAAATGTACATCAGCCTCTCTGCAAGCATTGGCATCATTTTGGAAATTATATCTCATGCATCGCCCAGAAGAAATAAGCCGCTGTATTAAAAAAGCCACTGCATATATTGAAAGCTTTCAAGCTTCGGATGGTTCATGGTTTGCTACTCCCTTTTTGGAAACCACTATTTTCAAGTTTTCTCTATTGATTTGATAGTTGATTTATTCATGTTGTGGTTTCGCTCTCTTGCTTATAGCATGAATGGAACTTTGTTAGTTTAGTAAAACTCTAAACCACCTAAATCTACTTAACAGGTATGGTTCATGGGGATTTTGCTTCACCTATGCCACATGGTTTGGGATAAATAGGTTGATTGCTATTGGAAAGAATTAAAATGATTCTCCAGCCATCTGTAAAACTTGTGAATTTCTGCTGTCTAAGCAGCGTTTAAATGGTGGCTGGAGAGAGGGTTATTTGTCTTTGAAGGTTACTGATGAGCGGATAATTTATACGCTTTTTGGCATTATTTTTAGCATGTTTTTAGTATATTTTAGTTAGTTTTTATTATATTTTTATTAGTTTTTAGTTAAAATTCACTTTTCTGGACTTTAATATGAGTTTGTGTGTTTTTCTATGATTTCAGATATTTTCTGGCTGAAATTGAGGGTCCTGAGCAAAAATCTGATTTAGAGGCTGAAAAGGACTGCAGATGCTGTTGGATTCTGACCTTCCTGCACTCGAAGTGGATTTTCTGGAGCTACAGAAGCCCAATTGGCGCGCTCTCAACGGCGTTGGAAAGTAGACATCCTGGGCTTTCCAGCAATGTATAATAGTTCATACTTTGCCCGAGATTTGATGGCCCAAACCGGCATTGCAAATCAGCTTCAGAATTCCCAGCGTTTAACGCTGGAACTGGCATGCAAATTGAAGTTAAACGCCCAAACTGGCATAAAAGCTGGCGTTTAACTCCAGAAAGAGTCTCTACACGAAAATACTTCAATGCTCAGCCCAAGCACACACCAAGTGGGCCTGGAAGTGGATTTTTCTGTCATTTACTCAATTCTGTAAACCCTAGGTTACTAGTTCACTATTAATAGGATCTTTTGACATTGTATCTGGACCTCATGACACTTTACACGTTTCTCATTGTATCTTCTACAGCATGAGTCTCTAAACCCCATTGTTGGGGGTGAGGAGCTCTGCTGTATCTTGATGGATTAATGCAATTACTACTGTTTTTCATTCAATCACGCTTGTTTCTATTCTAAGATATCACTTGTTCCTAAACATGATGAATGTGTTGATCTGTGACACTCATCATCATTCTCACCCATGAACGTGTGCCTGACAACCACCTCCGTTCTATCTTAGATTGAGTAGATATCTCTTGGATTCCTTAACCAGAATCTTCGTGGTATAAGCTAGAATTGATGGCGGCATTCAAGAGAATCCGGAAGGTCTAAACCTTGTCTGTGGTATTCCGAGTAGGATTTAATGATTGAATGACTGTGATGAGCTTCAAACTCGCGATTGTGGGGCGTTAGTGACAGACGCAAAAGAATCACTGGATTCTATTCCGACATGATCGAGAACCGACAGCTGAATAGCCGTGCCGTGACAGGGTGCGTTGAACATTTTCACTGAGAGGATGGGAGGTAGCCATTGAAAATGGTGAAACCCTACATACAGCTTGCCATGGAAGGATCCTTGCGTGCTTGAAGAAGAAGACAGTAGGAAAGCAGAGATTCAGTAGACAGAGCATCTCCAAAACCTCAACCTATTCTCCATTACTGCAAAACAAGTACCTATTTCATGTTCTTTTGCTTTTCACAATCAATCCTGATAATTTTTGATATCCTGACTAAGAGTTACAAGATAACCATAGCTTGCTTCAAGCCGACAATCTCCGTGGGATCGACCCTTACTCACGTAAGGTATTACTTGGACGACCCAGTGCACTTGCTGGTTAGTTGTGCGGGATTGCAAAAGTGTGATTGCAATTTCGTGCACCAAGTTTTTGGCGCCGTTGCCGGGGATTGTTCAAGTTTGGACAACTGACGGTTTATCTTGTTGCTTAGATTAGGACTGTTTTATTTTTGTTGGTTTAGAGTCTTTTATTTGAGTGTAGTTTCATATTTTAAGTTTGGTGTCAATTGCATGCTTTTGTTTTTCTTTTAATTTTCGAATTTGCATGTCCTTAGTCCCTTTTTGATCTTTTAAAAAAATTCTAAGTTTGGTGTCTTCTTTGTGTTTTTCTTTAGGTTTTCGAAAATTCATGTTTGCTTTTCTGAAAAATTTTAAGTTTGGTGTCCCTTTGTTGTCTTTATCTTTCCTCTTTTCAAAAAAATATATATACATATATATCTTGATTACTATTTACATCAATTCCCTTTTCTCCATCATGGACATAAGTGGGAATGAACAGTCCAAAAGGACTCTGGGGTCATATGCTAACCCCATTACAGCTGCATATGGGAGTAGCATCTGTATACCTCCCATCAAAGCAAGCAGCTTTGAGCTAAACCCTCAACTCATTATCATGGTGCAGCAAAATTGCCAGTATTCCGGTCTTCCACAGGAAGAACCTACTGAGTTTCTGGCACAATTCTTACAACTTGCTGACACAGTACGTGATAAAGAGGTGGATCAGGATGTCTACAGATTATTACTGTTTCCATTTGCTGTAAAAGATCAAGCTAAGAGGTGGTTGAATAACCAACCTACAGCAAGAATAAAGACATGGAAACAGCTATCAAACAAATTCCTGAATCAATTTTACCCTCCAAAAAGGATGACACAGCTAAGGCTGGACATCCAAGGCTTTAAACAAGAGGATAATGAATCCCTTTATAATGCTTGGGAGAGGTATAGAGGTATGCTAAGAAAATGCCCCTCTGAAATGTTTTCAGAGTGGGTACAGTTAGACATCTTCTACTATGGGCTTACAGAAAAAGCTCAGATGTCTCTAGACCACTCAGCTGGTGGATCTATACATATGAGGAAGACGATTGAGGAAGCTCAAGAGCTTATAGATACTGTTACTAGAAATCAACATTTGTACTCTAGCAATGAATCCTCTACACAAAAGGAAGTTATGGCATTAGCCACTGATCCTAATCCTCAAGAACAGATGGTTGAGCTTAATCAACAATTACACCTGATAACAAAACAGTTAGCAGAATTTAAAGAAATGCTCCAAGAGACTAGAATTGCTAACAAGGACATAGAATTACAGTTGAATCAGGCAAAACAGCAACTGTCTAAACAGATAACAGAAGAATGCCAAACAGTTCAACTGAGAAGTGGGAAGACATTGAATAACACTGCTCAAAGTAGCAAAAAGTCAATAAAGGAACAATTGACAGAGGATAGCTAAACCACTATCCAAAATCCCTCTGAGGACAGTAAGAGCCCAGAGAGGAATACTATTGGCAATCAAACGCCAGAAAAGGGGGAAAAGTTGGCGTTAAACGCCCATTTTCCACCCAATCCTGGCGTTCAAACGCAAAAGGGGAACCAGACACCTGAGAGTGCTGATAGTAACCCCTCTAAAAAGGCTTTTCCAACCACTTCTGTTAGGAATAAACCTGCAGCAACCAAGGTTGAAGAATATAAAGCCAAGATGCCTTATCCTCAGAAACTCCGCCAAGCGGAGCAGGATAAGCAATTTGCCCGCTTTGCAGACTACCTAAGGACTCTTGAAATAAAGATTCTGTTTGCAGAGGCACTTGAGCAAATACCTTCTTATGCTAAGTTCATGAAAGAGATCTTAAGTCATAAGAAGGATTGGAGAGAAACTGAAAAAGTATTTCTCACTGAAGAATGCAATGCAGTCATTCTGAAAAGCTTACCAGAAAAGCTTCAAGATCCAGGAAGCTTTATGATACCATGCACATTAGAAGGTGCTTGCACCAAGATAGCCCTGTGTGATCTTGGAGCAAGCATCAATCTAATACCTGCATCTACTATCAGAAAGCTTGGGTTGACTGAAGAAGTCAAACCAACCCGGATATGCCTCTAACTTGCTGATGGCTCCATTAAATATCCATCAGGCATAATTGAGGACATGATTGTCAAGGTTGGGCCATTTGCCTTTCCAACTGACTTTGTAGTGCTGGAAATGGAGGAGCACAAGAGTGCAACTCTCATTCTAGGAAGACCTTTCCTAGCAACTGGACGAACTCTCATTGATGTACAAAAAAGGGAAGTAACCCTGAGAGTCAATGAGGATGAGTTCAAGTTGAATGCTGTAAAAGCTATGCAGCATCCAGACACACCAAATGACTGCATGGGCGCTGACATTATTGACTCTTTAGTGGAAGAGGTCAATATGACTGAAAGTTTAGAATCAGAGCTTGAGGACATCTTCAAGGATGCTCAGCCTGATCAGGAAGAGCCAGAGGAAACAAAAGAATTTTTGAAAATTCCTCAGGAGGAGGATAAGCCTCCCAAACCTGAACTCAAACCACTACCACCATCCCTGAAGTATGCATTTCTGGGAGAAGGTGACACTTTTCCAGTGATTATAAGCTCTGCTTTAAGTCCACATGAAGAGGAAGCACTGATTCAAGTGCTAAGGACACACAAGACAGCTCTTGGGTGGTCCATAAGTGATCTTAAGGGCATTAGCCCAGCAAGATGCATGCACAAGATCCTATTGGAGGATAATGCCAAACCAGTGGTCCAACCACAAAGGCGGCTAAATCCAGCCATAAAGGAGGTGGTGCAGAAAGAGGTCACTAAATTACTAGAGGCTGGGATTATTTATCCTATTTCTGATAGCCCCTGGGTGAGCCCTGTCCAAGTTGTCCCCAAGAAGGGAGGCATGACAGTAGTTCATAATGAAAAGAATGAACTGGTTCCTACAAGAACAGTCACAGGGTGGTGCATGTGTATTGACTACAGAAGGCTCAATACATCCACCAGAAAGGATCATTTTCCTTTACCATTCATAGACCAGATGCTAGAAAGACTAGCTGGTCATGACTATTACTGCTTTTTGGATGGCTATTCAGGCTACAATCAGATTGCAGTAGATCCTCAGGACCAAGAGAAAACAGCATTCACTTGCCCTTCTGGCGTGTTTGCCTACAGAAGGATGCCTTTTGGTCTGTGTAATGCTCCTGCAACCTTTCAGAGATGCATGCTATCCATCTTCTCTAATATGGTGGAGAAATTCCTGGAAGTTTTCATGGATGACTTCTCAGTATATGGAGACTCATTCAGCTCCTGTCTTAACCACTTAGCACTTGTCCTGAAAAGGTGCCAAGAGACTAACCTGGTTTTAAACTGGGAAAAATGTCACTTTATGGTGATTGAAGGAATTGTCCTTGGGCACAAAATTTCAAGCAGGGGTATAGAGGTGGATAAGGCAAAGGTAGAGGTAATTGAAAAATTACCACCACCTGCCAATGTTAAGGCAATCAGAAGCTTTCTGGGGCATGCAGGATTCTACAGAAGGTTTATAAAGGATTTTACGAAAATTGCAAAACTTCTGAGTAACCTGCTGGCTGCTGACACACCATTTGTGTTTGACACACAGTGTTTGCAGGCATTTGAGACCCTGAAAGCTAAGCTGGTCACAGCACCAGTTATCTCTGCACCAGACTGGACATTACCATTCGAATTAATGTGTGATGCCAGTGACCATGCCATTGGTGCAGTGTTGGGATAGAGGCATAACAAGCTTCTGCACGTCATTTATTATGCCAGCCGTGTTCTAAATGACGCACAGAAGAATTACACAACCACAGAAAAAGAGTTACTTGCAGTGGTCTATGCCATTGACAAGTTTAGATCCTATCTGGTAGGATCAAAGGTGATTGTGTACACTGACCACGCTACTCTTAAGTACTTACTCACAAAGCAGGATTCAAAACCCAGGCTCATAAGATGGGTGTTGCTTCTGCAAGAGTTTGATATAGAAATAAGAGACAGAAAAGGGACAGAGAACCAAGTAGCTGATCATCTGTCCCGAATAGAACCAGTAGCTGGGGCGTCCCTCCCTTCTACTGAGATCTCTGAGACCTTCCCAAATGAGTAACTCTTTGCCATTCAGGAAGCTCCATGGTTTGCAGATATTACAAATTATAAAGCTGTGAGGTTCATACCCCAGGAGTACAGTAGAGTGCAAAGAAAGAAATTAATTTCAGATGCTAAGTACTACCTATGGGATGAACCATATCTCTTTAAGAGATGTGCAGACGGAATAATCCGCAGATGTGTACCCAGAGAGGAAGCATAAAGAATCCTGTGGCATTGCCATGGATCACAATATGGAGGACACTTTGGAGGAGAGCGAACAGCAACCAAGGTCCTCCAATGCGGATTCTAATGGCCTACTCTCTACAGAGATGCCCGAGAGTTTGTGCGTAACTGTGACAGTTGCCAAAGAGCTGACAACTTGCCTCATGGTTACGCCATGCCTCAGCAAGGGATCTTAGAGATTGAATTGTTTGATGTATGGGGAATTGACTTCATGGGTCCCTTCCCACCATCATACTCAAACACTTATATTCTAGTGGCAGTAGACTATGTATCTAAATGGGTGGAAGCAATTGCCACACCCAATAATGATACCAAAATCGTGCTGAAATTCCTCTAGAAATAAATCTTCAGCAGATTTGGTGTTCCCAGAGTACTGATCAGTGATGGAGGCACCCATTTCTGCAATAAACAACTGTACTCTGCTATGGTTAGATATGGAATTAGCCACAAAGTAGCAACTCCGTATCATCCACAGACAAATGGGCAAGCTGAGGTCTCTAACAGAGAGCTCAAAAGAATCCTGGAATGGACTGTTATTGCCCGTAGAAAGGATTGGGCAAAGAGCTTGGACGATGCTCTGTGGGCATATAGAACAGCATATAAGACTCCTATAGGAACCTCTCCATACCAAATGGTGTATGGAAAGGCCTGTCATTTGCCCGTGGAACTGGAACATAAAGCCTACTGGGCAACCAGATTCCTAAATATGGATGCTAAGTTAGCTGGTGAAAAAAGATTGCTCCAGCTAAATGAGCTAGAGGAATTCAGACTCAATGCCTTTGAAAATGCAAAAATTTATAAGGAAAAGGCAAAGAAGTGGCATGACAAGAAGTTGTCATCCAGAGTCTTTGAGCCAGGACAAAAAGTCCTGCTCTTCAACTCTAGGCTCAGATTATTCCCAGGAAAACTTAAATCCCGCTGGAGGGGTCCGTATGTGATTACAGGAGTATCACCATATGGATATGTTGAGCTTCAGGATACTGATTCTGACAAGAAGTTCATTGTTAATGGACAGAGGATCAAGCATTATCTTGAAAGCAATTTTGAGCAAGAATGCTCAAAACTGAGACTTGAGTAATTCTCAGTGAAGGTCCAGCTAAAGAGAATAAAGAAGCGCTTGCTGGGAGGCAACCCAGTGATTAGAAGGGTATCTGTTCTGTTTAGTCAAGGTTGATACATATTCTTAAAGGGCAATTATCAAATTTGAAGGAATTCACAGAGTTACAGAAGGATTCAGTGCGAAAAGCAGAGAAAAAGAGCTTACTGGCGAAAAAACGCCAGTAAGAGGTACTTTGGGCGTTAAACGCCAGAATGGGCACCATTCTGGGCGTTTAACGCCAGTAATTGTGCCATTTTGGGTGTTAAACGCCAAAATGGGCACCATTCTGGGCATTTAACGCCAGGTGTGCAGCATCCTGGGCGTTTAGCAAAACGCCCAGTGATAAAGGGATTTCTGGCATTTAACGCCAGCCAGGATACCTGGCTGGGCGTTAAACGCCCAAATAGGCCACCAAATGGGCGTTAAACGCCAGAATGGATACCATTCTGGGCGTTTAACACCAGAAAGGCAGGGGGAGGAGATTTCGTTCCCAATTCAAATTTTTTTTCAAACTTTCTTGTTTTAAACCATATCTTTTTACATAAACACATTACAAACCTTCATCATTCACCTTTCAATTTCAAAAGTTAGAATCTTCTTCAAATCTACTTCAAATCATTTCCTAGACTCTTTCAAAAAACTCAATTATCTCCTCAAATTTTTTCCATATCTTCTCAAATCTCCTTCAAATTTTCAAAAATCTCTCCTCCTCTCCTATTTAAACACATTCGGCCACCCTCCTTCCCCACACCATTCGAATTTGCTCTCCTTTCTCTCCCTCTTTACCTCTTTTGCTTGAGGACAAGCAAACCTCTAAGTTTGGTGTGCTTTCCGTGATCACTAGGCCAAGATTTATCAAGATCATGGCTCCTAGAGGAAAACAAACCAATTCAAGAGGTAAGAAAGAGAATAATCCAAAGGATGTTTGGAGTCAAGAGAAGTTCTTAACCAAAGAACATGCAGACCATTACCCAAAATAATGGGTCTGAGGTCAGTGATCCCGGAAGTCAAATTCAATCTGAAAGAAGATGATATCCGAGATCCAAGAGCAAATTCGAAACAGAGGATGGGAAGTTCTAACCAACCCTGAGACAAAAGGTTGGAAGGAACATGGTTCAGGAATTCTACTCAAATCTGTGGCTGACAGATAAGCAGAGAATGACTGGAACTGCTTTTCATACCTACAGAACCATGGTTAGAGGGAGAATTATTTACTTCCATCTGGACAAAATAAGAGAGGTCTTCAAATTGCCTCAACTGCAAGATGATCCTGAATCCTTTAATAGGAGGATGGTGAGAGCAGATAAAGGGTTGGATCAAGTTCTAGAGGACATATGCCTCCCTGGAACTAAATGGATAACCAATTCAAAAGGTGTCCCAAACCAACTCAAGAGGGGAGACCTCAAACCAATTGTAAGAGGTTGGCTAGACTTTATTGGGCGCTCCATATTGCCCACTAGCAACCGTTCTGAGGTCACCATCAAGAGAGCAGTGATGATTCATTGCATTATGCTTGGAAAAGAAGTGGAGGTTCATCATCTGATTGCTTGTGAGATCTACACAATTGCAAATAAGAATTCCACTGAAGCCAAACAGGCTTACCCAAGCTTGATCTCCTTGCTCTGTAAAGAGGCTGGGGTGAAGATGGGAGTAGATAAATTCATACCCATTGAACATCCAATCACCAAGAAGTCAATGGAAGGACAAATGCAAGACAATTCTATCAAAAAGAGGGCGCAGGAGTTCCTCCCTGAATTTCCTGAAATTGACTACTGGGCCAGCCTAGAAGCATCTATCACCAAGTTGCAAGAAACAATGGAGCAACTTAAGGAAGAACAGCAGAATCAGAACTGCATGCTCTGCAAATTGCTGAAGGAACAAGAGAAGCAGGGGCGTGAACTTCAAGAGATGAAACGCCAAAAGCTCTCCCCTCAAGTGGAGGGAGCATCTACTTCTCAAAATCAAGGTTGTTGAGTCCTAACTCTGTGATAATCTCTATCATTAGGAGCCTATTAAAGTTTTTGTCTTCTATTATTATTAATCTTATCTTATATCTATTTTTGAGTCTTGTTCTTAGTTCATGATTAATAAAATTTAAAGTTCATGTCTTAAAGCTATAAATGTCCTATGAATCCATCACCTCTCTTAAATGAAAAAAGGCTTTAATCACAAAAGAACAAGAAGTACAGGATTTCGAATTTATCTCTGAAACTAGTTGAATTAGCTTGATGTGGTGACAATACTTTTTGTTTTCTGAATGAATGCTTGAACAGTGCATATGTCTTTCGAATTTGTTGTTTTAAGAATGTTAAAATTGTTGACTCTTGAAAGAATGATGGAAAGGGAGAACTATTATTGAGGATCTGAAAAATCATCAAAATGATTCTTGAAGCAAAAAAAAAGTAGTGAATACAAAAAAAAAAGAAAAAAAGAAGGAGAAAAACGAAAAAAAAGGGGAAAGAGAAAAAAAAAGAAATAAAGTTGTGATCCAAGGAAAAAAGGAGTGTGCTTAAGAACCCTGGGCACCTCTAATTGGGGACTCTAGCAAAGCTGAGTCACAATCTGAAAAGGTTCACCCAATTATGTGTTTGTGGCATGCATGTATCCGGTGGTAATACTGGAAGACAGAGTGCTTTGGGCCACAGCCAAGACTCATAAAGTAGCTATGTTCAAGAATCATCATACTTAACTAGGAGAATCAATAACACTATCTGAGTTCTGAGTTCTTATAGATGCCAATCATTCTAAACTTCAAAGGATAAAGCGAGATGCCAAAACTGTTCGGAAGCAAAAAGCTACTAGTCCCGCTCATCTAATTGGAGCTAAGTTTCTTTGATATTTTGGAGTCTATAGTATATTCTCTTCTTTTTATTCTATTTTGATTTTCAGTTGCTTGGGGACAAGCAACAATTTAAGTTTGGTGTTGTGATGAGCGGATAATTTATACGCTTTTTGGCATTATTTTTAGCATGTTTTTAGTATATTTTAGTTAGTTTTTATTATATTTTTATTAGTTTTTAGTTAAAATTCACTTTTCTGGACTTTACTATGAGTTTGTGTGTTTTTCTGTGATTTCAGATATTTTCTGGCTGAAATTGAGGGTCCTGAGCAAAAATCTGATTTAGAGGCTGAAAAGGACTGCAGATGCTGTTGGATTCTGACCTCTCTGCATTCGAAGTGGATTTTCTGGAGCTACAGAAGCCCAATTGGCGCGCTCTCAACGGCGTTAAAAAGTAGACATCCTGGGCTTTCCATCAATGTTTAATAGTCCATACTTTGCCCGAGATTTGATGGCCCAAACCGGCATTGCAAATCAGCTTCAGAATTCCCAGCGTTTAACGCTGGAACTGGCATGCAAATTGGAGTTAAATGCCCAAACTGGCATAAAAGCTGGCGTTTAACTCCAGAAAGAGTTTCTACACGAAAATACTTCAATGCTCAGCCCAAGCACACACCAAGTGGGCCCGGAAGTGGATTTTTCTGTTATTTACTCAATTCTGTAAACCCTAGGTTACTAGTTCACTATTAATAGGATCTTTTGACATTGTATCTGGACCTCATGACACTTTACACGTTTCTCATTGTATCTTCTACGGCATGAGTCTCTAAACCCCATGGTTGGGGGTGAGGAGCTCTGCTGTATCTTGATGGATTAATGCAATTACTACTGTTTTTCATTCAATCACGCTTGTTTCTATTCTAAGATATCACTTGTTCCTAAACCTGATGAATGTGTTGATCCGTGACACTCATCATCATTCTCACCCATGAACGTGTGCCTGACAACCACCTCCGTTCTATCTTAGATTGAGTAGATATCTCTTGGATTCCTTAACCAGAATCTTCGTGGTATAAGCTAGAATTGATGGCGGCATTCAAGAGAATCCAGAAGGTCTAAACCTTGTCCGTGGTATTCTGAGTAGGATTCAATGATTGAATGACTGTGACGAGCTTCAAACTCGTGATTGTGGGGCGTTAGTGACAGACGCAAAAGAATCACTGGATTCTATTCCGACATGATCGAGAACCGACAGCTGAATTGTCGTGCCGTGACAGGGTGCGTTGAACATTTTCACTGAGAGGATGGGAGGTAGCCATTGACAACGGTGAAACCCTACATACAGCTTGCCATGGAAGGATCCTTGCGTGCTTGAAGAAGAAGACAGTAGGAAAGCAGAGGTTCAGTAGATAGAGCATCTCCAAAACCTCAACCTATTCTCCATTACTGCAAAACAAGTACCTATTTCATGTTCTTTTGCTTTTCACAATCAGTCTTGATAATTTTTGATATCCTGACTAAGAGTTACAAGATAACCATAGCTTGCTTCAAGCCGACAATCTCCTTGGGATCGACCCTTACTCACGTAAGGTATTACTTGGACGACCCAGTGCACTTGCTGGTTAGTTGTGCGGGACTGCAAAAGTGTGATTGCAATTTCGTGCACCAGTTACAGAAGGCTTAGAGAATGGGGAGTTGAATCTATGACCTTCTTTTACTTTAATGGATTAAGCCTTTAATACCCAACTTCAAACTTGATTTCTATTTGAACTGTGTAGCAAAAAATTTAAGAGGCAATTTCGTTTTGTCTCATAAACTTCAGAAAACAGAACAACAAAAGAAATGAAGAAGTTGACACAGTCATGTATCCTAGTTCAGTTGCCTTCAATGCAATCTACATTCAGTCTCCACCACAATTGTGGTGAAATTTTCACTATAATAAAAGTATTACACAATACTACATTATAGACATTTAGTAACATTTATCTCTTAATATTTATTAAAATGTTAGTAATTATAACAAAATTACATCTTAAGTAACACTTATGCTAAAATATTACCAAATACATTTACTTTTTTTAAATGTTACCTATTCCTAATCATTTATTCACATTCACAGGAACAAGCAAAAATCCTTGGTCATTAAATCAAAATGTCTCACTCCTCACATTCAAATCTCGCTCACGCTATGATCTAATCACTTATTCCTTCACGCGTTTGCTTCGATCTCGATCTCGCTAGATTTCAATCCCAATTTCGCTCTCGCTCTCGCTCGATCTCGATTCTCGATACCTCTCCGATGAGACTGCAGCCTTTGATTTTGTCGCTGATATGCTCTGCTAAGTCATTGTTGCCTCTGTGATCATTGCTGCTCCTCTGTCCTCCTTATTGTAAGTGTCTCTGCTTTCCGCTCCCAGTGATTGTCACCAACTCACCATCGCTCTGTAGGTAGGTCATTCTTCCATTTTCAATGTGTTAATTTATGTTATGAATTTATGGCCAACCCCTAATTTAGTGCTTTTTTATTACGAAATATGTTAATATATGCATTGATTTTGATTACTATATTTGTTAATTTTTGTAAATTTTGATTACCATAGTAGATTTTCAGGCAATTAAATTCCATATGTTTAGCACTATGGAATTCAGACAAATTTTAGTTATCGAATTCTTCATTTCACTTCGGAACCAAAATAGTGCATTAGCAGTTAAAGGACATTAAAACCTAATTGAATGTATTTCTCACTAATTAATTGTATTTTTCACTCAACTGATTGAAACTTCTCATGATCTGCAATTGAAATTACTCATTTCGATCTGAATTGCATGATATTGATGCTTCTTATTGCAGATCGAAGAAGAGAAACTTCAACTACACAAGTAACTTCTATTATCTTTCACTGAATTTGTTTTTTTATTTGTCTTTTCAATTATAGCTAAAAAATTATAGTTAAGAATTTTCATTGTTATGCGAATGAATACATATGTTGTGTTTGACAATGAATCCAAATATTTAGTATAATTTTTTTATGGAAGTTCTTTGAGTTTTTGAGAGTGAATTTAAGGAGTTTGAAGAAATGCCTCAAAAAACTTTGTACATTTGGGAGTGCATTTATGAAAGTTCCTACCTTGGCTATTTCAGGTACAATATTTTGTTGTAATTTGTTTGCCTCACTGGATAATCTTCAACTACAGCAAGGCATTCCAGTTATTTCCAAGTGGTTAATCTATAATCAATTTAAATTTGTTGCTTCTAAAGGAATCAAACTTCGAGGGATTGGGAGTGTGCGAGGCTATGGTAAACGAGCGATGGGGTCTGGGAAATCTTGTCCACTTCCTTCGATAAGCGATAGCTTTATAAGCAACCATTTAAACTAGACAAATTTTTAAATTTTTTTACCTAAAGACCTATGGTATTTGTATGCATTATAAAAACATAGTTGCTGCTTTAGTTATAGATTCTTCTACACTAATTCTTTAATAATGCTTTCAAAACTTCATACCCTTTATCTTACCTCTAGATACTTAAATAATGTTAACAATCTATTGCTGGATTCTGGAGAGAGGTGACGGGCGGAAAATTGCCGATTAAGAATTTATAATAAGAATAGCGTTGCAAGTACAGTTCTTAACCGGCGAAAAATTCCACTTATCAATTTAAAAAGGGTGTCACAATTCAGAATAAAATATTGGGAGTAGGATTCCCAAGTCATTTCCCAACGAGTTGAAATAAGGTGCGAATTATTGATCAGGAATTTTTCTGAGAAATTTGTGATGTTGAAATTAGAAAAATAAATAACTGAAAATTAGATCACTGAATGATAACAAGATGTGTTGTGTATTCAAAATGAGAAAGCCTTGGCTAGGAGAAAATTAATTGGAGTTTCTATCCTCGTTGAATTTCTCAAGTGTAATAATAATATCAAAAGTTATTGCTTCCAATTAGTTATTCTCTTGCAGTTACAAAGGAAGGTTAATTGGGTATACTAACTCTAACTCACAAGTGCTAGAGTTAGTGTGCGCGTCATTGCTTTGTCTTCTAACCATGTGTACGCGTGCTTCGCGCGTGTGCGTCTTTGCTTGCCCATGAGATCTTTAATTCCTTATCTTCTTTCCTCTTTTGCATACTTCTTTTCCATCCTCTAAGTCATTCCTGCCCTGTAGTCTCTGAAAACACTGAACATACATATCACGGCATCGAATGGAAATAAGAGAGGATTTAAGAAATAGCCAATTAAAGGCCAAATAAGCATGTTTTCAATCATAGCATCAATTTGGGAAGGAAAATGTAAAACCATGCATTTCATATGAATAAGTGTATAAAAGATTGATAAAATCTACTCTATTTAGCACAAGATAACCTATAAAATAGTGGTTTATCAATCTCCCTACACTTACACTAGCATGTCCTCATGCTAAGGTCAAGAAAATCAAAAGAGTAAAGGAGGAAATGTGAGACTTGTACAATGCAACCTATCTACAAGAATGCAACTACATGCTAAAATGTTTCTACCTACTTGGTAAAGAGTAAGCAAGCTCTCCAAGACAAACATAAATAGATTCCACTAATTCGAATAATAGAATAAGATAATAGTAAACTTGTAAGAAGAAAGCTCATGAAAGCCGAGAACATAGAGTTGAGCATTGAACCCTCACTGGAAGTGTATATGCACTCTAATCGCTCAAGTGTCTAGGGTTATTCCACTCTAGTCTCCTCTAGTCATGCTTTCTAAAACTTTGTTCTTCATCTAACCAATCAACAAATATTTAGTGTACTAATGCAAATATCATGAGGGCTTTTCATGGTTGTAATGGGGCTAAGGTAAGGGTGAGGATATATGTATGGCAAAGTGAGCTATGATTTGAATCTTTGACCAACTCAAGTATTCACCTAACACATACACACACTCTATATAATTCTCAAATCATGCTTAGCTACCCAAATTCTCATTTTTGCCAAATTTCACACACTCTTGTATTAGTTTTGATTCCAATATATATGCATTGATCTTATTTTATTGAACTTAACATTGGGGTAAATTTATCCCCTATCCATTTATCCCTTTTTTAAGAGCATAGTTTATCAATGCATATTGTTTTTCTAGTTTTACCCGAGTGAGCACCCGAATTAACAATATTTGTCAATAAGAGTAAAAACACATTCTCATCAACCATAGTTTCCACATTTTCTCACACTTAGTTGACACACAATCTCTATCTTAAGCTAACCAAAGACTTAAATAGGGTAATTAATTGTTTTTCTGCTTAAGGCTAGTGATATGGTAATATAAAGAACAAGTGGGGGTTAAAAGGCTCAAAGTGGCAACCAAAGGTAAATAAAATGGTACGCTATTTAGGATAAGTAAGCTAATATCAAATAATGGCCTCAATCACATGTATGCATGAATGTACACTAAACAATGGACATATAGAATAGAACAAAGCAAAGATTGCAATCATAGAGAAGAAAACACACAAGAAGAAAAACCAAGGTTAAATAATGTAACCATATAATTAAGCTCAAAATCTCACAGGTTGTGTGTTCTTAGCTCTAAACTATGTTCCAAATTAAAATTTTCAAACAAGTTTAACAAAATTTTCAATTTGAATTAATGGAATACTATAGAATAGTGTCTTGAGAAAGAATATATCAGTCAAACAAGTAGTACCTAAATGCAACAACTACTACTAGTCATGCAAGTTATTCTATGTAACAAAAGAAAAGCAAAATGTTGGTGTAAGAATAGAGAGATGTTACCTCCGGAAGTCATTCCGACCTCCCTATACTTAAGGCTTGGCACGGTCTTCCGTGCCGTCAGTGATGAAAAGAGTGGTGTTGGGAGCATCGCTTTCACCGTCTGGCTCATCATTGCTCTCCATGCTATGCGACAAAGTAGAGTCCGGAGTGTCTGTCTCTTCCCGAGGTTGGTGAGTGCCAACAATCAGCTCCTTCAGGTAGTGATATCGGCGCTTGTTATGGCGCTCTATTCGCTTAGCCCGTCGGTCCTGCCGGTCCAACCTCTCAAGGATCTGAAAGAGCAGCTGATTGGTTGAAGGTTCCTGTGGTGTGGATGATGGTGGAGTGGGGGGAGAAGGAGCGCTGTGGGCCAGGTCTTCAGTCCGGCTTGTAGTAGATACCGGAGGCCTGATGTACTTCCCGCTTGGGACATACTGATCATCTCTAGGAATTATGGCCTTCGTGTCGCCTGCCCGATAGGGGACTCTCGCTGCAGAGACTAAATCTATAACTAAAGCGGGAAAGGGTAGATTGTCCGCTATTTGTACATGCTCCATGGCATGCCGGATGAGGTGAGGCAAGTTCAGTGGTTGCTCTGTCAGAATGTACCATATGAGGACTGCCATGTCCGTAGTAAAGGTTGACTCATGGGTGCTCGGAAGGACATAATGCGATAGAATCTGAGCCACACACGGGCTTCGAAGGTAAGTACAGATGCGGAGATACCCTTGGGTTTAGCCTAGTGTTGTCCATAGATCCAGTTGCTGCCAGGTAGAGCTATGGCACCTAGGATGCTCTTCTAGTCAAAGGTGTATGCTTGGCGTTCTATCTGGGCTGCGTGATAAGTGTCTAATCCCTTGGGCTAGGTGAAAGATCCAATACCCTTTGAATGGCACCTTCAAAAATAGGGACTTGCTTTTGGCAAACATAGACAGACTGCAAGATGGGCGAGCGAAAGTTGGAGTAGAATTCAACTACCCAAGACAATTTGACCTCTTGCAGCTGCCTTCTTAAAAATCCCCATTGTCTCCTTTCAATGCGAGGTTCCACAAAGTCAACAAAATGTGTCGGAAGAATGAGGAGGTGCTTATTGTTGTAATTCCGTTATGCCAAGATGGGATACATCTGCTCACAGTAACGGTTGATGAACCGTGCAGAGTCTCGGGCGGGAAATGCCTTTTCCCTTTCATCCACTCGAATAATCCTCTTCACCCTCTTAGTAGGTGGCTTGACTGTTGTGGAGGGTTGTTCCTTATCCGGTGCTCTTTTAGTCCCTCTCCTTGCCGGTGTCTTGTTAGAAGCTTTCTCTTTTCTCTTTTTGGTGGCCATCCTGAAAAGAAAGAAAGAAAACGGATATCAAATTTAAATAGCCAAAACCCAGGAGGAGGAAAGTTCAAGTGATAATAAATGCCAAAGGAGAAGATAATGTCTTAAATACATGGTCGTGACAACATGCAAGTAGGACATCAAGTAACATCATGAAGTCATAGCATAATAACTAGATGCAAGAGGGTTAAAGGCATGCAAGTAACAAGCATGAGAAGCATAGCTCAAGTATCAATAGCAAAAATAATTATCACATATAACAAAGTAATGAGCACTTTTATGTTGACAATTAATGACTAATATACTCAATACACAATGGATTTTAAGGTTTTGTGAAAAAGAGGCATTAAAGTAGAAAAATAAAATAAAAGAGAAATCATAATGTTATAAGAGCTTTTTCACAAACACTTGGTATGCACTTTTAAAAGTTGAAAGCAGGGTAATTAATCCAAGAATGTATGAGACCTATAATGTCAATTGTCAAATCACTCCTCATAGTATCCACATGCAAATACATAATAAAGCAATCACCCAAATAAATCTCTATCACCAACATAAGAATGCAAAAATAGAAAGTAGAATAGGGAAAGAAAAAGAACCTTAAGAAGAAGAAGATGAAAATAGGGAAGTAATTTAGAGTGAGAGTGAGAGAAGAGTAAGAAAAATGGAGGAAGAAGAAGTTAAGAAAGAGAGAAGAAGAAGATTGAAGAAGAGAGTAAGAAGGAGAAGAAGAAAGAATTAGGATTTGAAAAGAAAAGAAAAGAAAAGAGGTTTGAAAAATGCAGAAAAGGGCAGCGTGCTAAGTAAGTGACGCAGCGTATACGACGCGCACGCGTCGCCCACACGTACGCGTGGGTGAGGTTAATTGTGAGGGACGCGTAAGCGTCAGTCACGCGTACGCGTGACCACTACCGTGCGAAACGCGCGGTTCCATGACTACTCCTGCGCAACTCTCTGTAACTTTTTGGCATTTTTGTTAAATTTCACACCCACGCGTACGTGTCACTTACATGCACGCGTGGGTTGACAAGGCTGGAAGTGACGCGTAAGCGCCAATCACGCGTATGCGTGACCATCGAACGTGTCAGACGCACAATTCCAACGCCATGGCTTCACAACTCTCTCTCTCTCTGGCAAAAACCTTCATTTACGCCGATTTTTATTCCATGCGTACGCGTACTGAATGCTTACACGTGAATTGGCAAATTTGCAGGCGATGCGTACGCGTAGATCACGCGTACGCGTGGGGTTGCTGGTGCGCCAAGCACCCCTTCTGCATGCTTCCAACCTAACTCTCTACAAGTTTTTATAAAAATTGAACCTCAAGGGACGCGTGCGCGTCATAGACGCGTATGCGTCGAAGGCTCTTTATATATATACTGAAAGTAACACTAGTATGAATGAAATGAAACTAAGAAAAATAGAAGATCATACCATGGTGGGTTGCCTCCCACCTAGAACTTTTCTTTAACATCCTTAAGTTGGACGGTCTATGAGCTTAGTCCTCTTCTTGTGCTGGATCCTTCAAGAGGAAGATTTCCAACTCCTTGTTGCTCTTCATCTTCTCACCATGATATAGCTTCATGCGGTGGCCATTCACCTTGAAGAATGTGGGGCTTGACAGATGGCTCAGGTGGAAGACTCCATAAGGCTCAGATTTTTCCATCCTGTAGGGTCCTTCCCATTCAGATCTTAACTTTTCTGGCATGAGTCTTAGCCTTGAGTTGTAGAGGAGGACCAAATCCCCACCTCTAAACTCTATCCTCTTAATATTTCTGTCATGCACTGCCTTCACCCTTTCCTTGTAGAGCCGTGAGTTCTCGTACGCCTCTAGTCAAAGGCACTCTAATTCCTACAGCTGCAGCTTCCTTTCAATGCCGGCTCCCCCCAGTCCTAAGTTACATTCCTTCATCGCCCAGTATGCCTTGTATTCCACCTCAATCGGAAGGTGACAAGCCTTCCCGTAGACGTGGCGGAATGGACTCATTCCGATGGGTGTCTTGTATGCAGTCCTATAGGCCCAAAGCGCATCTGCCAGTCAAGCACTCCAGTCCTTCCTATGAGGCTTCATAATTTTCTCTAATATGCGCTTTATCTCCCTATTTGACACCTCGGCTTGTCCATTGGTTTGGGGATGGTAAGCTGTCACTACCTTGTGAATGATACCTTGTTTCTTCAACAGATTTGTCATTCTTCTATTACAAAAGTGAGTGCCTCGATCACTCACAATTGCTCGCGGTGATCCAAAGTGACGGATAATATTATTTCAAACAAAGGAGACAACAATGTTAGGACCATCAGTGCAGGTAGGAATTGCTTCCACCCATTTAGAAATATAATCGACAGCTAACAAAATGTATAAGAAACCGTTAGAATTTGGAAATGGACTCATGAAGTCAATACCCCAAACATCAAAAATTTCACAGAACAACATAAGTTGTTGGGGCATCTCATTCCTCTTGGATATATTTTCAAATCTCTGACATTGGGGGCAAGAGTCACAATAAATACTAGCATCCTTAAAAACTGTGGGCCACCAGAATCCACAGTCTAAAATTTTTCTAGTAGTTCTTTGAGGGCCAAAGTGTCCACCACTATCGGAAGAGTGGCAGGCCTCTAAAATGGACTGAAATTTTGATTGTGGCACACACCTTCTAATTATTTGGTCAGCACCACATCTCCATAAATATGGGTCATCCCATATATAATACTTGGACTCGCTTTTAAACTTGTCCCTTTGATGCTTAGTAAAATTAGGGGAAAAGGTGCGACTAACCAAATAATTAGCTACAGGTGCATACCAAGGAACCACCTCAGATATTGTTTGCAAGCTGTCAAGTGGAAATGCATCATTGATAGGAGTGGAATCATTTTTAATATGTTCAAGGTGACTCAAGTGGTCTGCCACTAAGTTTTGAGAACCACTCCTATCTTTGATTTCTAAATCAAATTCTTGTAGCAGCAAAATCCAACGGATTAACCTTAGTTTTGACTCTTTTTTAGCTCACAGATACTTTAAAGCTGCGTGGTCTGAATATACTACCACCTTAGTTTCTAGTAAATAGGCTCTGAACTTATGAAGAGCAAAAACAATAGCTAATAGCTCTTTTTCAGTGGTAGTATAATTAGACTGAGCACCGTCTAAAGTTTTAGAGGCATAGGCAATAATATAAGGGTCTTTACCGTCGTGCTGAGCCAGCGCCGCTCCTACCTTATACTTTGATGCGTCGCACATGATCTCGAACGGCCTACTCCAGTCAGGCCCTCTCACAATAGGAGCTTGGGTCAAGGCAACCTTCAGCTTATCAAATGCCTCCATGCAATCTTTACTCAACTCGAACTCTACATCCTTCTGTAGCAACCGAGATAAAGGCAATGCTACCTTACTGAAGTCCTTGATAAATCGCCGGTAGAAACTTGCATGACCAAGAAACGAACAGACTTCCCTCACAGAGGAGGGGTAAGGTAAACCAGAAATAATATCTACCTTTGCTGGATCAACAGATATACCAGTATTAGAAATAACATGGCCTAGAATGATACCTTGTTTTACCATAAAATGACGTTTTTCAGAATTAAGTACAAGGTTTGAACTAGTACACCGTTCTAATACTCTAGCTAAACTATCCAAACAAAGATCAAATGAATCACCATAGACACTAAAGTCATCCATAAAAACTTCCATACAATTCTCAGGAAAATCTGAGAAATACTCATCATGCATCTTTGGAACGTAGCCGGTGCATTACATAAGCCAAAGGGCATCCTCTTATATGCATACGTTCCAAAGGGACATATAAAATTAGTTTTCTCCTGATCTTCAGGAGCTATATAAATTTAAAAATATCCTGTATAACCATCTAGAAAATAATAGTACGATTTACCTAATAGGCGATCAAGCATTTGATCGGTGAAAGGTAGTGGGTAGTGATCCTTGCGAGTGGCTTGGTTCAGATGCCTATAGTCTATGCACACCCTCCAGGAATTTTGCACTCTAGTATCCATGAGTTCCCCGTGCTCGTTCCTCACTGTGGTAACACCAGACTTCTTCGGGACTACCTGTATTGCGCTAACCCATTCACTATCCGAGATTGGATAAATGATGTCAGCTTCTAGCAGTCTGGTTACTTCCTTCTTTACCACTTCTAAAATGGTGGGGTTCATCCGCCTTTGAGGTTGACGGATAGGCCTTGCTCCCTCCTTTAGAAATATTCGGTGCTCGCAAACCTGAGGGCTGATACCTACTATGTCTGCCAAACTCCACCCAATTACTTTCTTGTGTCTTCTCAGCACACTAAGCATCTGCTCCTCTTGTTGGGAAGTGAGTTCCTTTGCAATAATAACTAGGAGCTTCTGATTGTCCTCAAGGTAAGCATACTTGAGGTGGGGTGAAAGGGGCTTCAAATCCATTTTCTGCTCATGGCTGGGAACTTGATCATTTGGAATTACTGTAGGTAGTAAGGCATCTTCAGTGTACTCAGAGGGCTTCCCCAAACTTGCACCTTGCTCCATGGTTGTCTCTTCTGCTGTCTCTTGGTGAACCTCCGCTACAATCTCATCAATAATATCACACTGGAAGATGGAGTGATCTTTCGGTGGGTGCTTCATGGCTTCATCAAGGTTAAAGCTCACTGCTCTGCCATCTATCTCAAAAGAATACGTTTCTGAAAAGGCATCTAGCTTGAACTTCAAAGTCTTTAGAAATGGCCTTCTAAGCAAGATGGACGAAGGTCTCCCAGAATCACTAGTGGGCATCTCTAGAATGTAGAAGTCGATAAGAAATGATAGCCCCTTGATGCTCACCAGGACGTCCTCCGCAATGCCAACCACTAAAATTTTTATCTGCCAAAACAAAACGCGCTGCCGACCTTTTCAAGGGTGGGAGCCTCATGACATCATATATAGATAATGACATAATAGTCACACATGCACCTAAATCACACATGCAGTCAATGAATTGTACCCCCCCATAATGCAAGCAACCATGCATGGACCCGGATCCCCACATTTTTTCTGGTATGGCACCCATTAAAGCAGAAATAGAGCTACTTAAAGGGATAATTTCTAAATCATTAATTTTATCCTTATGCATGCACAAATCTTTTAGAAACTTAGCATATTTAGGTACTTGTTGAATAGCATCAAAAAGGGGAATAGTTACCTCAACCTTTTTGAAGATTTCTACCAGTTTGGGGTCCAGCTCCACTTGTTTCTTAGTTCTCCTAGCAAGGTGTGGAAAAGGGATGGGGATGGTGTCTTGCACAGCACTATCTTCCTTAGGCACTCCATTTCTTTTTTGAGCAGCTTCCTCGTCAACCGCATATTGTACCTCGTTCTCTTGGTCAACCTCTTCTACCTCAACAACATCCTCATCTTGGACATCTTCGCTTAAGCTCGACTCCTCTGGACTCCTCTCTTGCAGTGTAGTTCCAGACCTCAAAGTGATGGCGTTGAGAAGGAAGTGCATTGGAGCTTGAGGGTTGATTATTGGGGGTATAGGGCGGCTCCATTCGGGATATGAGAGCTTGTAGAGTAGAGTTAAGGCCGGTAAGGCTAGAGGTAAGTAAATTCTGAAGCTCTTTTTGTACTTAAAGGATAGAATGGAGTGTTTCATCCTGGTTAGATGAAGGGGTGAGGTAGGTGATTTGAGGGACTTGTGGTTGGTTGAATTGAGCTTGGAAATATTGGGCTTGTCTTTGGTGAGGTGCTCTGTATGAAGGATTCTGTTGATTCCGGTTCTGCTGATAGTTGTTGTTGTTATTCCACCTTTGATTGCTACCGTTGTCTTTTCTTCTCTGGTTGTAGTTGTCCCTCTATCTTTGGTTAGAATTATTTCTCCAACCTTGGTTGTAGTTGTCCTGCCAACCTTGATTGTAGTTACCTCTTTGGCCAAAATTACCTCCTTGCTGATAGTATCCTTAATTCGGGTGGTCGTAGAAATTATGGGTAGCCGCCAAGGTGTTGTCATCTTGTTGGAGTTGAGGACATTCATCAGTGTAGTGTGGATAGTAAGCGCATATTCTACACACTCTCTGGGGGACTATCTGTTGACACTGTTACTGTGGAGGAGGTCGAGGTTGTTGTTGATTCAGCTGGAGCTGCTTTAGTATGTTAGTCATCTCTCTCAGAGTCTTGGTGAGAGTAGCAGTCTCACTACTAGAAGAGACTTCTGCAATAGCCTTGGGGTGATGAGCCCTTTGGTTTGCATTTTGGGTAAACTCACCTAGATCAGTGATCAGTTGCCACGCTTCTGTTACCGTCTTGTACTTCGTCAGAGAGCCATTACTCGCAGCATCTAATAAAGTCTTGTCTCTAGGCTTCATGCCTTGGCTGAAATAGCTTATCAACACCAACTGGTCAATCTTGTGGTGGGGACATAAATCTAGGAGATTCCTGAAGCGTTCCCAGTATTCATAAAGAGTCTCTGCTTTATCTTGAATGATAGAGGAAATCTCATTCCTTAGCCTATCAGTAACCTCTGTTGGAAAGTACTTATCTAGGCACTCCCTCCTGAGCAGATCCCAGTTAGTAACAACAGCTTCCGGCTGAGTGTAGAACCACTCCTTTTCCTTTTCCTCTAGAGAGAACGGGAAGACATATAGCCAGACGGCAATCTCATCAGCGCCATGCTGCCTAGTAGTTGAGCAAGCTATCTGAAAATTCCTAAGGTGCTTGATTGGCTCTTGAGCAGGTAAGCCATGGAACTCGGGCAGTAAATTGATTAGAGCGGTCTTCAGTTCGAAGTCTGCACCCATGTTCGGATGACGCGCTTGATATGGTTGCAGTGTAAAATCTGGAGCTCCTGCTTCCTTTAGTGTGATTCTCCTAGGCTCTGCCATAGTACCTGCACTCAAATCAAGAGAAGAAGCTTCAATAAAATTAACAAGAGAGGAACTAGTCTCTTCCTCGAATGATTCGTCAAACCCGTTCTCAGATAAGACTGGTGAATTGGGTACAACCCCTTCACCACACTCAAAGAATAACCGACGCCAAGCTTGCCTAATACGTGAAATAGTTCTTTCAATCTCAAGATCAAATGCGGCTAAGCTCGGATCCTATAATAATCGTGTCATTCAATGAAAGAAACATATAGCTCATGGTAATAAAATATAAAAAAAAAATAAAAAATATAGTTATGTAAATAAAATAAATATTTACACCAATCAATAATTTACCATACTGTTGCAACTCCCCGGCAACGGCGCCAAAAATTGATGGGCGGAAAATTGCCAATTAAGAATTTATAATAAGAATAGCGTTGCGAGTACAGTTCATAACCGGCGAAAATTTCACTTATCAATTTAAAAAGGGTGTCACAATTCAGAGTAAAATACTGGGAGTAGGATTCCCAGGTCGTTTTCCAACAAGTTGAAACAAGGTGCGAATTATTGATCAGGAATTTTTTTGAGAAATTTGTGATGTTGAAATTAGAAAAATAAATAACTAAAAATTAGAGCACTGAATGATAACAAAATGTGTTGTGTATTCAAAATGAGAAAGCCTTGGCTAGGAGAAAATTAATTGGAGTTTCTATCCTCGTTGAATTTCTCAAGTGTAATAATAATATCAAAAGTTATTGCTTCCAATTAGTTATCCTCTTGCAGTTGCAAAGGAAGGTTAATTAGGTATACTAACTCTAACTCACAAGTCTAGCCCCTTCTTAGGGAAGGGCTAGAGTTAGTAAAAATAGAATAAGGCAACAATTTCAAAGTTCAAATTAACACTTGAGTCTTCCAACTCAATGGGTTCCAATTAATTAACTCCCAAGCCAAGTTGAGAGTTTTGAATCATAACATGAATGCCATTTTCACATAACGTGGAAAAAGAAAAAATGAGAGACATGATAGATAAAATAAATTAACTAAAGAAAATTTTGAAGCTGGTAATTAATCGAAGAAATTCAAACAAGAAATGGAATTAAATGTGAAAATGGTTCATTATATTAATAAATGTAAAATTAAGAATATCATAACATAAATCCAAGCAATTGAATGGAAAGCACAAGAGTAAGGTAAGAGAAAACCATGCATTTCATATGAATAAGTGTATAAAAGATTGATAAAATTCACTTTATTTAGCACAAGATAACCCATAAAATAGTGGTTTATCAAGAGGCTTTGAGTTAGATGACACTTGGATTCTTGATTTTTGAAATTATGACAATTATGATTTTGAAAACTGCACCTCTTCTATCACATCAAGATGATAAGAATTTATTGGTCGCATGATAGTAATGCTTACATAGATTAGTTGTATTTGTGTTCGGATGTACTTTTGTAGAATTGATTTAGTTAGAACTGATTTTGAATTAGAGTGATTTGTATTATTTGATAGTTTCTTTTCTCCCAAAATCATTCAATTATGGAAGTTATATAAAGTTCTTTTGAGTTTTTGCATAATCTTTTATTGATAATAATATTTTTAAGTTTACTTTGCTCACCAAAACTGTGCATTTAAAGCGTGCTCATTTTTCTATATTTATTCATCTTTTAATTTGCTACTCAAATCAAATTACTTGAGACTCAAACAATGGTTATTTCCATCATCTAAATAAAGTTATTTATCTAGGGGAGATCATAACATAGAAGAACAGGGCTTGGTTGTGATGATCACTTTGATTGAAGTGAATACATATCTTTTGTTTGTAGCACATATCTACCCCATTGACATGGTATGTTTCTACTACTACTTCTAAGCATTAGGTGCCATTGCTACCACTTTTGAGATAAAAGAATGCAACAATCTCCTTAGAACATGGCTTAGGATGATGGAGTAGAAGTCTGGCACGGCGCACTGGGACTGCGACAGCTGGGGATAACAACAACACATTGTAAACTTGAGCCTATGGTTGCCAATTTCGTCAAGGTTTTATGCAGCCAGGAGATATACAAGTATGAACACTGCCTTTTATGAGTTTCTGCTGCTGGTGTTTAGAAATAACCGAATATTGAAATCAGGTATGCGCTGATGGAGATGGGTTACGACTCACCAAACCTTCCCATAGAGATGGTTACACAGCTTCACTTGAAAAGATGTATGCAATTTGGCAATATTTTTTCCCTTGATTATTTCTGTCAAGTACTTTAAATGAGACTGACAAAAGAGGTACATCAGGTGAGGAAGCACTGTTGGAGTTCATAGAGAAGGTTAAGTCATCAAAGGAGAAGGAGTAGAGTGGACCAAAGGCTGAGGCTGTCTGGACAGATATTAGCCAAAGATGGTTCACTATGATGCACTCCATTAGGCCTTTCCTTTTTAGAAATTATCAAGAGATTGCAAAACATGTAAGCCTAATGGTAATTTGCTTTAAATCATTCACTTGTGTTAATCACTCTTATCTTCTTAGGTTGCAGCCCTGGAGGGTGTCAGGGACATAACTGTGGCAGCAGCCCTGGAGGGTGTCAGGGACATAACTGTGGCTTCTCACCTCATAGGAGATATGAGTGGCTCTACCATTGATATTTGATTATCATGTATCTATGTTTTTGAATCTCTTTATTAAGTTGGTGATGTTAAACTTATTAATTTGTGGTATAGATACTAACTATCATGGTGGACAATATTGAGAAAATATTGGAGAGAGGTGATCAGATTGAGCTTCTTGTCGATAAGACCGCTACAATGCAAGACAGTGCATTTCACTTTAGGAAACAATCAAAGCGCCTTCAAAGAGCTCTTTGGATGAAAAATTTGAAACTCCTATGAGTTTTAATTTCTTTCATATGCTTCCTATTATAGTAATTTATAAAGTATATGGATTCCAAAATCAGTAAATCTTAAGGTAGAGGGCACCTTTTCCTTTTCCTGGGATTCTTGTCTTGATTGTATGTGTCTTTGGTCTTCAACAGGGCGCTATTGACTTGCTTGATTGTTCTCTTATTTTACCTTATTATCGCTGCTTGTTGTGGAGGCATCACTCTACCATCATGCAGATCCTAGTTGACAGTTCGATAGTTCTGAAAATGAACCTATCAATGTATGAATCGGAGTATTCCAAATTCGAATTTATGAGCTTGAGTAGGAAAATTGAGTCTAGAAAAGTTATGTATTTGTTGGCATATGTTTTTTCTCATTACTGTATTATAAAAATTAAAAATACAAGCTGGAGCCTGATGAAGTTCTATGCCATTATTGTGAGCTACCTATTTGTAAATGTGGATTATTGTAATCTTTTATCCAGGTTTAAATTCTTTTAACTATATATTTTAATTTGTATACGCTATGGCCTTTTTTCAATGCTTTTGTAGTTTGATTAATTAGTGAGAATATGCTACTTGGTGGGAGTCAAGGATGAGAAGAAGGGATCATTGATGGACACCGTAGAGTGAAAAGACTAATATTTTGTGATGGTGAAATTAAAGAACATGTGTTTTGACTGAGGCTCCTTCAAGTTTAGAAAGAAGTTTAGAACCATTGGTCAGCATTAAATATTTGTTCTCTTGTGTGATTGGTAAAATATCTGTATCACTTTTTCTTTTTTTATATGAAATATTCATAGAGTTTAAGTGCTATAAGTATTTTTTTTCTTTTCTCATTTTATTTGCATCACGAAACAAACTTGTACAATAATTATTGATTAATGAAAGAGGCTAATCATTTTGTGAATTTGTGAATTTAATGAAATATTTCATGTTGTAGTAATTATTTTTAGTATATTTATATTGTGTATAATATAAAATAAAAAATAGTATAATATAACTAAAAACTGTTATTAAAGATCTTTTGTAATATTTTTTAAGTGTTACAAAAAATATCTATAGTAACATTTTTTGAAGTGTTACAAAAAATATCTATGGTAACATTTTTCTAAGTGTTACATAAAATATCTATTGTAACATTTTTTAAGTGTTACAAAAAATATCTTTGGTAACATTTTTCTAAGTGTTACAAAATATATCTATTGTAACATTTCTTTAAGTGTTACCAAGAAAGGTCTATTGTAACATTTCTCATAATATTACCATAGAAGATCTATTATAACATTTTTATTAAATATTATTAAATCTTTAAAAAGATATTAGTAAAACTCTTTAGTAACATAGAGTATATTTAACATTTGTTAAAATGTTACTAATGTATATAAGTAATATTTTAATATGATTTGGTAACATTTTTTAAATGTTAACAAAAGTCAAGTATGTAGTAGTGACATACATCAATTTCCTAGGATTCACCAAATCTTATCTGGGCATACAAGTTTCTCCCTAAACTTGACTTGGCTATGCTAATACCTAAACTCTTTACGCTAAGTGTTTACCCAACATAGCAAGGGACATCTCACAAGTACTTGACACAAGACAGAAAAATACAACCAAAGAAAATCTAAAATCACTCTTGGCTTTTCTCTCAAGTATTTCACTCAGTCTTTTTCACTCTTAAGATTTTTCTCAATGTCTCTTTTTCAGACTTTTACCTCTCAAAAGGGACAGAATGATATACATTGAAACTGAAATACAAGATAGTAAAACATGAAGAAGATTGATGATTCACAGCTTTAACTCTATGCACTGAACCCAGCATTTGAACTCATAACCTTGTTCTTCATCTTGGCGGAGTACTCCCTTTAGTGTAGGTGCAATGCTTCCAAGACTTTAAACTCAGTAGTGAGAATTTCACTCTACTTCTCAATTCGGGTTCTCTCTCCTTATACAAAACAGAAAATTATTTTTCCTTTTATACCTTGTGCAGAGTCACAGTTTAGGTTTTTCTCTAGTCAACTCTTTGGACCTCTCACTTTCCTAGCTTGTCACCTCTCTTTCTTCATTTAGTCCCCAAATTAGGAATTTCAAAGCTGGTCCTTTTTGCTTGACCGAAGACCTCAGAGCAGCAAAAAAGAGCTTGTTCAGTGGTAATCCCAAATCCAAACCATTGAAAATGTACTTTGGCTCCAAGTAACAATTTGAGCCATTGGTTTTGAGCAGAGATAATCTATCACCATTTTCTTCTTTTTTCCAGAAATGGTGTCATGGACAGTAGGAGAAGAAGTGAAGAAATCAATTTACATGCAAATGGAAATTATTTACCTTTAACCTCTGACTTAGCTTAGCTTGCTTTGATTAGGGCAATTAGACATTTACTTTTGTGATTTACCTTTCTCTTTCTTTCTTCTCTGGTGAATGAACCAGGAAGAAGAAACTCTCTCTCTCTCTCTCTTTCTTCAAGAATTTGACCGAAGCAAGCAATGTGAACGTTATCTTTGGAAGGCTTCAACTTGGATGAATCAACTTGGGTTTGGAATGGCTTGACTTTCCATTCAGTCCAGTTAATTTTTTGCTTCATTTCTTTGGGCTTTGTTTGAGATTTAAAGAGCCCACCAATCACCTTTGTTTCTTGGTTCCATTGCCTTAGGCTGCTGCTTCTTTAATTTTTGGCCTGCAACACTAACTAAAGCTTATCAAAAAACATTTGGGTGTTTAACCCAATAAATTAATATTTGTCATCATCATTAAACTAATTGTATTCTTATCTCAACAATCTCCTCCTTGATGACAAACATAATTTCAAGTGATAGAATCAAGGTAGTTGATATGGGAAAAATAATGTACTTCCCTTTGATGTTATTTTATAATTTTGATGTGCTCCCCCTATCTTTTCCAATGACTGCTCCCCCTGACTTTGTGCTCCTTCTTTGATTTCCTATTCACGTATTGACATAGAGAACACAACTATGCATAGCATACAAATAGCACAAATCTTCACATTATATACCCGTTTTGTGCCTGATGATGGTTTAAAGAGACAAAAATTACACTTCTAAAAAATAGAGCATGTAAAATCAAGGAACAAAATAGAGCATATCTCAAACACTAAAAGACAACACAAAACAGAGCATAACACAAAATAGAGCATATCATCACATGTTTCAACTCACAAAATTAAACAAATTAAACTACTCTATCTGACTACTCCCCCTTTTGTCATCAAGGGAGAAACCAAAATGCAAACCACTCCTGCAATAAGCTTAGTTAGAGTTCTAGGTTCATATATATCTGATTAAACCAAGATCAAAATAAAATATTTGGTAAGGATTACAGTCATCCAAAACAAAATAAAGCCTAAATCAAACTACAATAGTTTCATGAGACAATTATCCAAAAAACAGAAATCATCAACAAAGGATCTTTTCAAGCATCCGAACCAGCCTCCTCAGAATTAGCAGGTTCTTCAGGGTCAGAGGCCATGTTGTCATCCTCAAGGGTGCTTTCAATGAATTTCATGAGAACTGCCACCCTGTCTCTAGACTTTCTAAGGTAGTTTTCATGCTTGGTAGCCAGTTTTCTCTACTCCTTGCTTAATGTGATCAGATGGTTGGATTAAGAGACAAATTTCTGTACCACATCCTTCACCACTACATATAGAAGTAATTTATATCCAGTGGAAGCTGAAGTCCCCAAGGCAAAGGGAGGATAAAATTCCTCAGGTTCATAGTCATCATCATTATCAAGGACCACCTTTTCAGTTCGAGTTAGTCCCCTTTTTCTCCTGTTTTACTGAACCACCTCCTTTTAGATATGAGTGTCTATTTTCATATGTCTCATTTGATAGGTCAACACCAAAATTTTCAAAAATGCAAGTTAAGAACATGCCATAGGAAAGAGCTTTATCTTTCTCACTTCTTATGTAATCAAACATATGTCTTACTATTAAATATGCAAAAAAAATTCATATTTTGTGAGAATAGCATATAAAACCATAGTATCACAGAAAGACACCCTCTGATATGAATCGCTTTGAAGAAGAATAATGTGGTTCACTATACGATGCAACTGGGCACGAAGATAACCAAGGGCTTTGTGGGTTCGTGTGAGACCATCAATGAGAGAGATATTTTCACAAACAACAGCCAGAACATCTCTATAAGAAACACCTAACCCTTCATTCATTTACTAGAGGTGTAAGCATAAGCACCAACATCAGTATATTTAAAAGCATCACTAATGGATTCTTCATTCAAGACAAGATCACGGCCTTTCATATATGAATGAATGCTTCCCTCATGATAGGTCATATTAGCATAGAACTCTCTAACTAAGACTGGGTAGACAGGTTTTTTATTTTGAAAAGATGGTCCCAGTACAGAAATTGAATATTATCAGCAAAGACAAAACCTTTCTTTTTCAGTGATGGCAAATCAGCCAAAAAAGTGGGACAGATGGTTCGATGATTGACAACACCCTCATAAAAATCATGATTCATGGAAGATCGAAAACAAAAGGGGTTGTCATTTGAGTGAGAAGTCATAAATTGTGACTTGTGTTCAAAATGATCAATGGAAGGTGTTCATACCCTGGGTCAAGCTATCCGACCTGGGATGATCGACGACAAAGCGACCAACCTCTTCAGGTCAAGCGGACCGACTTCTTCATAAAAGAACTCGGCCGAGTCAACAAGAGAGCCCAATAAAGGGCCCGGGTAGAGGAACACGACTCAAATCCTAAGGCAGCCCAAGCCTATAGAGATAAAGGCGGTTCCGTTGAAGATACGCTGACCTCAACTCAAAGATAAAAGATAAGATAAGATAACTAACTTATCTTATCCAAAAGGTCACATCTCACCATTATAAATACACTGGAGCACCCAGGTATAACTCATACTCTGATTCTACTCAATACATGCTTAATATCCTTGCTAACTTAAGCATCGGAGTCCCTTGCAGGTACCCCCCACCCTCCGGGGACAAAGGAATCAGCACCACCACCGAGTCCAACAAGTCAGACACAACAGCTCCGGCCGTCTCCCACCAGCCGGACACGTTAGCACCGACCAGTACAGAAAATCTCGTCCGAGATCGACCTCCAGTTTCAGGTAACCCTCGGAACATTGGCGTCGTTGCCGGGGACCCTGGAAGTCATCCCATCACCATGGCGGACGACCATGACAACGACCATAATTCAGGTCTGGAGGATCGAACACCGCACAAAAACGCGGATGTCACACTACAAAACACTCCGGAAACCAACAAAGACAAAGACTCACCAAATTCAGGGGCAATAGAAGCACTCCTGGATCATCTAAAACAACTGGAAAAAGAAACCCAACTACAACGGGAAATTGGAAGAGATCTCCAAAGAGAGGTGCGGCGACGTCGGGAGTTGGAAGAAAAACTACAGCAATTGGAAGCCGATCTCAAATCAAAAGCACCCCGGGCTAATCTAGAGGAAAATTCACACAAAAAGCAAGACCCGTTCACCAGGGAAATCATGAAAACCAAAATTCCAAAAGACTTCAAGCTCCCGGATATGACCCTGTATGATGGCACCACGGATCCCAACCACCACCTCAGCAACTTCAGAAGTAGAATGTACCTCACTGACGCCCCAGATGTTGTTCACTGCAAAGCTTTTCCAACAACTCTCACAAAAATAGCGATCCCATGGTTCGACAACCTACCCCCGAAGTCCATCTCAAGCTTTGATGACTTAGCTAAAAAATTTCTAGCCAGATTCTCCATTCAGAAAGATAAAGCCAAGCACGCCCCCAGTTTATTAGGGATCAAACAAGGAGATCGAGAGAGCCTCCGCAACTACATGGAGAGATTCAACAAAACATGCATGGACATACAAAGTTTACCAACGGAGGCCGCCATTATGGGACTCATCAATGGCCTATGAGAGGGACCTTTCAGCCAATCTATCTCAAAAAAAGTACCCGACCTCCTTAGACGAAGTACAGGAACGAGCAGAAAAATACATCAACATGGAAGAAAACGCTTGATTAGGAGAGACCTCAAAATCAGGGGCCTCCTACTGAGACAGAGACAAGGAATCCAAGAGAAAAGAAGATCGACAAGAGGAGAAAGTCAAAAAATACCATAATTTCACTCATCTCAGGGCATCCCTGGTCGAGATATACAAAGAAGTCTGCCATACAGAAAAAATCTCCCCAGCACGGCCACTCAAAGGCAAAAGGGGAGGAGGAAACCGGAAGGAATATTGTGAATACCATCGAGTCCGAGGACACTCCACAAACGAATGCTTCGACTTAAAAAATATCATAGAAAAATTGGTGAGAGAAGGAAAATTAGATCGATTCCTGGCCACCCGAGATGATGATCAAAGAAAGAGACGAAGGGATGAAGATACCGAACGAACAGAACGATCACCTCGGACACCAGAAAGACATGTCCACATGATACACGGCGGATTCACAGCAGGTGGGATCTCCAAATCCTCTCGCAAAAGATATCTCAAAGAAGTATATCATGTCGAAGGAGAGGAGAAAACACTCAACATTCTGGCAATTACATTCACTAAAGAGGACGCATCCGGCATCATCACAGGACACGATGATCCCATGGTTATCACCATCATATTGGCAAACGCCAACCTACACCGCACCTTAATAGACCAAGGGAGTTCTGCCGACATCTTATTCAAAACAGCCTTTGATAAACTCGGCTTGGAAGAAAAAGAACTTAAAGCATATCCAAACAGCCTGTTTGGGCTAGGAGATACCCCGGTTCGACCACTCGGATAGATACCACTACATACAACCTTCGGAAAAGGGGACCAATCCAGGACCCTCAAAATAGACTACATCGTAGTCGATGTAAGTTCAGCTTACAACGCTCTCATAGGACGGACATCACTCAACCAACTCGGCGCAATAGTCTCAACCCCACACCTATGTATGAAGTTCCCAACCCCAAAAGGGATAGCCACGATAAAAGCAGACCAGAAGACGGCACGTCGCTGTTATAAAGAAAGCCTAAACCTCAAAGGCAAATGAGAAGAGTTCCACACAATCGAGCTGGGCGGAGTTCACCGACAAGAAGAACTTCGTCCCCAGCCAGAAGGCGAGATAGAAAAGATTCAGATCGGGGACACCTCGGAAAAAATAACCAATATCGGCACAATCCTAAAAGGAGATTTAAAAGAATTACTAATACAATTCTTGCGAGATAATGCCGATCTCTTCGCGTGGAAAGCCGCAGACATGCCAGTCATAGACCCTAAGCTAATGTGTCATAAGTTGGCAGTTTATCCAGGATCTCGACCGGTACAGCAGAGACGAAGAAAACTTGGGCCAGAGCGATCCCAAGCTGTGGACGAGCAAGTACAGGCACTACTGGAAGCTGGATTCATAAGAGAAGTCAAGTACCCGCTATGGCTAGCCAACGTTGTCTTGGTGAAAAAATCAAATGGGAAGTGGCGAATGTGCACCGATTACACCGATCTCAACAAGGCTTGTCCAAAAGATCCATACCCACTCCCAAGTATTGACGCTCTAGTAGATCCTTCCTCCGGATACAAATATCTCTCGTTTATGGACGCATACTCGGGGTACAATCAAATCCCCATGTATCCACCAGATCAAGAAAAGACCTCGTTCCTAACACCGAAAGCAAACTACTGCTACATCGTGATGCCTTTCGGTCTCAAGAACGCAGGAGCTACTTATCAAAGGCTAATGAATAAAGTCTTCTCAGAGCACCTCGAAAAAATCATGGAAGTTTATGTGGACGACATGTTGATAAAGACACAAAGCGAAGATACATTATTATCTGACCTGACTCAAGTGTTTTACACTATAAGGAAGCACAACATGCGGCTCAACCCCGCAAAATGCACTTTCGCAGTAGAAGCAGGCAAATTCTTAGGCTTCATGCTCACACAAAGGGGAATTGAAGCAAATCCAGATAAATGTCAAGCCATACTCAACATGAAGAGCCCAACCTGTGTCAAAGAAGTACAACAACTCAACGGGAGGTTGGCCGCCCTATCCCGATTCTTAGCAGGAGCTGCGATAAGATCTCTCCCCTTCTATGCCACTTTAAGAAAGGGAAAACAGTTCGAATGGACGATAGAATGTGAGCAAGCCTTCCAAGACTTCAAGGAGTTCTTAGGACGGCCACCTATCCTATCTCGACCACGAGAAGGAGAATCGCTCATATTATATCTCGCAGTAGAAAGCCGGGCAATAGCCTCAACACTAGTCAGAGAAGCCGAAAATGGGCAACAACCCGTCTACTTCATTAGCAAAGCGCTACAGGGATCCGAGCTAAACTACCAGAAAATAGAAAAATTTGCCTATACCCTCATTCTAACATCTCGATGACTCCGCCCGTACTTCCAGGCTCACACCATTAAGGTTCGAACTAACCAGCCCATAAAAGGAATATTGTAGAAAACAGATCTGGCAGGCAGAATTCTACAATGGGCAGTCGAGTTGTCAGAGTTTGACCTCCAATATGAAGCTCGGACGGCCATCAAATCACAGTATCTGGCCGACTTTATCGCAGAATTCATAGATGCCCTAGAAACCCCCACAGAATGGAATCTTTACGTGGACAGTTCTTGAAATAAAATTGGAAGCGGCGCAAGCGTGATAATAGAAAGCGACCAAGGAACCCAAGTTGAGCTCTCCCTCAAGTTCGGGTTCCCGACCTCAAACAACCAGGCAGAATATGAAGCATTATTAGCTGGTTTGAAGCTGGCTAAAGAGGTTGGAGCTCAAAAGCTCAACATTTACAGCGATTCACAAGTGGTCACATCACAAATAACAGGGAGCTACCAAGCTAAAGATCCCACCATGAAAAAATATCTGGATAAAACCAAGGAACAACTCGGACAAATCGGGGAGTATAAAATCTGCCACATACCCCGTGAACAAAATGCCCGAGCTGATGCACTCTCAAAACTAGCCAGCACCAAACCAGGGGACAACAATAGGAGCCTCATCCAGGAAATGTTGCAAAACCCGTCAATCTCGGAAGAAGAAAAAGTCTTGACTATAACAAGTCAGGACCAAGGATGGATGACCCCCATAATCAACTACCTCAAAACAGGAACGCTCCCCACAGAAGAAAAGGAGGCAAAGAGGTTAAAAAGGGAGGCACAGTACTACACCATCATAAACAACATCCTGTACAAAAGAGGAATCTCAACACCTTTACTAAAATACGTGCCGACCTCCAACACAAGGGAAGTGCTAGAAGAAATACACGACGGCATTTGTGGCAATCATCTCGGAGCACGAGCTCTCGCTAAAAAAGTACTCCGGGCGGGATTTTATTGGCCAATTCTACAGAAAGAAGCTACAGAATTTGTAAAGACATGTCCACCATGTCAGAAACATGCCAACTTTCACATCGCCCCGCCAGAAGAGCTCATTAGCGTGACCTCGCCTTGGCCCGTTTACAAAATGGGGACTCGATCTTCTCGGCCCCTTCCCACAGGGATCAGGACAAGTTAAATTCCTCATAGTAGGGGTAGATTACTTTACAAAGTGGATCGAGGCAGAGCCCCTAGCCAATGCCACCGCTCAGAGAAGCCGTAAATTCTTATATAGAAACATTGTCACAAGGTTCGGGGTTCCATATTCAATAACCACAGACAATGGCACTCAATTCACAGATACAAGCTTCAGAAAACTAGTAGCTGACTTGAATATAAAGCACCAGTACACCTCCGTTGAATATCCACAAGCCAATGGACAAGCTGAAGCTGCTAACAAAGTCGTATTGGCCGGATTAAAACAGAGATTACAAGACGCAAAGGGAGCCTGGGCAGAGGAGCTTCCACAAGTCCTATGGGCATATCGAACAACGCCACATTCCACCACGAAGGAATCCCCCTTCCGATTAGCATACGGAATAGAGGCGATGATTCCAGTAGAGATTGAGGAAGGATCGCCTAGAGTAGTTCACTACAATGAGGGAGCAAACTCCCAACTTCAGAGAGAAGAGCTCGACTTGTTACCTGAAATCCAAGAAAGAGCTCGGATCAAGGAAGAAGCTCTAAAGCGCCGAATGGCTTCCAGATATAATCAAAAGGTAGTGCCGAGAAGTTTTGCAGAGAATGATCTCATCCTAATCCGAAATGATATTGGAACAACTCGACCAAGAGAAGGAAAGCTGGCAGCAAACTGGAAAGGACCCTATCGAGTTGTAAAAGTACTTGGAAAGGGCTACTACAGACTGTCTGAACTCGATGGACGAGAGCTTCCCAGGTCATGGCACGCCTGCAACCTAAGAAGGTACTACAATTAGAAAAGACAAAAGATCTCATCATTTGATGCACTCTTTTTCCTGAAAAAGTTTTTTAATGAGGCACCAAGTTGAGATTCAGACAATCCCATATGTATATATTCACACTTTTTCCTTTAAATAAAATATATTTTAGATATTCTACAAAGATTTCAAGACGCATTAATCTGAAGCATTCATCGTCCGATTATAAAACAACAGATCGGCAGAAAGTGAAAAACAATTTCACTGCATGATCACGATAAAGACAACCGTCTGATAAAGGTGAAAACGCGATTCACCCAAAGGACGATCTAGAGATGACAACCACTTTCTACAAATCGGCAAAGATGAACACAGAATAATGTAAGAAGTTATCGAAAGTGATCTAAAAAAGAACCTGACGAGGTCTTACGGATCGCTAAAATAATAACTTAAGGACTGGTCGAATGTTAAGAAGTCGAACCAAGTCAACCCAAGTTATAAGTAAACCCTGGAAAGAGGTCTGGCCAACCCTATTAAAGATGATTACTTTAACTTAGAAGGGCCTGACATAACAAAGTCAGCCCAAAACAAAAAGTTATACAAGTAGTCCCTGAAAGAGATCTGACAAAGATCCAAGAAAGAGGACTACAAAAAATAACTTAAAGGAGATCGACATAACCAAGTCGGACTCCTACCACTAAAAAGTTATACAAATAGTCCCTGAAAGAGATCTGACAAAGATCTAAGAAAGAGGACTACAAAAAATAACTTAAAGGAGACCGACATAACCAAGTCGGACTCCTACCACTAAAAAGTTATACAAGTAGTCCCTGAAAGAGATCTGACAAAGATCCAAGAAAGAGGACTACAAAAAACAAATAACTTAAAGGAGACCGACATAACCAAGTCGGACTCCTACCACTAAAAAGTTATTAAAGTAATCCCTGAAAGAGATTTGACAAAGATCCAAGAAAGAGGACTACAAAAAATAACTTATCGACCTAACGAAATCGATCTCCTACAAATAAGTTATAAAAATAATCCCCGAAAGAGATCTGACAAAGGTCCAAGAAAAAGGATTACAGAAATAACTTAAAGGGGGACCAGCGCAAAAGAACCACTAAGAAATAAGTTGGACCCATAAGTCACAACCTCAAAGGATCCAAGCTACAAACAATAAAACAAAGTAATCCGAGGAGGTCGAGATACAAGATTTCAAACATCAGTAGAAAACTGAAAAGATGCCAACTTAAAAAACTACCTCTGTTACTCTACAAAAGTTATAAGGCCCGGAAGGCCACCAAAACCTACCGTGAAGGGATAGCGAGCTACCTTTTGTTTTTCAAAATAAAAAAGTTGCTAAACAAGCAACTAGGAAATGTCAGCAATTAAATAAAAAGTTTTAAAAAGCCCACAAGTCAGGCCAACTACATATCCAGAAAGAGATCAGCAAACATTAGGAGCCTTCTTGGCAGCATCAAGGTAAGGAGAAGGAGGACGAGTCTGAATCGGCACAGCGTCCACAGTCCCATCTTCCCGGTTCAGAATCTGGCAATCCGAGTCAGGCGCAACCGGAGGAGCAGAAGAAGTCGACACTTTGGCAGAGGACGCAGGGGGAGGAGCAACCTCATCATCATCATCCTCATCATCAGGGACAATCTTTCCATCCCTGACAATGTTATCCAGGCTAAAGGAGGTGAGATCGGCCTCGGGAGCAATGACTCGAACTTGCTCCTTCAAGTTCTCGTAAGCAGCAGTCACGCTGCCAACAAGATGACTTTGGAGCTCAGAATAATCTTCCCAGACATTGTCGAGCTCCCCCCTCAGGCGCATCACCTCCCGATAAGAGGTAACATAACTCTCCTTATGCATCATGGCTGTGTCCTCAGCCAACCTCAAAGAAGCTGCCAGAGATTGAGAACTCGCCTTCTCATTCTCTAAATCCTTCTCCAGCTTGGCTACCTTTATTTCAAGTTCCTCCTTTGAATCCCTCATCCGATCAAACTCCTGCTTTGCCTCCTCCATGAACACTTTAGTAGCGTGGAGAGGGAGATTCTGAGCAGTCCGATATATGGCAGCCGCCATATACGCCATCTTTACGTGATTTCGGGCCATAAATTTCAAGTGACGGAGGATGGACACGTCGTCCATGGAAAGGGCACCATAGGGACCAATCTGCTGATCCACAAATTCAATGGCATTAAAATCAGGAGCATCGAGGTCGAAGGGCTCAGCTATTTTTTGTTTTTTATTGGGAGGAGCTACAGATGGAGCGGCAGAAGTAGGATGAGGATCCACCAATCGGAATCGGGGTGTAGGGATCACCTTCTTCACCCCAGGGGAACTCGGCACGGATGGCTTTTCGCGCACTTGGGAGGACCCCTCCCCAGCCGCCTTGGCCACAATATTTCTGGCAGCAGTCGCCCTCTGCGCCCTCTTAAAAGCTTTCATGGATTCATTGTTCTTCATTGCCTCTGCAAATAAAATAGAAATCAAGCTACAAGTCGGGCAAGTCGGAAAGACAGCTACAAGCAACATAAACAGATAATAAAGGAAACACAAGATACCCAGTTCAATTTGAAGAAGAGCAGGATTGGTTAGAAATTTCTTTGTGTCAAGATGGGGAGGTTGACCCCAGCGTTCTTCCAAGATAGTCACAAAAGCTTGCTCAGCCTCATCTAACATTTCCCACGAATATCTAGAGACCCTCACATCTTTTTGCCATTCCAAAGAAAAAGCAGGTTCGTCATTTTCATCCAGAAAAAAGGGCCGAGCTCCTTCAACAGCTCGGACCTTGAAAAAGTAGTTTTTAAAATCACGGAATGACTCGTCAAACATGGAAAAGACCTTCTTTCCTTGGGTAGAACGAAAGGAGACCCAAGCCGACTTCTTTTTTACCACACCAGGCTTTGTCAAGACAAACAGATAGAAAAAGAGAGATTGGGAAACAGGAATACCAAAACCATTGCACAACAATTGGAAAATTTTTATGAAACTCCAGGAATTGGGGTGATGTTGAGAGGGGGCAACATTATAGGACCATAACAAGTCAGTTTCAAATTGAGTAAAAGGAAGGGTAATACCCAGCGGACCGAAGAAAAAATCATAAACATAAAAGAAAGGGCGATCATCAACAACCCGAGTAGAAAAGCAGACTCTCTCGTCAGAAGAGGTAGGAATAAGCTCGTAGTTCTTCTCATCATTGGATTTACTACAAACACTATGAAACTACCTAAGCTGCGCACAAAACTCAGAATCAACCAGAGAGACACACATAAGAACCATCGAGTCCACCCAATCGGCTATACCCTCAGGAACCTGGGAAGGCATCTCTACAACGTTATTTCGGGAAGACATGAGGCCAACTAAATCCTACAAAAAGAAAAGAAGAAAGGATTACTCAAAAACATCTCGGACAAGGGGCAAAACATCTCGACGGGCGAATACACAGAAAAGGAAAAACCCCAAGACTCAAACTGAAAGTCCCGGGGCATCCTTTGGAGGCAGTAACAAAGCAAGGAGAAAGACAAAACACAAACAAAATAGAAAGTCATATTCCTACAGTCTATCAGCAAGAAACAAACATACCAGGCAAAAAGAGTCAAAGATGCAACCTTTTTTCAGAATCAAACAAAATTATCATTCCAAAGCTTCAAAATCAAAAGCATTTCACAACATGCAAAAGCTCTAAAGGTATCAAGCAACGGGAAAAGCGAAAAAGACCATGCAAAAGACGAAGAAATTACGAGACGCACAGTGATCAGGCATAGCAAAAAGCAGAAAAGATCTAAACTTTTCCCAACCAAGATAGAAACTTTCTCAAAACAGACACAAAAATGGCGTAGAGGGAGGAAGAAAGAAGAACCAAACCTGGGAAAACGAGAGAAAGCTGCGAAGAAAAGTAGAGGAGCGGAAGGCAAAATCCAGAATCACCCCTTCTACCACGAAAAAGCGAAGTCACAAAGCAACGTCGCTAGGCTGAAACGCGAAAATTACAGGTGGAAGCTTTAGAAAAGTCAAAAGGAAAAGGTTGAAAGTGAGAAAGTAAAGGGAGAAGTTACGAAGAAGAAGTGAAGAAGAGAAACCGTTTCTGATCGAGAAATTCAAAATAAAAACCAAGAGAAAATGAGGGCAATTAATGCCAATTAAATGCGGATATTAAAACCGCTTGCGTTCCCAAATAAGCGCTGATATAAAAGAGCGCGCTTTTAGAGAAAAACGTTCTACATTCAAAAGCTGCTACAAAAATGAGTCGACAAAATGCTTGAGTTCGGTTTCACTAGAGAAGGACTGAAGTCAAGGACTCGACCTCGACAAAGAAGGCCGAGCTCAAGCAGGGGCACTGTTCATACCCTGGGTCGAGCTATCCGACCTAGGATGATCGACGACAAAGCGACCGACATCTTCAGGTCAAGCGGACTGACTTCTTCATAAAAGAACTCGGCCGAGTCAACAAGAGAGCCCAATAAAGGGCCCGGGTAGAGGAACACAACCCAAATCCTAAGGCAGCCCAAACCTATAGAGATAAAGGCGGTTCCGTTGAAGATACGCTGACCTCAACTCAAAGATAAAAGATAAGATAAGATAACTAACTTATCTTATCCAAAAGGTCACATCTCACCATATAAATACACTGGAGCACCCAGGTATAACTCATACTCTGATTCTACTCAATACCTGCTTAATACCCTTGCTAACTTAAGCATCGGAGTCCTTTGCAGGTACCCCCACCCTCCGGAGACAAAGGAATCAGCACCACCACCGAGTCCAACAAGTCGGACACAACAGCTCCGGCTGTCTCCCACTAGCCGGACACGTTAGCACCGACCAGTACAGAAGATCTCGTCTGAGATCGACCTCCAGTTTTAGGTAACCCTCGGAACAGAAGGTTCCTTAATCGATTTGAGAGGGATATGAGAATTACCTCGTTGAGGACGTTGAGGGACTGACCTAGGCTTAGATCTAGACGATTCAAGCATAGTCTCCTCAGTAGCAGAACGTTTCCCTTTTAATGTGCTTGGCTTTAAAGGAACACTGGAAGGAGCCGTCAGTTTGGAGGATGAGGGATACCTTGGAGTAGTTTTAGTGCTTGCCATTGAATCAGTGCGAGGAGGTGAGGTTGGAAGAGAAGGTGATGGAGTAAAAGTATGATCTTTGTTGTGAGAAGAAGTTCTAGGCTTATCAGGGAGTTTGTAAATTTTAGCTTTGGGACTCTTTTGAATGACAGTTTTCTTCCTCATTGTTGTGTAGCAAGGGATTCACACAAACCAAGGAGTAATGATAATGGGGAGGAACCGAAGCGGTTGTGGAAGAAGTTATGAAGAGAGGATTAATAATTGCTATAAGAAAGAGGTTTCTTGAAATCATGTAGGTTTATTACTTGTGACTAGACCTTGAAAAGGCTTGATATCACTATGAAAAGATTTGATTTTGATTTTTTTAAGGATAAAGTACTAGGTAGAATAAAACAAATATTAAAATAAAACGTTTTCATTAAAAATGATTTGATTTTATTAAAAATACTAGGTAAAACAAAACTAATTTAAAGATGAAATCTTTTTCACTAAAAGACAAAACACAAATTCACACATGGATGATGTAACACTCGTTGGGCTCAGAGATGATAAAGTTTAAGAAAACATATTGGATCACAAGAACTTTGAACTGAAAGGTTGGCCCAGAAGATTCAAAACTTGCCATTGAGCCCAGAAATTAATAGTCAGGATAATGGTTCTTCATTTGCCCAGAATTGTCTCCTCCCAACCTGAGAGATAAAAAAACTTCAACAAATACATCAACAAGGCGCAAATAATGAATCATAACTTAGAATGCCTAAATTAGCCCTAAGTTTGCAAAATCTGTCCTCAGCTAGAGCTTTGGTGAAAATATCAGCTAATTAATCCTCTGATTTAACAAATTAAATACTAATATTCCCCTTTTAAACATGTTCCCTTATTGAGTGAAATCTCACCTCAATATGTTTAGTTCTTTAGTGTAGAACTAAATTTTTGGAAATATTTATAACACTCATATTGTCATACAGCAAGAAAATATTTTTAGCATTTAATTTATAATCAGCAAGTTGAGTTTTCAACCAAAGAAGCTGAGAATAACAAGAGGAGGCAGCAATATACTCAGCCTAGCAGTAGATAATGCCACTATAGACTGCTTCTTACTAGACCAGACATTTAAGGACTTTCCAAGAAAATAGCAAATGCCTGATGTACTTTTTCTATGTACTCTATCTCCGGCAAAGTCTGTATCACAATAACCAACTGTAGAAAACTCATTAGTCTTAGGATACTATAAACCAAAATTGGACGTGCCATGAGTATATCTAATAATCCTTTTAACTGCAGAAAGATGTGATTCTTTCAGTTTCGATTGGAATCTTGAACACATTCTAACACTTTGCACAATATCATGTCTAGAGGAAGTTAGGTACATAAGAGATCCAATCATTCCTCTATACCTAGTCTCATCAACATCTTTCTCAGTTTCACCCTTATCTAACTTTGAGTTAGGGTGCATGGGTGTTCCCATAGATTTGGCATTTTTCATACCAAATTTTTTAACTAATTCCTTGGCATACTTCTCTTGATGAATAAAAATTCCATTTTCAGTTTGCCTTATGTTCGGTATCTCGGGTACCGGATGGTTCGGAGTGGATCTCGGTTGATCCGGTGGGGTACAGCCTGGGATCGGGTTGCGAAGATGAGACTGGTGGACCGACGTTCTGAGCTCCCGATACGAAGGGGGGTGTCACCTGCAAGGACACTCCAACGTCCAAGTCAGTAGAGTGTGCAGGCGGGAAAGGGGTAGAGTGGTGAGTTACGTACCTTGGGGGAGGGGTAGGACCCTCCCCTTATATACCATGTCAGAAGTGGGTCCCACAGGGGTTGAACCCACTTTTCTCGAAGCTTCCTTGTACAGCTGTGGAGGCTAGCTGTCCCGGACGCATGTCCGGGTCGGCGAACGAGTGCCTCACACCCGACCATCCAGATCGGGTGGTTAGTGGGTCGGGTAGGCCCATGTTCCTTTTGGGCCGGGCCGTAACAGTGCCCCCAACGCGCCAGCTATAGTCGCGTGGGCTGTTGGTGGCGTGTTATCTCTTCTCTCACGCGTTGTCGTCAGGTCGGCCGTCCGTGGAGGGGACGTGTCTCTTGCACGCATGCCTGTTTCTTGCTGGGGCGATCATTCGTCGCCTCGTTCCTTGCGCAGAGCATTAAATGCTCATAATTGGTTAAAAACCCCGCGCGCAAAGACCGTTCTGCCCATAGCCTTTTCGCGCTTTTTGAGTAGCAGTTTTAAAACCATTTTGTATTCATTTCCTTATCTTCACTTTAACTCATTCCCATATCTTCATTTCAACTATCTCCATCTTCTCCTTTTTCTGAAATTTCCAGGGTGTTGTTCTTGCCTTCCTGTGCATCCGCTTCTCTTCCTTCTTCAAATCTTCAAAACCAACTCAGGTAAGCAATTGTTTCTTTATTTTCTGTTTTGTGTTTTTTTCTTCTTTGCCACTATTTCCTATTACATTCATGCTATTTGTTCGATCTTGTATGCCGGATAGCCCTTAGCGTCAAGTAGGTGTGTTAGGGGGGTTACCATTCCAGGGTAGGCTTTTGTTAGGGTTCAGCTTTAGCCATGCTTAATTTTAGTTGCAGAATAGGTTAAGTGTGGTTTCTCGGTTTTTTCGAGCTCCCGACCTCATAGACTAATCGAGTGGTACCCCCACTGTAGGTATGCCTCACGTTGTCGCCTGGGCTTCTACCTCCGACACGGGTTATGACCTGTACGCTTGGGTGGTTTCCGACCTCAAGGACTCCCCGAACCAGATGGGTGAGGAGGAGCTTACCGAGTTCTGTCAGGCCAAATACCTGTGCGGGGGCACTGACGAGGAGGCCAACTATGATGTTTATGTTCCTGCTCCTCATGATCGGTTATATGAGCTCAACTTCCATGCCCCCCCGGGTTGCCGATTGGATTTGGTTTTATAAAGTCATGTTCACCCAAGTGGGGGTTCGCATCCCCTTCTCCGCCTTCCAAATGGGGCTCCTCAGTCGGATCTCTGTGGCGCCACTGCAGCTGCATCCGAACAGTTGGGCTTCAATCCGCTGTTTCGAGATGGTATGTGAGTATTTGGAGCTGCCGGTATCCGTCGATGTCTTCCTTTATTTCTTCAACCTTACGAACCCTTCCAATGAGGGGAAGGCGAGGAAGGGGTTTATGTCCTTCCGATCTGCCCAAGGACGGAGGATATTTGGCTTGTTCGAGGACTCTTACCATGGGTTCAAGGACAAGTATTTTAAGGTGCGGCCGGTTAAGGGTCGCCACCCTTTTTGGTTATCGTTGGAGGGAGAACGCCTCATCCCGACGTATTGGAATTTTGGGGCAGGGTCCAACGCTTTTATCAAGGTGACTTATAAGGGGATGTCGGCCGTGGACCGAAAAATTGCCGACGTGTTGTGGGCAGTTTTTGGGAGAAATCATGTGAATCCCCACCTCCTTATGGGTAGCCGGGAGGTCGTCTGGGATTATGATGAGCGGATAATTTATACGCTTTTTGGCATTGTTTTTAGTATGTTTTTAGTATGATTTAGTTAGTTTTTAGTATATTTTTATTAGTTTTTAGTTAAAATTCACTTTTCTGGACTTTACTATGAGTTTGTGTGTTTTTCTGTGATTTCAGGTATTTTCTGGCTGAAATTGAGGGATCTGAGCAAAAATCTGATTTAGAGGCTGAAAAGGACTGCAGATGCTGTTGGATTCTGACCTCCCTGCACTCGAAGTGGATTTTCTGGAGCTACAGAAGCCCAATTGGCGCGCTCTCAACGGCGTTGGAAAGTAGACATCCTGGGCTTTCCAGCAATGTATAATAGTCCATACTTTGCCTGAGATTTGATGGCCCAAATTGGCGTTGCAAATCAGCCTCAGAATTTCCAGCGTTTAACGCTGGAACTGGCATAAAAATTGGAGTTAAACGCCCAAACTGGCATGAAAGCTGGCGTTTAACTCCAGAAAAGGTCTCTACACATGAAAGCTTCAATGCTCAGCCCAAGCACACACTAAGTGGACCCAGAAGTGGATTTTTACGTCATTTACTCATTTCTGTGTACCCTAGGTTACTAGTTCACTATTAATAGGATCTTTTGACATTGTATCTGTACCTCATGACACTTTACACGTTTCTTTGTGTACCTTCCACGGCATGAGTCTCTAAACCCCATGGTTGGGGGTGAGGAGCTCTGCTGTGTCTTGATGGATTAATGCAATTACTACTGTTTCTTATTCAATCATGCTTGCTTCCGTTCTAAGATATCACTTGTTCTTAACCCGGATGAATGTGATGACCCGTGACACTCATCATATTCTCAACTATGAACGCGTGCCTGACAACCACCTCCGTTCTACTTTAGATTGAGTAGATATCTCTTGGATTCTTTAATCAGAATCTTCGTGGTATAAGCTAGAATTGATGGCAGCATTCAAGAGAATCCGGAAGGTCTAAACCTTGTCCGTGGTATTCTGAGTAGGATTCAATGATTAAATGACTGTGACGAGCTTCAAACTCCTGAGGGCGGGGCGTTAGTGACAGACGCAAAAGAATCATTGGATTCTATTCCGGCCTGATTGAGAACCGACAGATGGATAGTCGTGCCGTGACAGGGTGCGTTGAACATTTCCACTGAGAGGATGGGAGGTAGCCATTGACAACGGTGAAACCCTACATACAGCTTGCCATGGAAGGAGCCTTACGTGTTTGATGAAGAAGACAGTAGGAAAGCAGAGATTCAGAAGATGGAGCATCTCCAAAACCTCAACCTGTTCCCCATTACTGCAAAACAAGTACTTATTTCATGTTCTTTTGCTTTTCACAATCAACCCTGATAATCTTTGATATCCTGACTAAGATTTACAAGATAACCATAGCTTGCTTCAAGCCGACAATCTCCGTGGGATCGACCCTTACTCACGTAAGGTATTACTTGGACGACCCAGTGCACTTGCTGGTTAGTTGTGCGGGATTGCAAAAGTGTGATTGCAATTTCGTGCACCAGATTATATTTGTGAGTCATTTTTGTCGTGTTGTTTTTTGCATGGTTGCTTCTTTTGGTTTGGTATGATGATTACTGACTAACTTGTTTATTTCTTGTTGTAGTGGGGATGCCTGCCAAAGTGACCGGTCTCGAAAACTTGTTCAAAAATTTCTTGGCAGAAAGTGATGGTGAGAAAGCTGACGATCAATCAGTAGTTCCTCCCGGGAACGAGGGGGATCAAGCGGCGCCCTCACCTCGTGACGTCACCATGTCGGACAAGCTTGTCAATGCGACGCATGATTCCCCCGTCCTTGAGGAGGTGGTTGGTACCAGGCACTCGTCTTCCGCTCAGCAGGCTGAGGATGATGACTTGAGGGTCATTCCTACTCCTAAGAGGCAAAGGTCGCATTCTAGTCCCGAAGGGGTCCTTACCGTGATGGAGAAGAACTTCGATGCCGGGTTATTTATAGACTCCCAATTACTTCCTGGCACGGAGGAACACTTCCATGGTACCGACCTTGCAGGGCAGGCACGATGGATGTATCGCACCCTCCTCCGTGGTGCAGCCATAGCTCGGAAGGTTGAGTTCGAGTTGTCGGGTATGGCGTCGCTGCGTCGGAAGCTCGAGTCTGCTGCAACAGCCAACAATAAATTCAAGGCTCAAGTTGAAACACTCCAGGGACAGCTAACCGAGGCGAAGGAGAAGCTTAAGACTACCGAGGAGAAGGCCGCGTCTGCTGAAGAAAAGTTGAACACTGCCGATGCCTCCGTATCTTGTCTGACTGAACGGAAAATGATTTTGGAGAGCCAGCTGAGTGCCGCGCAAGGTCGAGTGGTCACCTTGGAAAAGGAACGGGATACGGCCATTACGGCTGCTAAGACTGCTCAGGACGAGATTGAGGGACTCAGGAAGAAACACAAGGAGGTTAGAGAGCAAGGAAAGAGTGCGATCTTCATGACTGAGGAGGCTCTTAAGGCTCAAGTGAAGATCGTGGCTCCGGACTTTGATACATCGGCAATCGGGGTTTTCAAGCCGATTAAGGACGGCAAGATTGTTAATATGCCAAGGAAGTGAGCTTTTGTACCTTGTGTTTTTCGTGGCCTTGTTGTAGAACTTTTGAAACTTTTTGTCATACTCTATTAGCCATTTGGTCGGTTTGTGGATATCGCATTTTCCAGTTTATCTGGTAGTGCTTACATTTTGTTTTGTGTTCGTTTTGTCGTTTGTATGCCTTGTTCCTCGCGTACCGGTTGCTCGTTTATTCGTTTACCGTTATGTTAGTATCTTTCGTGAGGCCGTGTCGTGGCTTTATTATTATTGTGGCCGTTTGTTATGGCTTTTTAACTTGGTTGGCTCCCGGGATGCCGTGTCATTACTCTGTTCACCGTTTATTATGAGGAACGTTTTGTTGTGGGATGTGTAGTTGAGGAAAAGTAAAAGGAAAATTTTGTTAAGTAAATATTAATCGGCAATAAAGTAGGTCTATAGCCATGGTAAGAGTTTTAGGAACAATGAATTACTAAACCCGTCGAACCGCCTAGCTGGTGCGTTCGAGCTAGGAATAAAATCTCCTCAAGTTACCTGCATTCCATGTTCTTGGTATCTCCTTGCCGTCGAGCTTCTCCAATTTGTAGGCGCCTTTGCCGAGCACCTCTTTGACCCTATAGGGACCTTCCCAATTTGTCGCTAATTTTCCTTCCCCTCGGGTCGGTAGCCCTATGTCGTTGCGTCGTAAGACCAGGTCATTTTTTCCGAACTCCCTCTTGAGCACTTTGGCGTTGTAACGCAGGGCCATTCTCTGCTTTAGCGCTATTTTTGTCAAATGGGCAATCTCTCTGGCCTCATCTACCAGGTCTTTCTCCATTGCTTCTTCTACTCCCTTTAGAAGTAGCCGCGGGCTCGGCTCGCCGATTTCCATGGGTATCATCGCGTCCACCCCGTATGTCATGCGGAAGGGGGTTTCACCCATTGAGGACTGCTCAGTTGTTTGGTAAGACCAAAGGACTAAAGCGAGTTCATCGGCCCATGTACCTTTTTTGTCACCCAGCCGCTTCTTGAGGCCCTGTAAAATGACTTTATTGGCAGACTCGACTTGCCCATTCGTCTGGGGGTGCTCTACTGAAGAGAACTTCTACTTTATACCCAGACCATTGAAGAATTCTATGAACTTTTTGTCGGTGAATTACGTCCCGTTATCTGAGATGACGACTTCTGGGATGCCGAATCGAGTTATCACCTGTCTCCACATGAACTTTTGACAATTGGATGAGGATATGCTGGCCAGTGGTTCGGCCTCTATCCATTTGGTGTAATAGTCGATGGTGACTCTGAGATATTTGACTTGCCCTGGGCCAACCGGGAAGGGTCCCAAGAGGTCCACTCCCCATTGTCCAAAGGGTCGGGAGGTCATCAGCAAGCTGAGTTCGGAAGCCGGTGCTCTGTGAAAGTTGGCATTCTCTTGACACTTTGTGCATTTCCTCACAAATTCTTTGGAATCTTCCATCATTGATGGCCAGTAGTATCCAGCTCGGATGAGCTTTCTCGCCAGGGCTTTACCCCAATATGGTGGCCACAACATCCTTCGTGGACTTCCCTAAGCATGTAATCCGTCTGTCCCTGTATGGTCGTGTATTTGGCTGCCTCCCTTCTCAACGCTTTGGCTACTTTCTCGTCGTCAGGGAGTTTGCCGCTTTCGACAAAATCGACGATGGGGTCCAACCAAGAGGGACTTATCTTTGTCAGGTAGAGGGTGACTGCTGGTTCCTTTAGCATACCTTGGATGAGAGATCGGTTGCCCACCCCTGGTTTTGTGCTTGCTAGCTTGGATAGGAGGTCTGCTCGTGTGTTCCTTTCCCTTGGGACATGTTCAATCGTGACCTCCTCGAACTGATTGCTCAATTCTCTAACCTTTTCCATATACTTTTGTAGCAGCGAGTCTCTGGCTTGGTAGCTCCCATTTACTTGCGAGGTGATGACCTGCAAGTCGCAGCACACCTCCAATCTCGTTGCCCCGACTTCACGAGCTAGGGTCAGGACCCCCAAGAGGGTCTCGTATTCCGCTTGGTTGTTTGATACCGAGAACTCAAATTTGATCGATTGTTCGTATACAACTCTGGCAAGACTTTCCAAGATGACCCCGGCTCCCCCGGACTTTTGGTTGGAGGCTCTGTCTACGTGGAGTCTCCACCGAACGCCTGTTTCCTCGGTGGGGTCCCCCGTTACTTCTACCAAGAAGTTGGCCATTGCTTGTGCCTTAATTGCGTGTCGGGGCTCATACCGTAGGTCGTACTGGGAAAGTTCAATGGCCCAAGTCATCATTCTTCCCGCTAAATCGGGTTTTTGGAGTACTTGACGGATTCCCTTATCTGTTCTCATGACGATCTGGTGGCCTTGGAAGTATTGCCTTAGTCTGCGGGAGGAGGTCAAGAGTGCCAGTGCCAGTTTTTCCAGTTTACTATACCGCGGGTTCTGCTCCTTGTAGCGCTCTACTCACGAAGTAGATCAGCTGTTAAGCCTTTCCTTCTTCCCGCACCAGGACTGCCGCAAGCGCCTCCTCCGTTATGGCCAGGTATCGGTAAAGTGGTTCTCCGACCTTGGGCTTCCCGAGTACGGGGGGTGCTGCCAGGATCTCCTGGAAGTGTTTGAATGTCTCCTCACACGCAGGGGTCCATTCGAACGCTATTCATTTCCTCGTCAGATTGAAGAAGGGTAGAGCTTTTGCCGCCGATGCTCCAAGGAAGCGAGACAGCGCGGTGAGCCTTATTGCCAGCCTCTGGACGTCTTTGATGCAGCCTGGGCTCTTCATTTGTAATATCGCTTGGCATTTTTCGGGGTTGGCTTCTACCCCTCTTTGGGTGATCATAAATCCCAGGAATTTTTTGGCCTCCATGGCAAAGGCACACTTGAGCGGGTTGAGCCTCATGCCGTGTTCTCGGAGGGATGCGAATACATTCCTCAAGTCACTCAGGAGATCATCTGGTCGGGTGGTCTTCGCGAGGATGTCGTCTACATAAACTTCCACAGTCTTGCCTATGAGGTCGCTGAATATTTTGTTCATCAATCTCTGGTATGTGGCCCCCACGTTTTTCAGGTCAAAGGGCATCACCTTATAGCAATAGATTCATGTCGGTGTTATGAATGTTGTTTTGTCCTCATCAGGCCGGTGCATCGGTATCTGATTGCAGCCAGAGTAGGCGTCCATAAAGCTCAGATACTGGTAGCCTGCCGCCGCATCAACAAGCGCGTCAATGTTGGGAAGGGGATAGCAATCCTTGGGGCATGCTTTGTTAAGATCGGAGTAATCTACACACATTCTCCATCTCCCATTGTGCTTTTTTACCAGGACAACATTCGACAACCAGGTCGAGTAGTCTAGTTCTCGGATAAAACCTGCTTCTAGGAGGCTGGCAGTTTGCCTGGCCACCTCCTCTGCTCTTTCCTCGACATCTTCCTTCTCCTCTGGGCCACTGGTCGGGCTTCAGGCTTGACGGCCAAGCGGTGTGACATGAGATTAGGGTCTATGCCCGGCATGTCGGCTGGCGTCCAGGCGAACAGATCGCCATTGGCCCTGATCATTTCTATCAAGGGCTCTTTCAATTCATGGGGGAAGTTTCTATTTACGAACGTGAATTTTTTCTCCGTGTCCCCGACCCTAAACTTCTCTAGATTCCCCTCTGGCTTGGGTCTGGGCTTGTCGTCGACCCTAGCGTCTAGGTCAGCGAGGAACACTCCTGATGCTTTGTACTGATCACTGTCCGTGACAAACTTCATCACTAGCAGCTTTGTACTGATCACTGTCCGAACATCGTTGATGGTCTTCCTTCCTAGGATGATGTTATAGGCCGTGGAGTCCCTCAGAACTACGAACTCAGCCATTACCGATCTCCTTGCCTGTCCTTGTCCCACGGAGATCGGTAGGGAGATTATCCCGTCTAGCTTGATGAAGTGATCACCAAGCCCTAAGACACCGTGCTGGTGAGTAGTTAGGTCAGCATTCCGTAGGTCTAATGCGTCGAACACGTTGCGGAAGATAATGTTCGAGTCTGCCCCTATGTCTATAAGGATTCGTTTGACGAGACCGGTTCTGACCCTGGCCGTGATGACCATGGGGGGACTTTCCAGGATCTCGTCAAACCATTGGTCTTCTGGACCGAAAGATATGGGTGGGGCTCTTTTGGGGATTCGGGAAGATGAGGAGGAGATCGCCAGTATTTTGGCGTCTTTTTTGTGCGCCGATCTCGACGTTGGGGCTGTGTTTCTCGCGGTCACTACATTCACTACGGTAAGGCCGTGGTCGTCGTCCCTTGGCTCCTGCCGTTGCTTCACCGTTCGGGTCTTGTCTTCCCCATCGTGGTGGCAATTTTGTCTTCTCAGCTCTCTGATGAGGTGGAAGAATTCGGCTAGTTTTCCATCCCTGATTGCTTGTTCCAGTGCATCTTTCAGGTCGAAGCAGTCCTGCGTTTTGTGTCCATAGCCCTTATGGTAATCACAGTAGATGCTCTTGTTTCCCCCAGTTTGGTCCTTCAAAGGTCGGAGCTTTGACAAGATTCCCTTTTCGGCTATTTGTTGATAAACTTCTATGATGGAGAGGGCGAGAGGAGTGTAGTTGGTGAATTTTCCAACACGAGGAAATGATCTGGGTGCCTTGCTCGGTCCGCCGTCTCTGGCGTGCTCCTTCTGTCTTTCTCCATTGCCGTGTTGCCTGGGTTGAGTGTAGGAGGCTTGCCGCTTGTTGGCGGCCACAACTCGACTGACCTCCTCGTCATTAATGTATTTGCGGTATACCGTCTGGATTTCTTGCATCATCAGACTGACTTTGTGGTGAGGTGCTTTCTGAAGTCCTCGTTAAGGAGCCCGTTCGTCAGGCAGAGACTCGCCACTGAATCAGTTAACCCCTCGATCTCCAGGCATTCGTCGTTGAAGCGATCTAAGTACTTCCTGGTCATCTCATCGGTTTTCTGAGTGACGCCGAGCATATTGATCGGGTGTTTTGTCTTTGCAATCCTGGTGGTGAATTGTGCTAAGAAGGCACGACTGACATCTGAGAAGCCGGTCACGGAGCCCTGGGGGACGCTATTGAACCACCGTATCGCAGAGCCTGCTAGGGTGAACGGGAAGGCGCGGTACCTTACTTCGTCTCCCACTCCCTCCAGGTTCATTCTGGCCTCGAAGGCCGTGAGGTGTGACAAACCCCAATTTGAGGGTTTGTCTTGTATTGAATTTAGAGTATTTTGATAACCTTTTGTCACATTTAGCCTATAAATTAGCATGGTTTTGTTATCTCTCCCGTATTTGTGCCTAAGTGTAAAAACATGCTTTTTAAGCCTTATTTTGATAAATCCTATTTCCTCTTTGATTCCATAAGATGCCTTGATATGTTTGTTAGTAATCTCAGGATGAAATAGGCTAGGCATGGATCAAAGGAAGCAAAGAAGGAAGCATACAAGTGGAGAGAAGCATAAAAAGTCAAAGAAGCAAGTCAGCCGCGAACGCGTACGCGCACAAGGCGCTCGCGCGCACATTACGGAATCGGCCAGGGACGCGCACGCATACCGTGCGCGCACGCGTCGATGATCGCACATGACTTCATTAAGGCAACACGTGCCTGGCGATTTTGGAAGGTTTTCAACAACCAACTTTGGCGCCAAAATGCATATAAGAGCCAAGGATTGAAGGGGATTAACATACATTCACATCCATAGATTAATTCTAGAACATTAGATAGATAGTTTAGTTAGAGTTAGTTTCTAGAGAGAGAAGCTCTCACTTCTCTCTAGAATTAGGATTAGGATTAGGTTTAGTTCTTAGATTTAGATTTAGATTCATCTTCTTCTACTTCTATCTTCTCAATTCCTTGTTGTTACATTCATTCTTCTTCCATTCTTTTATTGCAATTTCCTTTATGTGTTCTTGTATTTTGTTATAGATCTAGTATTGTTTCCTTTACTCTCTTTCAATTCAATAAAAGTAATTCATAATAAATGTGTTTCTTTTGATTGTTGTTGTTAATTCCTTTCAATAATTGTTGTTAGATTTCACTCTTGTTGTTGATTTACTATGTTTTCCTTTTATGCCTTCCAAGTGTTTGATGAAATGCTTGGTTGGATTTTAGTGTAGGTTTTGTTCCTCTTGGCCTAGGTAGAGTAATTAGTGACTCTTGAGTTATCTAATTCTTTTGTTGGTTGATAATTAGAAGTTGCTAATTGATTTGAATGCCTCTAAAGCTAGTCTTTCCTTTAGGAGTTGATTAGGACTTGAGGAATCAAATTGATTCATCCACTTGACTTTCCTCCATGGTTAGAGGTTAACTAAGTGGGAGCAATACACAATTCTCATCACAATTGAGAAGGATAACTAGGATAGGACTTCTAGTTCTCATATCTTGCCAAGAGTTTTATTAGTTGTTAGTTTATTTTCTTTGCCATTTATATTTCTTGTCTAAAAATCTCAAAAACCCCAAAACAACTCACAACCAATAACAAGACACTTTATTGTAAATCCTAGGGAGAACGAACCGAGGTTTAAATACTTCGGTTTATAGATTTTAGGGGTTTGTACTTGTGACAAACAAATTTTTGCATGAAAGGATTATTGTTGGTTTAGAGACTATACTTCAACGAGATTTTATTAGTGAAATTCTAAACCGTCAAAAATCCAATCGTCAAAATGGCGCCGTTGCCAGGGATTTTGCAATGGTGTTGTGTTATTGGTTATTGTACATATGTAAATATTGTGAATATGTTTGTCTTTTGTTTGTTTGTTAGTTTTTGTTAGGTTTAGGACTTTGTTGCTTATCTTTGTTAATTTTTGTTTTCTCTCCTATTATGAATTCTCATCCTCACTTTGGCTATGAGTTTGGCTCTAATTGTGTTGTAGGAAATGTGGACTTTAATGGCAACATGTACCATGGATGGAACCACCAAAGATGGGAGGAGCCTCAAGGAATTGATCACTCCTATTGGCAACAACCTCCGGATACTTATAGGTATAATTTCCATCCTAATGCATGCCAATTTAATGGCTATGATGATTCTTTTTGTGACACTCAACAACCACCATCATATGCCTATGAATATCATCCTCAACATGAACCTCAACCATTCTCACAAGCCTTTCATTACCAAGCACCTTCCTATGATCCATATCCATCATATGACCAAACCCCCATACCATACTCTTATGACCATTATGAGCAAGAACCTTTAGAACCACCACAACCCTATCAAGATTACTACCAAGAGCCACCTCAATGCACACCACCTCCACAATCTCACCAAGAAGAACCACCTTCCTACCATGAACCCTCTCTCCAAAATGATGAACCCTTCTACCCACCACAAGCCCCAATAGACGATTCTCTCACTTTGTTACTTCAAGGACAAGAGGCCATGAAGCGGGATACACTTGAGTTTGTGACCAACTTGACCAAGGTAGTGTCTACCTTAGCCTACCAATGCTTGAATACTCAAGGTACTTCCGTGACCCCATGTGGAACGTCAAGAGAAGAACAAAGCATGAAGGAGAAATTGGAAAGTTCGGTGGAAAAGGAGGAGTCGAATTTTGTGTTGGAACAATTGGAGAAGCCTATGATCATTGAAGAAAGGGAAGAAGTGGTTGAAGATTTAGGAGATGTTGAAAGTCCATGGGAATGTAGCATCATGAAGCACTCCTCCAAGAAGCTTGATATTGATGTTGAGGAGGGTGCGCAACCTCCAAGGCATACCATCATTGGAGACTTGGAAGAAGCTTATCAAGAGATGGATTCAATCATGGATGAATTTCTCTCTACAATGGAATCCTCTCCCATTGGACATGAAGTTGAAGTTATAGAAGAGTGTGCACAACCTTCCATACCCTTGGGGAGCAATGAGAAAGAGAGCTACCAAGAGGAAAACGTTGGCACGGTGTATGTTGAGATTGAAGAATATGAAGAGGTTGATCAAAAGATGGATTTATTCATCAATGAATTTCTATCCAAAAATGAGTCACCTCCCATTAGGCAAGAAATCAAAGTTCTTGAAGACAACACCAAGCCATGTGATAAAAGGGAAAAGGTTGAAATCGAGGAAGCTCGCAAAGAGGTGGAAATGCACAAAGAAGAGCACAAGGAAGTGAACCTTGCATTGTCTAAGTGTGGGGAAGCCTCTCGCCCCAAATTGCCATCTAATACAACATTTAAGTGGGTAAAATCTCTATCCCTAAGCCTTAGTTTCTCACTTGAATATGGTTTGATTGAAAATGATGGTCAACTTAGAACTCTTTGTGGGATTAAAAGTAAGAATGAGTTGTGTAGTGGTTGGAAAGTCGGTGTTAAGCTTATCAAGGTCAAAGCTCCAAGGTACAGGGACGATGTTGGGACAAGGATCACTTTGTATGGATCTAGAAGGAAGCATTGGTGGAATAAAGAGAATTCTATGTGTCAATCACCTTTATGCCAACCGCTCATCCGACAAAATCATGAAACTCAACTAACGGATGGGTGTGAAGACAAGACATGGGATCCCGGTTCGCTATGTGAAGACCAAATATGGGGACTCGTATTTTGGGTAGAAATCTGCCCAAACTTAATAAAAATGGTTGGAAATTCTGTCAACCAATTGAGAAGCAAAGATCCTTGGAGATTCAAGGATGAGTACAAGCATAAGCCACCATGACAAGGATCTTCTCAAAATGTCCAACTTAAGGACTTAAACCAAAAGTGCTAGGTGGGAGACACCCCACCATGGTAAACTCTTTCCACTCTTCTAAATTTACTTAATAAGTGATTTGAGTTACCATTGTAGGTAGATGTTTCATACAAATTTGTTTGTACAACTTAATTGTTAGCTTAGTCACATGCATGTTGTGTTTAGTAGTAGATGAATAATATCAAAAATTGTATTTTTGTGAATTGTATGATGGTTGAGTGAATAAGAGTTGTGAACACTGAGGGGAGCACCCAGCAATTTGTTTTCTGAAAAAAAAAAAACAAAAAAACAAAAAAAAGGGGGTTAGACGCGCGCGCACCATGTACGCGCACGCGTCCCTGTATGGACGCACCATGAGCCACTCAGCCGAGAGTTGGGCCTCCCTTGGGCAAACATTATGCCTTGAGCCCAACACAATACACGCGGACGCGCACAACGTGCGTGCGCGCCGTCTTTAAAGCACATGGACGTTCACGCAGACGCGCACTTGCCGCGCCCGCGCCGATTTGCTGCTGCAACGAGTGAGCCAATCCACAGAGAGTTGAGCCAGTTTTGGGCCAACCTTAAGTCCCTGGCCCAACTTGCTTCGCGCGGATGCGCACTTGCCGCGTACGCGCCATCTTGTCATATACCATCAACTTACGCGGACGCGCACTTGCCGCGCGCGCGTCCTTGCATGCTGCCACCAAACTAAGCCACGGACCCGAGAGTTAGGCGTGCCTCAAGCCCATTCTAAGCCTCAGGCCCAATCCCATGCCCGCGTGCGCGCACTGTACACGCACGCGCCTATGCCTATTCTGCCATCCCACGCTAGAGCGCACTGCACGCTCACGCGTGGATCTCCATTCCTCTCGATGCGTGCGGACGCGTACATGCCGCGTGCGCGCCGATTTGATAGCGCGACTCCCAGGCCATTCTCCAGAGAGTTAGGCCTGAGTTGGGCCAACTCTAAGCCCCTAGCCTAACTCCATGCTCGCGTGCGCGCACTGTACGCGCACGCGTCCTTTCCCATTTTGCTCATCCACGCTTAAGCGCGCTGTACGCGCACGCGTAGATCCCAATTTTCCTCAAGGGACGCGGACGCACAAGGTACGCGCGCGCGCCGATTTAAAAATAGGGATAACTCTAATGCGCGACGCGCTGCGCAGTCGCGCACACTCCTTCCCCAACCTCCATTTTCTTCTCCATCTTCTCTTCCCCCATAACCGCCTCTGCTACTCCGGCGACCACCACTAGCGGCCGCCGATCACCAACATCCCCTACCAACTCTCCCTCTCTCAACCATTCCCTTCCTTCTCTCTCTCACCCACTCACTCTCTTCTCCTCCTCCCGGCCATACCTCCACCGCGCCACCATCTCCGCCGCGGTCCCACCATCACCGCCGGCGACTCTCTTCCTCCGCCCACTCGTCATTCTTTCTTTCATCCACTCTCTTTCTCCGTTTCTCCGCCTCTCTCCCTCACAGCTGTCCGAAGCTCCCACAGCCGCCACTCTTCCGCCACAACCGCCGCAGTTCATGGCGGCACAGCTCCTGGTCTTATTGCTCCCCCATTTCCCCTTACCATTCTCAGTTCTTCCCAGCTCCCAGGTTCCTGCTCCATTTCTGTTATCTTTTTCTGTTTTCCCTTTTAGTATTCGTTTATGTTAATTTCTGTAATTGCATGTTAGTTAGTTTAAATTCAAATTTTGTATGTTAGGTTAGATAGATATACTTGCTGTTAGGTAGCTAGGGCTAGATAGAGGATTCTAGGCCTGATAATTGCTCCGTATGTGCATAATTGCTGCTTGCTTCCTTAGGTACTGTATGTTGGCTTTGGGCTGCTATTTCATGCGATGTGCGTTGCTCAATAATATCTGTTTGACGCTGTGCGTAATTGATGTTGTTTTCTATGCTAATTGTGCTCATTTGCTATCCGGGAACGTCCAATTTTAAGCCGGAATGCTGCCCGATTTTTAAGGAAATTAGTTTCCTTTTGGTCTATAATTCAATATTGGGCAAAATTCCGTTTCCTTTTGACTTCCCGGATTTGCATCATTCACTGTGAACATGAACCGCAACTTCTTGTTCAAATAGGCCTATATATCATCATATCACTAACCTACTTTTCTAACTTACTAATTTCTTTAACCATCTAACTTCCACTCACCTCTGTGAGCTTCAGTTTTCTAGATATCGGACAATTAAGCTGAATATTGAGAAGAAGTTGCTCCTACCTAATGATGTGAGACGGTCCATTACTGGTCGGGTCCTTGACTTAGGTATTGACTTTGTTGACCGAGAGTTGGGTGATATCCATATATCGTGGGTGAAGGAATTTTACTGCAACTTCTTCCGTCCGACATTGGATTCGGTTCAGGTGCGGGGTAGAGAGATCATGATCACTGAGACCGCCATTGGAGAGGCATTACAGTGTCGGCATATTCCGGATGACATGTGTGCCCATCAGCAGGCTGAGATAGCCATCCATACCATGACTTTTGATTATGAGGCGCTTCGGTGCGTGATTGGGATACCGGATGCTTCATGGGTTATGGATGCGGGCAACACCAAGCCCAAGGGGATGTTGTTCACCCATTTGACTAGGGAGGCTAGGACTTGGCAGATGATCTTCGCTCACTACGTCCTGCCCACCACCCACTTTTCTGAGATCCCCATGGAGATGCTCCTGCTGATTGGTTGCGTCATGGAGGGGAAGGATGTCTCCTTCCCTAGACTTATTAGACAGTGCATGTGGCGGGCGCATATTCGTGGCCTACTCCCATTTCCTACCTTGGTCACGAGTATGGCAGCCCTAGCTGAGGTCCCATGGTTGGACGATGATGTGCGACCACCACCCCCTGATGCTGATGACAGGGAGGTTACTATCCCCTGGGGTGGGTGGGTGCACGAGAGACCACCTGCTAGACGCCGCTCTCGGGCTAGAGCTGTCATGGGGACGCCTTCACCATCAGCCCCTACAGCTGCCCCATCATCCTCCACAGCAGCTCCTTCATCATCTACAGATCCTCCAGCAGCACCTATACCTATCTCCTGGTCCAGCGTCTTTTCCGGTTCTTAGAGCGAGAGCGACGCCATGTCAGACGCCGATTAGATCGGATGGACCAGGCTCTTATTTCTTTGGGCGCTGAGCTACCTCCGCTTCCCGACTCTCCGGCCTTCGATGAGCAGGATCATCAGGAGGAGGATGCGGAGGCACCGGTTCAGCAGGATGCCCCTGACACTACAGAGCAGCCACAGACTCAGGAGGCGCCGGTCCCACAGCCACAGTCAGAGCCGGCACCTATCGTTGTACCTCCCACTGATCCTCCGGTTTAGCATCGAGGACGATGCTTGGTTTTAAGTGTGGGGAGGGCACCGGTAGCATTATTTGGGAACCGGTGAACTTTTCAGCGTAGTTATCTTATTTTGCACATTTTGTATATATTTTGATGCATTTCTAGTTTGCTTGGATACTTTTATTGCTTATTTTTGGATTTTAGATATTTTTGGTGCTTTTGGATATTTTTGGATGTTTTAGATGATAGATTTCATACTTTTAGTTGGATTTTTCTTTATACATTTTGTTTATCTTTATTTTTAGTTTGTAGTTGTGATTAGAAATCGTACTTTGGATTGCAAATATTTAGTCACCCTTTTTGCATAACATATTGATTTTGAGTAAAAAAAAGAGAAGGGTGAACTAAGGAATTTTTGAACTTTTCAATCACAACAATGCTTAGTCAAACATTGAGATTTTCAAGAAGTTTAAATATAGGGCATTAACCCAATTGATTGAAAGAAAATTTTTGGTGAAACTTGCTTGAATTTCATACTTTGTGAAGCATGTATTGAACTAAGAACACAAGCTTGTGAGACTTGAGCCTATTGATGTGGTTACATTTTATAACCACTTATTTCCCATTCTTGTGTGAAAATTGTTCTCTTTCCATGATTGTGATCCTTGATTTGCTTGATTCTATATATCCATTTATTTCTTGTATTTATGCATTTATATGATTGAGGCCATTATTTCATTAGCCACTTACCCAAATAGCCAACCTTTTACTCTCCATTGTTAGCCAATTTTGAGCCTATGCTTAACCAACTCGTTCTTATTTTAGCACATTACAAGCCCAAGGCGGAAAACCAATGAAAAGTCCTTGTTTGGATCTTTGATTAGCCTAGGCTAGTGAGAGTGTTTATTATTCAAAGTTGGTGAGGCTTGGGAACATTGGATAGGATAAAAAGGGTAGCACACTTTCATGTTTAAGGAATTGGGAACATACTCATGTATTGATTAAATGTATAGACCTTATGCATTGATGTTCTTGTATATAATTTGAAAGAAAAAGAAAAATGAGAAAAAAAAGGGAGAAATAAAAGTGAAAAGAAAAAAAAAAGAGAAAAGAAAAGAAAAAATGTATGTAGAAAAAAAAAGAAAGAAAAAGAAAAGCAATAAAGGGGACAAAATGTCCCAAAGTAAAGTCAATAAAAAGGAATCAATGCATAAGTGTTATGGACCAAATAAGAATGCATGAGTATGTAAGAAAAGTGAAGAATGGGTAGTTAGATTAGTACTTAATTGTATAGGTCATTATATAGGTTAGGTGGGAAAGTCTATGCTAATCAAAGATTCAAATCCTAGTCCACTTAACCATAAATGATCCTACCTTGACCCTAACCCCATTACAACCTAAATGAAAGACCTCATGATGAATGTATGTATGCATTGAATAAGTATTGATTGTTAGAAGAAAATCAAATTTTGGAAAACATGATTAGAAGAGAATTGAGTGAATTAACCCTTAAACACTTGAGTGAATAGAGCGGATACACATCCGGTGAGGGTTCAAAAGTTCAATTACATGTATTACCCCATATTATCTATATTCTTGCAAGTTTGAAATCTTTTTGATAATTCAATACAATTGTGGTTTGGACTTAATTCCTATTGCCTAGCTCTTGTGCTTACACATGTTCTTGGGAATTGATTTGTTTGAACTAAGCATTTCCAATTGCTTTAGATAGTTGCATTTAGATAGGATTCACATAGTTTAGTTGCATTCAAATAAATGTCATAACCCTTTAGTTCCCTCTTATTTTAGCATGAGGACATGCTAAGGCTTAAGTGTGGGGAGGTTGACAAACCCCAATTTGAGGGTTTGTCTTGTATTGAATTTAGAGTATTTTGATAACCTTTTGTCACATTTAGCCTATAAATTAGCATGGTTTTGTTATCTCTCCCGTATTTGTGCCTAAGTGTAAAAACATGCTTTTTAAGCCTTATTTTGATAAATCCTATTTCCTCTTTGATTCCATAAGATGCCTTGATATGTTTGTTAGTAATCTCAGGATGAAATAGGCTAGGCATGGATCAAAGGAAGCAAAGAAGGAAGCATACAAGTGGAGAGAAGCATAAAAAGTCAAAGAAGCAAGTCAGCCGCGCACAAGGCGCGCGCGCACACATTGCGGAATCGGCCAGGGACGCGCACGCGTACCGTGCGCGCACGCGTCGATGATCGCACATGACTTCATTAAGGCAACACGTGCCTGGCGATTTTGGAAGGTTTTCAACAACCAACTTTGGCGCCAAAATGCATATAAGAGCCAAGGATTGAAGGGGATTAACATACATTCACATCCATAGATTAATTCTAGAACATTAGATAGATAGTTTAGTTAGAGTTAGTTTCTAGAGAGAGAAGCTCTCACTTCTCTCTAGAATTAGGATTAGGATTAGGTTTAGTTCTTAGATTTAGATTTAGATTTATCTTCTTCTACTTCTATCTTCTCAATTCCTTGTTGTTACATTCATTCTTCTTCCATTCTTTTATTGCAATTTCCTTTATGTGTTCTTGTATTTTGTTATAGATCTAGTATTGTTTCCTTTACTCTCTTTCAATTCAATAAAAGTAATTCATAATAAATGTGTTTCTTTTGATTGTTGTTGTTAATTCCTTTCAATAATTGTTGTTAGATTTCACTCTTGTTGTTGATTTACTATGTTTTCCTTTTATGCCTTCCAAGTGTTTGATGAAATGCTTGGTTGGATTTTAGTGTAGGTTTTGTTCCTCTTGGCCTAGGTAGAGTAATTAGTGACTCTTGAGTTATCTAATTCTTTTGTTGGTTGATAATTAGAAGTTGCTAATTGATTTGAATGCCTCTAAAGCTAGTCTTTCCTTTAGGAGTTGATTAGGACTTGAGGAATCAAATTGATTCATCCACTTGACTTTCCTCCATGGTTAGAGGTTAACTAAGTGGGAGCAATACACAATTCTCATCACAATTGAGAAGGATAACTAGGATAGGACTTCTAGTTCTCATATCTTGCCAAGAGTTTTATTAGTTGTTAGTTTATTTTCTTTGCCATTTATATTTCTTGTCTAAAACTCTCAAAAACCCCAAAACAACTCACAACCAATAACAAGACACTTTATTGTAAATCCTAGGGAGAACGACCCGAGGTTTAAATACTTCGGTTTATAGATTTTAGGGGTTTGTACTTGTGACAAACAAATTTTTGCATGAAAGGATTATTGTTGGTTTAGAGACTATACTTCAACGAGATTTCATTAGTGAAATTCTAAACCGTCAAAAATCCAATCGTCAAGGTGCTCTTGTGGATCTTGAGTTCCGTCATACCTCATGTCCGTTGGTTTGCTAAAGTGCTTTGGCAACCGGACTTCAAGGATGGAATGATGGAATGGGGTGGCGCCCATGATTACGGGTCGCCGTGTTTGATAAACCCAATTTTTAGGGTTTATCTTGTATTGAATTTAGAGTATTTTGATGACCTTTTCTCGCATTTAGCCTATGAATTAGCATGGTTTTGTAATCTCTCCCGTATTTGTGCTTAAGTGTAAAAACATGCTTTTTAAGCCTTATTTTGATGAATTCTAATTCCTCTTTGATTCCATAAGATGCCTTGATGTGTTTGCTAGTAATTCCATGATTGAAATAGGCTAGGCATGGATCAAAGGGAGCAAGAAAGGAAGCATACAAGTGGAGAGAAGCATAAAAAGTCAAAGAAGCGAAATCAGCCAAGCACGCGCACGCGCACAAGGCGCTCACGCGCACATTGCAGAATTGGCCGGGGACGCGCACGCGTACCGTGCGCGCACGCGTCATAGTCCGCACATGACTTCATTAAAGCAACACGTGCCTGGCAATTTTGAAGGGTTTCTGAACCCATTTTGGCGCCAATTGCTCATAGAAAGGAATAAAAGGATCAAGGATTGAAGGGGGGAAGAGAGGAATCTATGAATGAAATAGCATCATTAGTTTTAGTTGAGAGTTAGTTTCTAGAGAGAGAAGCTCTCACTTCTCTCTAGGATTAGGATTAGGCTTAGTTCTTAGATCTAGATTTTAATTCATCTTCTTCTACTTCTATCCTCTTAATTCCTTGTTGTTACATTCATCTTCCTCTATTCTTTTGTTGCAATTTCCTTTATGTTGTTCTTATGTTTTGTTGTAGATCTACTATTGTTCCTTCCATTTTCTTTCAATTCAATAAAAGGTAATTCATGTAGATCTTGTTTCCTTTAATTGTTGTTGTTAATTCTTTACATTTGATTGTTGTTAGAATTAATTCTTGTTATTGATTTACTATGCTTTTCTTTTGTGCCTTCCAAGTGTTTGATGAAATGCTTGGTTGGATTTTAGAGTAGAGTTTTATGTTCTTGGCTTGGAAAGGTAACTTAGGAACTCTTGAGTTACTGATGTCCAAGTAATTGATGATTGGGATCCATTGACTCTAGTTCTCACTAATTGAATTAGTGGAGAGTTAGGACTTATGGACTATGATTGATATAGCTCATTTGACTTTCCTTTACTACTAGTTAGAGGATGATTTAATGAGATTAATCCTTGCCAATTCTCATATTGTGGTTAGTGATTAGGATAGAGATCCTTGACCACCAACCCTTGCCAAGACCTTTTTAGGCCTTAGTTTACTTTCTTGCCATTTATCTTTCATGTTTCTTATTAAAACCCCAAAAATAACTCATAACCAATAACAAAATACTTCATTAAAATTCCTAGGGAGAACGACCCGAGGTTTGAATACTTCGGTTATTAATTTTAGCGGTTTGTTACTTGTGACAAACAATCTTTTGTATGAAAGGATTATTGTTGGTTTAGAAACTATACTTGCAACGAGAATTCATTTGTGAAATTCTAAACCATCAAAATCTAATCATCAAAATGGCGCCGTTGCCGGGGACTTGCAATGGTGTTATGTTATTGGTTATTGTACATATGTGAATATTGTAAATAGCTTGTCTTTTGCTTGTTTACTGGATTTTGTTAGTTTTATTTTGTCTTTCCATAATGAATTCTCCCTATGGCTATGAGTTTGGTTCTAATTTTGTTGTAGGAAATGTGCACCTCAATGATGACACTCATTATGGATGGAACCAACAAAGATGGGAGGAGCCTCAAGGAATTGATCACTCCTATTGGCAACAACCTCCGGATACTTCTAGGTATAATTCCCATCCTAATGCATGCCAATTTAACGGCTATGATGACTCTTTTTGTGACACTCAATAACCACCATCATATGCCTATGAATCTCATCCTCAACATGAACCTCAACCATTCTCACAAGCCTTTCATTACCAAACACCGCCCTATGATCCATATCCATCATATAACCAATCACCCATACCATATTCTCATGATCATTATGAGCAAGAACCCTTAGAACCACCACAACCCCATCAAGATTACTCCTAAGAACCACTTCAATACACACAATCTCCACAACCTTACCAAGAAGAACCACCTTCCTATTATGAACCCTCTCTCCAAAATGATGAACCTTCCTACCCACCCCAAGCCCCAATAGACGATTCTCTCACTTTGTTATTTCAAGGACAAGAGGCCATGAAGCGGGATACAGTTGAGTTTGTGACCAACTTGACTAAGGTAGTGCACGCTGTAGCCTATCAATGTTTGAACACTCAAGGTATTTCCGTAGCCACATGCGAAAAACCTAAAGAAGAAGCAAAGTATGAATGAGAAATTGGACAATCCGGTAGAGAAGGGAGAACCAAGTTTTGTGTTGGAACAATTGGAGGAGCCTATGATCATTGAAGAAAAGGAAGAGGTGGTTGAAGATTTAGGAGATGTTGAAAGTCCAAGGGAATGTAGCATCATGGAGCACTCTTCCAAGAAGTTTGATATTGATGTTGAGGAGGGTGCGCAACCTCCAAGGCATATCATCGTTGGAAACTTGGAAGAGGCTTATCAAGAGATGGATTCAATCATGGATAAATTTCTCTCTACAACGGAATCCTCTCCCATTGGACATGAAGTTGAAATTATAAAAGAATGTGCATGATGAGCGGATAATTTATACGCTTTTTGGCATTGTTTTTAGGTAGTTTTTAGTAAGTTCAAGCTACTTTTAGGGATGTTTTCCTTAGTTTTTATGTTAAATTCACATTTCTGGACTTTACTATGAGTTTGTGTGTTTTTCTGTGATTTCAGGTAAATTCTGACTGAAATTGAGGGATTTGAGCAAAACTCTGAAAAAGGCTGACAAAAGGACTGCTGATGCTGTTGGAATCTGACCTCCCTGCACTCGAAATGGATTTTCTGGAGCTACAGAACTCCAATTGGCGCGCTCTCAACGGCGTTGGAAAGTAGACATCCAGGGCTTTCCAGAAATATATAATAGTCCATACTTTATTCGAAGAATGACGACGTAACTTGGCGTTGAACGCCAAGTACATGCTGCTGTCTGGAGTTAAACGCCAGAAAAACGTCATGATCCGGAGTTGAACGCCCAAAACACGTCATAACTCGGAGTTCAACTCCAAGAGAAGCCTCAGCTCGTGGATTGATCAAGCTCAGCCCAAGCATACACCAAGTGGGCCCCGGAAGTGGATTTATGCATCAATTACTCACTCATGTAAACCCTAGTAGCTAGTCTAGTATATATAGGACATTTATCTATTGTATTAGACATCTTTTGACAGTTTAATCTCCTTGAATATTCGGTCACTTGATCATGGAGAGGGCTGGCCATTCGGCCATGCCTGAACCTCTTTCACTTATGTATTTTCAACGGTGGAGTTTCTGCACACCATAGATTAAGGGTGTGGAGCTCTGCTGTACCTCAAGTATTAATGAAGTTCTATTTTCTTTTATTCAAATCTCTCTTATTCTTATTCCAAGATATTCATTCGGACCCAAGAACATGATGAATGTGATGAGTTAGATAACCCTCATTATCATTCTTACTTATGAACGCGCGTGATTGACAACCACTTCCGTTCTACATGCAACCGAGCTTGAACGTTTATCTCTTAGATTCCCCAACAGAATCTTCGTGGTATAAGCTAGATAGATGGCGGCATTTATGAGGATTCGGAAAGTCTCACCTTGTCTGTGGTATTCCGAGTAGGATCCTGGGAATCCGGAGGTATTCCGAGTAGGATTCCGGTAATGAATGACTGTGACGTGCTCCAAACTTGCAAGTGCTGGGCGTTAGTGACAAACGCAAAAGAATCAAGGGATTCTATTCCAGTAGGCGCAGGAACCAACCAGTGATTAGCCGTACTGTGACAGAGTGCGTGAGCATTAGTTTTCACTGCGAGGATGGGATGTAGCCATCAACCATGGGTGATGCCTCCAGACGATTAGCCATGCGAGTGACAGCCGCAGAGGACCATTTTCCCGAGAGGATTGAAAGTAGCCACCGTTGATGGTGAACCCCTATACACAGCTTGCCATGGAAAGGAGTAAGAAGGATTGAGTAGAAGCAGTAGGAGGGCAGGCGTCCTTGAGCCATACAGCATCTTCATATACTTAACTGAAATTCCTACCAATGAATCTACATAAGTATTCTATCCCTTTTATTATTTCTTTTTATTATTAATTTTCGAAACCCATAACTTTTTAATCTGCCTAACTGAGATTTACAAGGTGACCATAGCTTGCTTCATACCAACAATCTCTGTGGGATCGACCCTTACTCACGTAAGGTTTATTACTTGGACGACCCAGTACACTTGCTGGTTAGTTGAACGGAGTTGTGAATTCAACTGGTGCCCCTTAGAAGCCTTCATCTCAAAATAATTAGAACATGGATCACAATTTCGTCCACCAAGTTTTTTGGCACCGTTGCCGGGGAACAATTAATTTCGAACAACAATTCAAACAATTGTTTCCAACCCACAATGGTGCCAAGTTTTTAATCCGGCAACAACACCAAGTTTTTGGCGCCGTTGCCGGGGATTGTTCGAGTATGGACAACTGACGGTTCATCTTGTTGCTCAGATTAGGTAATTTTCTTTTCAAAAATCTTTTTCAAAATTTTTCTTTTATTTTTCGTTTTTCTAAACTTTATTTTCGAAAATAATTAATAAAAATCCAAAAAAAATTAGAAAATCATAAAAATAAAAAATATTTTGTGTTTCTTGTTTGAATCTTGAGTCAATTTTTAAGTTTGGTGTCAATTGCATGCTTTTAAAAATTTTCTTGCATTTTTTCGAAAATCCATACATTCATAGTGTTCTTCATGATCTTCAAGTTGTTCTTGATAAGTCTTCTTGTTTGATCTTGATGATTTCTTGTTTTGTGTTGTTTGTTGTTTTTCATGTGCATTTTTGCATTCATATTTTCCATGCATTAAAGATTTCTAAGTTTGGTGTCTTGCATGTTTTCTTTGCATCAAAAATTTTTCAAAATTATGTTCCTGATGTTCATCATGATCTTCAAAGTGTTCTTGGTGTTCATCTTGACATTCATAGCATTCTTGCATGCATTCATTGTTTTGATCTAAAAATTTCATGCATTGAGTCAATTTGTTGTTTTTCTCTCTCATAATTAAAAATTCAAAAATAAAAAAAAAATATCTTTTCTTTATTTCCCTCCAAATTTTCGAAATTTTGGGTTGACTTGGTCAAAAAAAATTTTCAAAATTAGTTATTTCTTACTAGTCAAGTCAAAATTTCAATTTTAAAAATCTTATCTTTTCAAAATCTTTTTCAAAAATCATATCTTTTTCATTTTTCCTTTTTTTTCGAAAATTTTAAAAATTATTTTTCAAAAATCTTTTTCTTATCTTTACATCATATTTTCGAAAATTCACTAATAATTAATGTGATTGGTTCAAAAATTTGAAGTTTGTTACTTTCTTGTTAAGAAAGGTTCAATCTTTAAGATCTAGAATCTTATCTTGTAGTTTCTTGTTAGTGAAGTAAATAATTTCAAAATTTTTGAATTAAATCTTTTTATCTTTTATTTGATCTTTTTCAAAAATTTTATCTTTTTCAAATTTTGATTTCAAAATATCTATCTAACCTCTTATCTTCATATCTTTTTCAAATTTGATTTCAAATCTTTTTCAATCAACTAACTAACTTCTTGTTTGTTTCTTATCTTTTTCAAAACCACCTAACTACTTTTCTCTCTCTAATTTTCGAAAATATCTCTTCCCTTTTTCAAAAGTTCTTTTTAATTAATTAATTATTTCATATTTTAATTTTAATTACATTTTATCCCTAATTTTCGAAAATTACTAATCTCTTTTTCAAAATTATTTTCGAATTCTCTCTTCTCTTTTCTTCTTCTATTTAATTATTTAATTACTAACACTTCTCTCCACCTCTCTTCATCCAAAATCCGAACCCTCTTCTTCATTCTTCTACCCCTTTCTTTTTCTACTAACATAAAGGAATCTCTATACTGTGACATAGAGGATTCCTCTTTCTTTTCTTGTTTTCTTCTCTTTCATATGAGCAGGAACAGGGATAAAGGCACTCTTGTTGAAATTGATCCAGAACCTGAAAGGACTCTGAAGAGAAAATTAAGAGAAGCTAAATTACAACAATCCAGAAGCAACCTTTTAGAAATTTTTGAACAAGAGAAAGAGATGGCAGACGAAAATAATAATAATAATGCAAGGAGAATGCTTGGTGACTTCACAAAGCCAACGTCCAAGTTTGATGGAAGAAGCATCTCCATTCCTGCCATTGGAGCCAATAACTTTGAGCTTAAGCCTCAACTAGTTGCTTTAATGCAACAAAACTGCAAGTTCTATGGACTTCCATCTGAAGATCCTTATCAGTTTTTAACTGAGTTCTTGCAGATCTGTGAGACTGTAAAGACGAATGGAGTTGATCCTGAAGTCTACAGACTCATGCTTTTCCCTTTTGCTGTAAGAGACAGAGCTAGAATATGGTTGGATTCACAACCCAAGGATAGCCTGGACTCATGGGATAAGCTGGTCACTGCCTTCTTGGATAAGTTCTTTCCTCCTCAAAAGCTGAGCAAGCTGAGAGTGGATGTTCAAACCTTCAAACAAAAAGATGGTGAATCCCTCTATGAAGCTTGGGAAAGATACAAGCAGCTGACCAAAAGATGTCCATCTGACATGTTTTCAGAATGGACCATATTAGATATATTCTATTATGGTCTCTCTGAATTTTCGAAAATGTCATTGGATCATTCTGCAGGTGGATCTATTCACCTGAAGAAAATGCCTGAAGAGGCTCAAGAACTCATTGACATGGTTGCAAACAACCAGTTTATGTACACCTCTGAGAGGAATTCCGTGAATAATGGGGTACCTCAGAAGAAAGAAGTTCTTGAAATTGATGCTCTGAATGCCATATTGGCTCAGAACAAAATGTTGACTCAACAGGTCAACATGATCTCTCAAAATCTGAATGGATTGCAACATGCATCCAACAGTACTAGAGAGGCAGCTTCTGAAGAAGCTTATGATCCTGAGAACCCTGCCATGGCAGAGGTTAATTACATGGGTGAACCTTATGGAAACACCTATAACTCATCATGGAGAAATCATCCAAATTTCTCATGGAAGGATCAACAAAAACCTCAACAAGGTTTTAACAATGGTGGACGCAATAGGCTGAACAATAGTAAGCCATATCCATCATCTTCTCAGCAACAGACAGAGAACTCTGAACAAAACAATTCTAATTTAGCCAATATAGTCTCTGATCTGTCAAAGGCCACTTTCAGTTTCATGAATGAAACAAGATCCTCCATTAGAAATCTGGAGGCACAAGTGGGCCAGCTGAGTAAGAAAGTTATTGAAACTCCTCCCAGTATTCTCCCAAGCAATACAGAAGAGAATCCAAAAGGAGAGTGCAAGGCCATTGACATAGTCAATATGGCCGAATGCACAAGGGAGGAGGAGGACGAAAATCCTAGTGAGGAAGACCTCCTGGGACGTTCCTCAAGCAAGAAGGAGTTTCCTATTAAGGATCCAAAGGAATCTGAGGCTCATATAGAGACCATAGAGATTCCATTGAATCTCCTTCTGCCATTCATGAGCTCTGAAGACTATTCTTCCTCAGAAGAAGATGAAGATATAATTGGAGAGCAAGTTGCTCAATATTTAGGAGCTATCATGAAGCTGAATGCCAAGCTGTTTGGTAATGAGACTTGGGAAAGTGAACCTCCCTTGCTCATTAGTGAACTAGATATTTGGATTCAGAGAACTCTACCTCAAAAGAAACAAGATCCTGGCAAGTTCTTAGTACCTTGCACCATTGGCACCATGAGCTTTGAAAAAGCTCTATGTGATCTTGGGTCAGGGATAAATCTTATGCCACTCTCTGTAATGGAGAAGCTGGGAATCATTGAGGTACAACCTGCCTTGTTCTCATTACAATTGGCAGATAAGTCCATAAGACAAGCTTATGGAATAGTGGAGGACGTGCTAGTAAGGGTTGAAGGCCTTTACATCCCTACTGATTTCATAATCCTAGACACTAGGAAGGAAGATGATGAATGCATCATCCTAGGAAGACCTTTCCTAGCCACAGCAGGAGCTGTGATAGATGTCAACAGAGGTGAGTTAGTCCTTCAATTGAATGGGGACTACCTTGTGTTTCAGGCACATGGCCATCCCTCTGTGACAGAAGAGAGTAAGCATGAAGAGCTTCTCTCAGTTCAGAGTCAAGAAGAGCCCACACAGTCAAACTCTAAGTTTGGTGTTGTGAGGCCACAACCAAACTCTAAGTTTGGTGTTCAAACCCCATATCCAAACTCTAAGTTTGGTGTTGGGACTACACACTAAATTGACCTGATCACCATGTGGCTCCATAAGAGCCACTGTCAAGCTATTGACATTAAAAAAGCGCTTGTTGGGAGGCAACCCAATTTTATTTATCTAATTTTATTTTATTTTGTTTCTTTGTTATTTTTGTGTTTTATTAGGTACATGATCATGAGGAGTCACGAAAAAAATCAAAAAAATTAAAAACAGAGTCAAAAACAGAAGAAAAAAATTTTCACCCTGGAGGTAGCGCAGACTGGCGTTCAACGCCAGTAAGGTGCATCTGGCCGGCGTTCAACGCCAGAACAGAGTACCATTCTGGCGCTGAACGCCCAAAACAAGCAACAACCTGGCGTTAAACGCCAGGATGGTGCACAGAGAGGACAAACTGGCGCTGAACGCCAGGAACAAGCATGAAACTGGCGTTCAACGCCAGAAACATGCATTACATGGGCGTTGAACGCCCAGAACATGCACCAATGGGCGTTTGAACGCCAGAAAGATGCATGAAGGCAATTTACATGCCTATATGGTGAAGGAATGGTATTTGTTTTCACCTCAGGATCTGTGGACCCCACAGGATCCTCACCTCAGGATCTGTGGCCCCCACAGGATCCCCACCTTACCTTTTAATCCTAATCACACTCTCCTAATCCAAATCTCATTTCACTCTTCCCCATATCACACTTCCCAATTACCCCATTCACCATTCACATCAACCTCCCCTTCCCCATAAACCTCACCTACCCTCATAAAATTCAAATTCAATTTCCCACCCATTCCCACCCAAAATGGCCGAACACCCACCCTCCCTCTCCCTATAAATAACCTTCCATTCTTCTTCATTTTCACACAACACAAACCCCTTCTTCTCCCATATAGCCGAACCTACTTCTCTCCCTCTCTACCATATTCTCTTCTTCTTCTTCTTCTTCTACTTTTCTTTTCTTTCTTGCTCGAGGACGAGCAAAATTTTAAGTTTGGTGTGGTAAAAGCTTAAGCTTTTTGTTTTTCCATTACCAATGGCACCTAAGGCCGGAGTATCCTCTAGAAAAGGGAAAGGGAAGGCAAAAGCCTCCACCTCCGAGTCATGGGAGATAGAAAGATTCATCTCCAAGAGCCATCAAGACCACTTCTATGATGTTGTGGCAAAGAAGAAGGTGATCCCCGAGGTCCCTTTCAAGCTCAAAAAGAATGAGTATCCGGAAATCCGACATGAAATTCAAAGAAGAGGGTGGGAAGTCAAAACCAACCCCATGCAACAAGTTGGAATATTAATGGTTTAAGAGTTCTATGCCAATGCATGGATCACTAGGAACCATGACCAAGGTATGAACCCAAGTCCAAAGAATTATCTCACAATGGTTAGGGGGAAATACTTGGATTTTAGTCCGGAAAATGTGAGGTTGGCGTTTCACTTACCCATGATGCAAGGTGATGAACGCCCCTACACAAGAAGGGTCAACTTTAATCAAAGGTTGAACCAAGTCCTAATGGACATATGTGTGGAAGGCGCCCAATGGAGAATAGACTCCAAAGGCAAGCCAGTCCAACTAAGAAGACTGGACCTCAAGCCTGTAGCTAGAGGATGGTTGGAGTTCATCCAAAGATCCATCATCCCTACAAGCAACCGATCTGAAGTTACTGTGGATCGGGCCATCATGATTCATAGCATCATGATTGGAGAGGAAGTAGAAGTTCATGAGGTCATCTCCAATGAACTCTACAAAATAGCCGACAAGTCCTCACCTATGGCACGGCTAGCCTTCCCCCACCTTATATGCCATCTATGTTACTCAGCTGGAGTCATCATAGATGGAGATGTCTCCATTGAAGAAGACAAGCCCATCACCAAGAAAAGGATGGAGCAAACAAGAGAAGTTCCTCACGGCCCTCAAGAAGAACAAGAGGAAGTTCATCATCAACAAATGCCTCAAGGAATGCACTTTCCTCCCAACAACTATTGGGAGCAACTCAACACCTCCTTAGAAGATTTGAGCCATAATGTTGAACAACTAAGGGTGGAACATCATGAACACTCCATCATTCTCCAAGAAATAAGAGAAGATCAAAGAGCAATGAGGGAGGAGCAACAAAGGCAAGGAAGGGACATAGAAGAGTTGAAGAACATCATTGGTCCTTCAAGAAGAAGACGCCACTAAAGGTGGATTCATTCCTTGTTCTTTATTTCCTTCTTTTTTTTCGGTTTTTAGTATTATGTTTATCTATGTTTTGTGTCTTTATTTCATGATCATTAGTATGTAACCATGCCTTAAAGCTATAAATAAATTCCATTAATCCTTCACCTCTCTTAAAAGAAAAATGTTTTAATTCAAAAGAACAAGAAGTACATGAATTTCGAAATTATTATTGAATTTAATTTAATTATATTGATGTGGTGACAATACTTTTTGTTTTCTGAATGAATGCTTGAACAGTGCATATGTCTTTGGATATTGTTGTTTATGAGTGTTAAAATTGTTGGTTCTTGAAAGAATGATGAACAAAGAGAAATGTTATTGATGATCTGAAAAATCATGAAATTGATTCTTAAAGCAAGAAAAAGCAGTGAAAAAAAAATGGCTAAAAAGAGTATATAGAAAAAGAAGGAGCAATAGAAAAAGCCAATAGCCCTTAAAACCAAAAGGCAAGGGTAAAAAGGATCCAAGGCTTTGAGCATCAATGGATAGGAGGGCCCAAGGAAATAAATCCAGGCCTAAGCGGCTAAATCAAGCTGTCCCTAACCATGTGCTTGTGTCATGAAGGTCCAAGCAAAAAAAAAAGCTTGAGACTAAGTGGTTAAAGTCGTGATCCAAGGCAAAAGAGTGTGCTTAAGAGCTCTGGACACCACTAACTGGGGACTTTAGCAAAGCTAAGTCACAATCTGAAAAGGTTCACCCAGTTATGTGTCTATGGTATTTATGTATCCGGTGGTAATACTGGAAAACAAAGTGCTTAGGGCCACGGCCAAGACTCATAAGTAGCTGTGTTCAAGAATCAACATGCTTAACTAAGAAAGTCAATAACACTATCCCAAATTCTAAATTCTCCAGAGACGCCAATCCCTCTAAACTACAAAGGAAAAAGTGAGATGCCAAAACTGTTCAGAAGCAAAAAGTTACAAGTCCCGCTCATTTAATTATAATTAATATTCATTGATATTTCTGAATTTATAGTATATTCTCTTCTTTTTATCCTATTTGATTTTCAGTTGCTTGGGGACAAGCAACAATTTAAGTTTGGTGTTGTGATGAGCGGATAATTTATACGCTTTTTGGCATTGTTTTTAGGTAGTTTTTAGTAAGTTCAAGCTACTTTTAGGGATGTTTTCCTTAGTTTTTATGTTAAATTCACATTTCTGGACTTTACTATGAGTTTGTGTGTTTTTCTGTGATTTCAGGTAAATTCTGACTGAAATTGAGGGATTTGAGCAAAACTCTGAAAAAGGCTGACAAAAGGACTGCTGATGCTGTTGGAATCTGACCTCCCTGCACTCAAAATGGATTTTCTGGAGCTACAGAACTCCAATTGACGCACTCTCAACGGCGTTGGAAAGTAGACATCTAGGGCTTTTCAGCAATATATAATAGTCCATACTTTATTCGAAGAATAATGACGTAACTTGGCGTTGAACGCCAAGTACATGCTGCTGTCTGGAGTTAAACGCCAGAAAAACGTCATGATCCGGAGTTGAACGCCCAAAACACGTCATAACTCGGAGTTCAACTCCAAGAGAAGCCTCAGCTCGTGGATTGATCAAGCTCAGCCCAAGCATACACCAAGTGGGCCCCGGAAGTGGATTTATGCATCAATTACTCACTCATGTAAACCCTAGTAGCTAGTCTAGTATATATAGGACATTTATCTATTGTATTAGACATCTTTTGACAGTTTAATCTCCTTGAATATTCGGTCACTTGATCATGGAGAGGGCTGGCCATTCGGCCATGCCTGAACCTCTTTCACTTATGTATTTTCAACGGTGGAGTTTCTGCACACCATAGATTAAGGGTGTGGAGCTCTGCTGTACCTCAAGTATTAATGAAGTTCTATTTTCTTTTATTCAAATCTCTCTTATTCTTATTCCAAGATATTCATTCGCACCCAAGAACATGATGAATGTGATGAGTTAGATAACCCTCATTATCATTCTCACTTATGAACGCGCGTGATTGACAACCACTTCCGTTCTACATGCAACCGAGCTTGAACGTTTATCTCTTAGATTCCCCAACAGAATCTTCGTGGTATAAGCTAGATAGATGGCGGCATTTATGAGGATCCGGAAAGTCTCACCTTGTCTGTGGTATTCCGAGTAGGATCCTGGGAATCCGGAAAGTCTAACCTTGTCTGTGGTATTCCGAGTAGAATTCCGGTAATGAATGACTGTGACGTGCTCCAAACTTGCAAGTGCTGGGCGTTAGTGACAAACGCAAAAGAATCAAGGGATTCTATTCCAGTAGGCGCAGGAACCAACCAGTGATTAGCCGTACTGTGACAGAGTGCGTGAGCATTAGTTTTCACTGCGAGGATGGGATGTAGCCATCAACCATGGGTGATGCCTCCAGACGATTAGCCATGCGAGTGACAGCCGCAGAGGACCATTTTCCCGAGAGGATTGAAAGTAGCCACCGTTGATGGTGAACCCCTATACACAGCTTGCCATGGAAAGGAGTAAGAAGGATTGAGTAGAAGCAGTAGGAGGGCAGGCGTCCTTGAGCCATACAGCATCTTCATATACTTTACTGAAATTCCTACCAATGAATCTACATAAGTATTCTATCCCTTTTATTATTTCCTTTTATTATTAATTTTCGAAACCCATAACTTTTTAATCTGCCTAACTGAGATTTACAAGGTGACCATAGCTTGCTTCATACCAACAATCTCTGTGGGATCGACCCTTACTCACGTAAGGTTTATTACTTGGACGACCCAGTACACTTGCTGGTTAGTTGAACGGAGTTGTGAATTCAACTGGTGCCCCTTAGAAGCCTTCATCTCAAAATAATTAGAACATGGATCACAATTTCGTCCACCAGTGCACAACCTCACATACCCTTGGTGAGCAATGAAAAAGAGAGTGAATTGGAAGAGAGCTACCAAGAGGGAAAAGTTGACATGGTGTATATCGAATTTGAAGAATATGAAGAGGTTGATCAAGAGATGGATTCATTCATCAATGAATTTCTATCCAAAATTGAATCACCTCCCATTGGGCAAGATGAAGTTCTTGAAGACAATACCAAGCCAAGTGAAAAAGGGGAAAAGGTTGAAATTGAAGAAGCTTGCAAAGAGATGGAAACAACCAAAGAAGAGCCTAAAGAAGTAGACTTTGCATTGTCTAAGTGTGGGGAGGTCTCCCCCCCCCCCCAAGTCACCATCCAACACAACATTCAAGTGGGTAAAATTCTTATCCCTAAGCTTTACTTTCTCGCTTGAATATGGCTTGATTCAAAATGATGGTCAACTTAGAGCTCTTTGTAGAGTTAAGAGTAGGAAAGAGTTGTGTAGTGGTTGGAAACATCATTCTAAGCTCATGAAGGTTGTAAGCTCAAAATTCAAGAGCAATGGTTGGTGTAAAACCAAATTGCATGGGTCTAGGAAGTTGTTTGGAAGCTTCTTTGAGAATTCTAAGGTCATGCCACCCACATGGACTAATAATGATCAACTTAAAGATGGGTGTAGAAACAAGATATGGGATCCCGGTATACATGAGGATCAACTTTGGGAGCCCCAAGCTTGTGAAGAACTCCATCAACATTTGGTGCAACAAATAAGAAGTCTTGGGGCACAATGGAGAACCAAGCATTGGTGGGAGTTCCAAGATGAGTACAAGCACAAGCCACCTTGAGAGGAGCTCCCCATAAGTCCAACTTAAGGACAATAAACAAAAGTGCTAGGTGGGAGACACCCCACCATGGTAAACTCTTTCCATTCTCTTTTAATTTTGCTTAATAAGTGATTTGAGTTGCCATTGTAGGTAGATGTTTCATATAGATTTGTTTGCACAACTTAATTGTTAGCATAGTCACATGTATGTTGTGTTTAGTAGTAGATGAATAAAATCAAATTGCATTTTTTGTGAATTGTATGATGGTTGATTGAATAAAGAGTTGTGAGCAGTATAGGGAGCACCTGAGCACAATTTTTATGCTTAAAGGGCATGAAAAAAAGCGGGGATAGACGCGCGCGCACGCCGTACGCGCACGCATCCCTAAAGCGGATGCATCATCACCCATATTCCAGAGAGTTGGGCCTCTCCTAGACCAACGTTGTGCCTCGAGCCTAACTCATTAGATGCTGACGCGCACTACATGCGTGCGCGTCCATACAGCTATAAGGAAACGCACGCGGACGCGCACCTGCCGTGTCCGCGTCGATCTGCTACTGTAACTTCTGAGCCAATATCCAGAGAGTTGCGCTGGATCTGGACCAACTTTAAGCCCCCATCCCAACTCATCTCGCGCGGACGCGCATTTGCCGCGTGCGCGCCAATCTACAAAAAGAGGAAAGGACGCGAGCACACGCATCGCGCTTGCGCACCTTATGATAAACTGCCAATGTACGCGGACGCGCAATTGCCGCGCGCGCGTCCCCTGGCTGATGCCACCATTCCGGGCCTTTGTCCAGAGAGTTGGGTGCGCATTGTGCCCACTCTACGCCTCCAGCCCAACTCAATGCATGCGTGCGCGCACTATACGCGCACGCGCCTCCACACGGTTGCACCATCCACGTTTGAGCGCATTGCGCGCGCCCGCGTCGATTCAAAAGGAAGATAACCCTAGTGCACGAAGAGCACTGCGCAATCGCGCACCTCTTCTCCCTATCACCATCTTCTTCCCCCTCTCTCCCCCCCACCACCCATCACCGCCGACGACAATCACTCGGCAGCCGACCCCTCTCTCTTTCTCCATCAACACTTTCCTCCTCACTCTCTCCATCTCTCATCTCTCCTGTTCCACCTTCACTCTGCCCTCTACTCCACCGAGCACCACCACTGCTCCGTCGTGACCGCCACCTTCCGCGGCGGCGCTCTGCCTAGCTCAATCCCTCTGCTTCCATACTTCCCTGCACTACTTCCATTTTCACTCTACTCCCAGGTTCCTGTTCCAACTCTACTTTCTGTTAATTTTTCGTTTCTGTTGGTTTTCTGTTAGTTCGTTGGTTAGAATTGAAATTTTGCATGCTAGGTTAGATAGATATCACTGCTGTTAGGTAGCTAGGTCTGGATAGAGGATTCTAGGCCTGATAAGTGCTCCGTTTGTGCATATTCGCTATTTATTTACTTGGCTGTTGTATGTTGACTTTGGATTGCTTTTTATGCAATTTGTGTTACTGGGTTGTATTTCACTGCTGATGTGCTTAATTGATGTTGTATTCTTGTTGCTTACGCTATGTTGCTATCTAGGAATGTCCAATTTTAAGCCGGGATGCTGCCCAATTTTCAAGAAATCTATTTTCATTTTAGTCTATATTACAAATTTGGGCTAATCTCCGTTTCCTTTTGACTTCCGGGATTTGCACCAATCATTGTGAACATGATTTCTATGTCTAGCCACAACTCCTCTTTTATTGAGCCTAAATATCATCATACCACTAATCCACTTTTCTAACTCACTAATTTCTTTAACCATTTAACTTCTACTCACATTTAACCCTCTTTAACCATTCTTTCAAAAGTATGATGATTTTATTGCTTAATGAGTAAGAGTTGTTGACTTTAGTGAACATTGCATTCTTGGTTTACTTGTTCACTTATGCTTACTTGTTTACCAATTTTTTTCAAAGTTCAGTTCACATCATGATTGTTTATTAGCCAATTGATATCCTGAACATGCTTTCTTTGCTTTGTGCTAAGTGCTTCATTGCTTATATTCTATCATACTTTTCAGGATGTCGGATAAAGGAAAAGCCATAGCCACTACCTCCAAGAAAAGAAAATATTCTACACCCTCTATTCCCTCCATTTACAAGAATTATGCTAAGAATCCGTTGAATGAAGACGAAAAGGAAAATCAGTTGCTACCTTCTACCAATCCAACAAAGTTTCCCAATCTTTACTGTGAGCTTCGCCTTCCCAAGTATCGGACGAAAAAACTGAATACTGAGAAGAAGCTTGTCCTTCCCAATGATATGAGACGAGCCATTACTAATCGCATCCTAGAGTTGGGTATGGACTTTGTTGATAGAGATTTGGGAGATATCAACATTTCTTGGGTTAAGGAATTTTATTGCAACTTCTTCCGTCCTACTTTAGATTCAGTTCAGTTGAGGGGTAGAGAGGTTATGATCACTGAGTCAGCCATAGAGGAGGCATTGCAGTGCCGACATCTTACTGATGGCACCTGCGCTCATCAGCAGGCTGAGATAGCTATTCAGAGCATGACCTTTGACTATGAGGTGCTTAGGCGCGTGATTGGTTTACCAGATGCCACTTGGGTCATGGATGCGAACAACACTAAGCCTAAAGGGATGCTCTTTGCTCATCTGACTAGAGACACCAAGACTTGGTAGATGATATTTGCCCACTATGTCTTACCCACCACTCATTTTTCTGAGATCCCTATGGAGATGCTACTTTTGATTGGTTGTGTTATGGAGGGCAAGGATGTTTATTTTCCTCGATTGATTCGGCAGTGTATGTGGCGAGCACATATTCGTGGCCTACTCCCGTTTCCCACCTTGGTCACCAGTATGGCCGCCTTAGCTGAGGTCCCCTGGTTGGATGATGATGTGATACCACCACTCCCAGATGACGATGACAAGGAGGTTACTATTCCTTGGGGTGGTTGGGTGCACGAGAAGCCCCCGGCTAGATGCCAATCTAGGGCTAGAGTAGTGGTCGGGACGGCTGGACCTTCAGCAGCCCCGTCCTCTTCTACAGCAGCAGCTCCATCTTCTTCGACAGCCCCTTCTTCAGCACCTGAGCCGACTTACCTACTGGTTCAGCGTCTGTTTCGGTTTTTGGAGCGCGAAAAGTGCCAGATCATGCGCCGACTGGATCGGATGGATCAGGTACTCATCTCCCTGGGCGCTGAGTTACCTCCGCTCCCAGACTCTCCGGCCTCCGATGAGCAGGATCATCAGGAGGAGGATGTTGATGAGCCGACTCAGCAGGATACACCTCCAGCTACTCCTGACACCACAGAGATTCAGCAGCCCTGGTGGACGAAATTGTGATCACTTGTTCTTTATACTTTAAGGATGTTTACTCTTAGGGCACTGTTTATTTTCTTAACTTGAATTCACAACTCCGTTCAACTTACCAGCAAGTGTACTGGGTCGTCCAAGTAATAACCTTACGTGAGTAAGGGTCGAATCCACAGAGATTGTTGGTATGAAGCAAGCTATGGTTACCTTGTAAATCTCAGTCATGCAGATTAAAATTGTTTATGGGTTTTCGAAAGTATAAAATAAAAAGAAAATACATAATAAAAGGGATAGAATACTTATGCAGATTCATTGGTGGGAATTTCAGATAAGCGGAATGGAGATGCTGTAGAGCTCTCGGACGCCTGCTCTCCCACTGCTTCTACTCAATCCTTCTTACTCCTTTCCATGGCAAGCTTTGTTTAGGGGTTCACCATCAGCTGTGGCTACTTTCATCCTCTCGGGGAAATATCCTGTGCGGCTGTCACTCGCACAGCTAACCAGTCTGGAGGCATCACCCATGGTTGATGGCTACATCCCATCCTCGCAGTGAAAGCTAATGCTCACGCACTCTGTCACAGTACGGCCAATCACCGGTTGGTTCCCGCTCCTACTGGAATAGAATCCCTCTTTTGCGTCTGTCACTAACGCCCAGCAGGTTACAAGTTTGAAGCACGTCACAGTCATTCATTACCGGAATCCTACTCGGAATACCACAGACAAGGTGAGACTTTCCAGATTCCCAGGATCCTACTCGGAACACCACAGACAAGGTTGGACTTTCCGGATCCTCATAAATGCCGCCATCTATCTAGCTTATACCACGAAGATTCTGTTGGGGAATCTAAGAGATACACATTCAAGCCTTGTTGCATGTAGAACGAAAGTGGTTGTCAATCACGCGCGTTCATAAGTGAGAATGATGATGAGGGTTATTGACTCATCACATTCATCATGTTCTTGGGTGCGAATGAATATCTTGGAATAAGAATAAGAGAGATTTGAATAAAAGACAATAGAACTTCATTAATCTTTGAGGTACAGCAGAGCTCCACACCCTTAATCTATGGTGTGCAGAAACTCCACCGTTGAAAATACATAAGTGAAAGAGGTTCAGGCATGGCCGAATGGCCAGCCCCCCTAAACGTGATCAATAGTCTCTTAGGATAAAGAATAAAACAAAACTGAGACCAAAGATATCTAATACATTAGTAATTCATCCTATTTATAATAAACTAGCTCCTAGGGTTTACATGAGTAAGTAATTGATGCATAAATCCACTTCCGGGGCCCACTTGGTGTATGTTTGGGCTGAGCTTGTTCAATCCACGAGCTGAGGCTTCTCTTGGAGTTGAACTCCGAGTTATGACGTGTTTTGGGCGTTCAACTCCGGATCATGACGTTTTTCTGGCGTTTAATTCCAGACAGCAGCATGTACTTGGCGTTCAACGCCAAGTTACGTCGTCATTCTTCGAATAAAGTATGGACTATTATATATTGCTGGAAAGCCCTGGATGTCTACTTTCCAACGGCGTTGAGAGCGCGCCATTTAGAGTTCTGTAGCTCCAGAAAATCCATTTCGAGTGCAGGGAGGTCAGAATCCAACAGCATCAGCAGTCCTTTTGTTAGCCTTTTTCAGAGTTTAGCTCAAATCCCTCAATTTCAGTCAGAATTTACCTGAAATCACAGAAAAACACACAAACTCATAGTAAAGTCCAGAAATGTGAATTTAACATAAAAACTAAGGAAAACATCCCTAAAAGTAGCTTGAACTTACTAAAAACTATATAAAAACAATGCCAAAAAGCGTATAAATTATCCGCTCATCACAACACCAAACTTAAATTGTTGCTTGTCCCCAAGCAACTGAAAATCAAATAGGATAAAAAGAAGAGAATATACTATAAAGTCCAAAATATCAATGAATATTAATTTAATTATATGAGCGGGACTTGTAGCTTTTTGCTTCTGAACAGTTTTGGCATCTCACTTTTTCCTTTGAAGTTTAGAGTGATTGGCGTCTCTGGGAACTTAGAAGTTGGGATAGTGTTATTGACTTTCCTAGTTAAGCATGTTGATTCTTGAACACAGCTACTTATGAGTCTTGGCTGTGGCCCTAAGCACTTTGTTTTCCAGTATTACCACCGGATACATAAATGCCACAGACACATAACTGGGTGAACCTTTTCAGATTGTGACTTAGCTTTGCTAAAGTCCCCAGTTAGTGGTGTCCAGAGCTCTTAAGCACACTCTTTTGCCTTGAATCACGACTTTAACCACTTAGTCTCAAGCTTTTTACTTGGACCTTCATGACACAAGCACATGGTTAGGGACAGCTTGATTTAGCCGCTTAGGCCTGGATTTTATTTCCTTGGGCCCTCCTATCCATTGATGCTCAAAGCCTTGGATCCTTTTTACCCTTGCCTTTTGGTTTTAAGGGCTATTGGCTTTTTCTACTGCTTCTTCTTTTTCTATATACTCTTTTTAGATCTCTTTTTTTTTTTCACTGCTTTTTCTTGCTTCAAGAATCAATTTCATGATGTTTTTCAGATCATCAATAACATTTCTCTTTGTTCCTCATTCTTTCAAGAGCCAACAATTTTTAACACTCATAAAGAACAAGATCCAAAGACATATGCACTGTTCAATCATTCATTCAGAAAGCAAAAATTATTGTCACCACATCAATATAATTAAATTAGATTCAAGAATAAATTCGAAATTCATGTACTTCTTGTTCTTTTGAATTAAAACATTTTTCTTTTAAGAGAGGTGAAGGACTAATGGATTTTATTTATAGCTTTAAGGCATGGTTACATACTAATGATCATGAAGCAAAGACACAAAACATAGATAAAACACAATAATTAAAAACCGAAAACAGAAAGAAGTAAAGAACAAGGAATGAATCCACCTTTAGTGGCGTCTTCTTCTTGAAGGACCAATGATGTTCTTTAGCTCTTCTATGTCCCTTCCTTGCCTTTGTTGCTCCTCCCTCATTGCTCTTTGATCTTCTCTTATTTCTTGGAGAATGATGGAGTGCTCATGATGTTCCACCCTTAATTGTTTAACATTATGGCTCAAATCTTCTAAAGAGGTATTGAGTTGCTCCCAATAGTTGTTGGGAGGAAAGTGCATTCCTTGAGGCATTTGTTGATGATGAATTTCCTCATGTTCTCCTTGAGGGCCGTGAGAAACTTCTCTTGATTGCTCCATCCTTTTCTTGGTGATGGGCTTGTCTTCTTCAATGGAGACATCTTCTTCTATGATAACTCCAGCTGAGTAACATAGATGGCATATAAGGTGGGGGAAGGCTAGCCGTGCCATGTATGAAGGCTTGTCAGCTATTTTGTAGAGTTCATTGGAGATGACTTCATGAACCTCTACTTCCTCTCCAATCATGATGCTATGGATCATGATGGCCCGATCCACAGTAACTTCAGATCGGTTGCTTGTAGGGATGATGGATCTTTGGATGAACTCCAACCATCCTCTAGCTACAGGCTTGAGGTCCAGTCTTCTTAGTTGGACTGGCTTGCCTTTGGAGTCTATTCTCCATTGGGCACCTTCCACACAAATGTCCCTAAGGACTTGGTCCAACCTTTGATTAAAGTTGACCCTCCTTGTGTAGGGGCATTCATCACCTTGCATCATGGGTAAGTGAAACACCAACCTCACATTTTCCGGACTAAAATCCAAGTATTTCCCCCTAACCATTGTGAGATAATTCTTTGGACTTGGGTTCATACTTTGGTCATGGTTCCTAGTGATCCATGCATTGGCATAGAACTCTTGAACCATTAAGATCCCAACTTGTTACATGGGGTTGGCTAGGACTTCCCAACCTCTTCTTTGAATCTCATGTCGGATCTCCGGATACTCATTCTTCTTGAGCTTGAAAGGGACCTCAGGGATCACCTTCTTCTTTGCCACAACATCATAGAAGTGGTCTTGATGGCTTTTGGAGATGAATCTCTCCCTCTCCCATGACTCGGAGGTGGAAGCTTTTGCTTTCCCATTCCCTTTTCTTGAGGAAACTCCGGCCTTAGGTGCCATTGGTAATGGAAAAACAAAAAAAAGCTTATGCTTTTACCACACCAAACTTAGAATTTGCTCGTCCTCGAGCAAGAAAGAAAAGAAGAGTAGAAGAAGAAGAAGAGAATATGGTAGAGAGGGAGAGAGTGGTTTCGGCTAAATGGGAGAAGGAGTGTTTGTGTTGTGTGAAAATGATGGAGAATGGGAGGGTATTTATAGGGAAAGGGGAGGGTATAGGTTCGGTCATTTTGGGTGGGAATGGGTGGGAAAGTGAATTTGAATTTTATGAGGGTAGGTGGGGTTTATGGGGAAGAGGAGGTTGATGTGAATGGTGAATGGGGTACTTGGGAAGAGGAATTGAGGTGATTGGTGAAGGGTGTTGGGAAGTGTGACATTGAGAATGAGATTTGGATTAGGAGAGTGTGATTAGGATTAAAAGGAATGTGGTAGGTGGGGATCCTGTGGGGTCCACAGATCCTGAGGTGAGGATCCTGTGGGGTCCACAGATCCTGAGGTGAAAACAAATACCATTCCTTCACCATATAGGCATGTAACATGCCTTCATGCATCATTCTGGCGTTCAAACGCCCATTGGTGCATGTTCTGGGCGTTCAACGCCCATGTAATGCATGTTTCTGGCGTTGAACGCCAGTTTCATGCTTGTTTCTGGCGTTCAGCGCCAGATTGTCCTCTTCGTGCACCATCCTGGCGTTTAACGCCAGGTTGTTGCTTGTTTTGGGCGTTCAGCGCCAGAATGGTGCTCTGTTCTGGCGTTGAACGCCAGATAGATGCACCTTACTGGCGTTGAACGCCAGTTTGCGCTGCCTCCAGGGTAAAAAATTTTTTTCTTCTGTTTTTGACTCTGTTTTTAATATTTTTGATTTTTTTCGTGACTCCTCATGATCATGTACCTAATAAAACACAAAAATAACAAAGAAACAAAATAAAATAAAATTAGATAAATAAAATTGGGTTGCCTCCCAACAAGCGCTTCTTTAATGTCAATAGCTTGACAGTGGCTCTCATGGAGCCACAAGGTGATCAGGTCAATTTAAGTGTGGTATTCCCAACACCAAACTTAGAGTTTGGATATGGGGTTTGAACACCAAACTTAGAGTTTGGTTGTGGCCTCACAACACCAAACTTAGAGTTTGACTGTGTGGGCTCTTCTTGACTCTGAACTGAGAGAAGCTCTTCATGCTTACTCTCTTTTGTCACAGAGGGATGGCCATGTGCCTTAAACACAAGGTAGTCCCCATTCAATTGAAGGACTAACTCACCTCTGTTGACATCTATTACAGCTCCTGCTGTGGCTAGGAAAGGTCTTCCTAGGATGATGCATTCATCATCTTCCTTCCTAGTATCTAGGATTATGAAATCAGTAGGGATGTAAAGGCCTTCAACCTTTACTAGCACGTCCTCTACTAATCCATAAGCTTGTCTCATTGACTTGTCTGCCAATTGTAATGAGAACAAGGCAGGTTGTACCTCAATGATCCCCAGCTTCTCCATTACAGAGAGTGGCATAAGATTTATCCCTGACCCCAGATCACATAGAGCTTTTTCAAAGCTCATGGTGCCTATGGTACAAGGTATTAAGAACTTGCCAGGATCTTGTTTCTTTTGAGGTAAAGTTCTCTGAATCCAAGTATCTAGTTCACTAATGAGCAAGGGAGGTTCACTTTCCCAAGTCTCATTACCAAACAGCTTGGCATTCAGCTTCATGATAGCTCCTAAATATTGAGCAATTTGCTCTCCAGTTACATCTTCATCCTCTTCTGAGGAAGAATAGTCTTCAGAGCTCATGAATAGCAGAAGGAGATTTAATGGAATCTCTATGGTCTCTAGGTGAGCCTCAGATTCCTCAGGATCCTTAATAGGGAACTCCTTCTTGCTTGAGGGACATCCCAGGAGGTCTTCCTCACTGGGATTTTCGTCCTCTTCCTCCCTTGAGCATTCGGCCACTTTGATTAAATCAATGGCCTTGCACTCTCCTTTTGGATTCTCTTATGTATTGCTTGGGAGAGTACTGGGAGGGGTTTCAATAACTTTCTTACTCAGCTGGCCCACTTGTGCCTCCAAATTTCTAATGGAGGATCTGGTTTCATTCATGAAACTGAAAGTGGCCTTTGACAGATCAGAGACTATATTAGCTAAATTAGAATTATTTTGTTCAGAGTTCTCTGTCTGTTGCTGAGAAGATGATGGATATGGCTTGCTATTGCCCAGCCTATTGCGTCCACCATTGTTAAAACCTTGTTGAGGTTTTTGTTGATCCTTCCAGGAGAAATTTGGATGATTTCTCCATGATGAGTTATAGGTGTTTCCATAAGGTTCACCTAAGTAATTAACCTCTGCCATGGCAGGGTTCTCAGGATCATAAGCTTCTTCAGAAGCTGCCTCTCTAGCACTGTTGGATGCATGTTGCAATCCATTCAGATTTTGAGAGATCATGTTGACCTGTTGAGTCAACACTTTGTTCTGAGCCAATATGGCATTCAGAGCATCAATTTCAAGAACTCCTTTCTTCTGGGGTACCCCATTGTTCACGGAATTCCTCTCAGAAGTATACATGAACTGGTTGTTTGCAACCATGTCAATAAGTTCTTGAGCCTCTCCAGGCGTTTTCTTTAGGTGAATAGATCCACCTGCAGAATGATCCAATGACATTTTCGAAAATTCAGAGAGACCATAATAGAATATATCTAATATGGTCCATTCTGAAAACATGTCAGATGGACATCTTTTGGTCAGCTGCTTGTATCTTTCCCAAGCTTCATAGAGGGATTCACCATCTTTTTGTTTGAAGGTTTGAACATCCACTCTCAGCTTGCTCAGCTTTTGAGGAGGAAAGAATTTATCCAAGAAGGCAGTAACCAGCTTATCCCATGAGTCCAGGCTGTCCTTGGGTTGTGAATCCAACCATACTCTAGCTCTGTCTCTTACAGCAAAAGGGAAAAGCATGAGTCTGTAGACTTCAGGATCAACCCCATTCGTCTTTACAGTCTCACAGATCTGCAAGAACTCAGTTAAAAACTGATAAGGATCTTCAGATGGAAGTCCATAAAACTTGCAGTTTTGTTGCATTAAAGCAACTAGTTGAGGCTTAAGCTCAAAGTTATTGGCTCCAATGGCAGGAATGGAGATGCTTCTTCCATCAAACTTGGACGTTGGCTTTGTGAAGTCACCAAGCATTCTCCTTGCATTATTATTATTATTATTTTCCTCTGCCATCTCTTTCTCTTGTTCGAAAATTTCAAGAAGGGTTCTTCTGGATTGTTGTAATTTAGCTTCTTTTAATTTTCTCTTCAGAGTCCTTTCAGGTTCTGGATCAATTTCAACAAGAGTGCCTTTATCCCTGTTCCTGCTCATATGAAAGAGAAGAAAACAAGAAAAGAAAGAGGAATCCTCTATGTCACAGTATAGAGATTCCTTTATGTTAGTAGAAAAAGAAGGGGTATAAGAAAGAAGAAGGATGGATTCGGATTTATGGATGAAGAGAGGTGAAGAGAAGTGTTAGTAATTAAATAATTAAATAGAAGAAGAAAAGAAAAAGAGAATTTGAAAATAATTTTGAAAAAGGGTTATTGATTTTCGAAAATTAGAAATAAATTATAATTAAAATTTAAACATGAAACAATTAATTACTTAAAAAGAATTTTTGAAAAAGAGAGAGATATCTTCGAGAATAGAAGAGGGAGAAGTAGTTAGGTGGTTTTGAAAAAGATAAGAAACAAACAACAAGTTAGTTAGTTGATTGATAAAGATTTGAAATCAAAATTGAAAAAGATAAGAAGATAGTAAGTTAGATAAAATATTTTTGAAATCAAATTTTGAAAAAGATAAAATTTTTTTGAAAAAGATCAAATAAAAGATAAAAAGATTTAATTCAAAAATTTTAAAATTATTTACTTCACTAACAAGAAACTACAAGACAAGATTCTAGAACTTAAAGATTGAACCTTTCTTAACAAGAAAGTAACAAACTTCAAATTTTTGAACCAATCACATTAATTATTAGTGAATTTTCGAAAATTACATATAAAGATAAGAAAAAGATTTTGAAAATAATTTGAAAAAGGATTTTTGAAATTTTTGAAAATAATAAAAAGATTTGAAAAAGATATGATTTTGAAAAAGATTTTGAAAAGATAAGATTTTTAAAATTGAAATTTTGACTTGACTTGTAAGAAACAACTAATTTTGAAAATTTTTGACCAAGTCAACCCAAAATTTCGAAAATTTGGAGGGAAATAAGGAAAAGATAAAATTTTTTTTTTTATTTTTGAATTTTTAATTATGAGAGAGAAAAACAACAAAAATACTCAATGCATGAAATTTTTAGATCAAACCAATGAATGCATGCAAGAATGCTATGAATGTCAAGATGAACACCAAGAACACTTTGAAGATCATGATGAACATCAAGAACATAAATTTGAAAAATTTTTGATGCAAAGAAAACATGCAAGACACCAAACTTAGAAATTTTTAATGCATGGAAAATATGAATGCAAAAATGCACATGAAAAACAACTAACAACACAAAACAAGAAATCATCAAGATCAAACAAGAAGACTTATCAAGAACAACTTGAAGATCATGAAGAACACTATGAATGTATGGATTTTCGAAAAAATGCAAGAAAAATTTTAAAAAGCATGCATTTGACACCAAACTTAAAAATTGACTCAAGACTCAAACAAGAAACACAAAATATTTTTGATTTTTATTATTTTCTAATTTTTTTGGATTTTTATTAATTATTTTCGAAAATAATGTTAGGAAAAACGAAAAATAAAAGAAAAATTTTGAAAAAGATTTTTGAAAAGAAAATTACCTAATCTGAGCAACAAGATGAACCGTCAGTTGTCCATACTCGAACAATCCCCGGCAACGGCGCCAAAAACTTGGTGGACGAAATTGTGATCACTTGTTCTTTATACTTTAAGGATGTTTACTCTTAGGGCACTGTTTATTTTCTTAACTTGAATTCACAACTCCGTTCAACTTACCAGCAAGTGTACTGGGTCGTCCAAGTAATAACCTTACGTGAGTAAGGGTCGAATCCACAGAGATTGTTGGTATGAAGCAAGCTATGGTTACCTTGTAAATCTCAGTCAGGCAGATTAAAATTGTTTATGGGTTTTCGAAAGTATAAAATAAAAAGAAAATACATAATAAAAGGGATAGAATACTTATGCAGATTCATTGGTGGGAATTTCAGATAAGCGGAATGGAGATGCTGTAGAGCTCTCGGACGCCTGCTCTCCCACTGCTTCTACTCAATCCTTCTTACTCCTTTCCATGGCAAGCTTTGTTTAGGGGTTCACCATCAGCTGTGGCTACTTTCATCCTCTCGGGGAAATATCCTGTGCGGCTGTCACTCGCACAGCTAACCATTCTGGAGGCATCACCCATGGTTGATGGCTACATCCCATCCTCGCAGTGAAAGCTAATGCTCACGCACTCTGTCACAGTACGGCCAATCACCGGTTGGTTCCCGCTCCTACTGGAATAGAATCCCTCTTTTGCGTCTGTCACTAACGCCCAGCAGGTTACAAGTTTGAAGCACGTCACAGTCATTCATTACCGGAATCCTACTCGGAATACCACAGACAAGGTGAGACTTTCCGGATTCCCAGGATCCTACTCGGAACACCACAGACAAGGTTGGACTTTCCGGATCCTCATAAATGCCGCCATCTATCTAGCTTATACCACGAAGATTCTGTTGGGGAATCTAAGAGATACACATTCAAGCCTTGTTGCATGTAGAACGGAAGTGGTTGTCAATCACGCGCGTTCATAAGTGAGAATGATGATGAGGGTTATTGACTCATCACATTCATCATGTTCTTGGGTGCGAATGAATATCTTGAAATAAGAATAAGAGAGATTTGAATAAAAGACAATAGAACTTCATTAATCTTTGAGGTACAGCAGAGCTCCACACCCTTAATCTATGGTGTGCAGAAACTCCACCGTTGAAAATACATAAGTGAAAGAGGTTCAGGCATGGCCGAATGGCCAGCCCCCCTAAACGTGATCAATAGTCTCTTAGGATGAAGAATAAAACAAAACTGAGACCAAAGATATCTAATACATTAGTAATTCATCCTATTTATAATAAACTAGCTCCTAGGGTTTACATGAGTAAGTAATTGATGCATAAATCCACTTCCGGGGCCCACTTGGTGTATGTTTGGGCTGAGCTTGTTCAATCCACGAGCTGAGGCTTCTCTTGGAGTTGAACTCCGAGTTATGACGTATTTTGGGCGTTCAACTCCGGATCATGACGTTTTTCTGGCGTTTAATTCCAGACAGCAGCATGTACTTGGCGTTCAACGCCAAGTTACGTCGTCATTCTTCGAATAAAGTATGGACTATTATATATTGCTGGAAAGCCCTGGATGTCTACTTTCCAACGCCGTTGAGAGCGCGCCATTTAGAGTTCTATAGCTCCAGAAAATCCATTTCGAGTGCAGGGAGGTCAGAATCCAACAGCATCAGCAGTCCTTTTGTTAGCCTTTTTCAGAGTTTAGCTCAAATCCCTCAATTTCAGTCAGAATTTGCCTGAAATCACAGAAAAACACACAAACTCATAGTAAAGTCCAGAAATGTGAATTTAACATAAAAACTAAGGAAAACATCCCTAAAAGTAGCTTGAACTTACTAAAAACTATATAAAAACAATGCCAAAAAACGTATAAATTATCCGCTCATCAAGCCCCATGAGGAGCCGGTCCCACAGCCTCAGACAGAGTCAGCACCTACCGGTGTCCCTACCCCTGATCCTCAGGTTTAGCATCGAGGATGATGCTTAGTCTTAAGTGTGGGGAGGTTGCCGGTGGCACCATGAGAGGACCGGTGAACATTTTCAGCTACTTCCTAGTTATCTTATTTTGCGCACTCTTGTATATATTTGATGCATTTGAGTTTATTTTGGATCTTGCTATTTTAGTCCGTTCTAGATATTTTTACTGCTCATTTTGGATTTTAGGTATTGTGGATACTAGATGTTTTCCTTTTTAGCTTATGGTTGGGATTAGGAAATGTTTGTGAATTTTTAAAACTTAGTCACCTTTTTGCATAAGAAATTGTTTTAAGTGAAAAAGGAAAGGGTAAACTAAGGAATTTTTGAATTTTTTTCAATCACAACAATGCTTAGTCAAATATTGAGATTTTCCAAGGAACTTAATTATAGGGCACCAACCTAATTGATTGAAAAAAAATATTTTTATGGAACTTGCTTGAATTCTTACTTTGTGAAGCATGTATTGAGCTTAGAACACAAGCTTGTGAGACTTGAGCCTATTGATGTGGTTACATTTTATAACCACTTATCTTCCATTCTTGTGTGCAATTGTTCTCTTTCTATGATTATGATCCTTGATTTGTTTGATTCTATATGTCCATTTATTCCTTGTATTCATGTATTTGTATGATTGAGGCCATTATTTCATTAGCCCACTTACCCAAATAGCCTACCTTTTACTCTCCATTGTTAGCCAATTTTGAGCCTATGCTTAACTAACTTGTTCTCATTTTAGCACATTACAAGCCCAAGGCGGAAAACCAATGAAAGTCCCTTGCTTGGATCTTTGATTAGCCTAGGCTAGTGGGAGTGTTTATTATTCGAAGATGGTGAGGCTTGGGAACATTGGATGGGATAAAAAGGGGTAGTACACTTTCATATTTAGGAATTGGGAATATATTCATGTATTGATTGAATGTATAAGACCTTATGCAATTGATGTCCTTGCGCAAAGCATAAAAAGAAAAGAAAAAAGGAATAAAATGAAAATGAGAAAAAAAAGGAATATAGAAAAAAAAGGAGAAGAAAAAAAAAAGAAAGAAGAAAATGAAAGGAAAGCAACCAAAGGGGACAAAATGCCCCAAAGTGAAGTTCAATAAAAAGGAATCAATGCATAAGTGTTACGAATCAAGAACAAGATGCATGAATATGTAAGAAAAAGTGAAGAATGGGTAGTTAGAGTAGTTTGAATTTGTATAGATTATTATATAGTTAGGTGGGAAAGTCTATGCTAATCCAAGATCTAAACTCTAGTCCACTTAACCATAAATGACTTTACCTTGACCCTAACCCCATTACAACCTAAATGAAAGACCTCATGATGAATGTGTGCGTGCATTGAATAGGTGTTGATTGTTAGAAGAAAATCAAATTTTGGAAGGCATGATTAGAAGAGAATTGAGCGAATTAACCCTTAAACACTTGAGTGAATAGAGCGGATACACATCCGGTGAGGGTTCAAAAGTTCAATTACATGTGTTCACCCATATTATCTATATTCTTGCAAGCTTGAACTCTTTTTGATAATTCGATACAATTGTGGTTTGGCTTTGATTCCTATTGCCCTAGCTCTTGTGCTTACACATGTTCTCTGGGGAGTTGATTTGTTTGAACTAAGCATTTGCATTCACTTTAGGTAGTTGCATTTAGATAGGTTCATATAGTTTAGTTGCATTTAATAAATGTCATACCCCTTAGTTCCTTCTTATTTTAGCATGAGGACATGCTAAGGTTTAAGTTTGGGGAGGTTGATAAACCCCATTTTTAGGGTTTATCTTGTATTGAATTTAGAGTATTTTGATGACCTTTTCTCGCATTTAGCCTATGAATTAGCATGGTTTTGTAATCTCTCCCGTATTTGTACTTAAGTGTAAAAACATGCTTTTTAAGCCTTATTTTGATGAATTCTAATTCCTCTTTGATTCCATAAGATGCCTTGATGTGTTTGCTAGTAATTCCAGGATTGAAATAGGCTAGGCATGGATCAAAGGGAGCAAGGAAGGAATCATACAAGTGGAGAGAAGCATAAAAAGTCAAAGAAGCGAAATCAGCAAAGCACGCGCACGCGCACAAGGCGCTCGCGCGCACATTGCAGAATCGGCCGGGGACGCGCACGTGTACCGTGCGCGCACGCGTTGCAGTCTGCACATGACTTCATTAAAGCAACACGTGCCTGGCGATTTTGAAGGGTTTCTGAACCCATTTTGGCGCCAATTGCTCATAGAAAGGAATAAAAGGATCAAGGATTGAAGGGGGGAAGAGAGGAATCTATGAATGAAATAGCATCATTAGTTTTAGTTGAGAGTTAGTTTCTAGAGAGAGAAGCTCTCACTTCTCTCTAGGATTAGGATTAGGCTTAGTTCTTAGATCTAGATTTTAATTCATCTTCTTCTACTTCTATCCTCTTAATTCCTTGTTGTTACATTCATCTTCCTCTATTCTTTTGTTGCAATTTCCTTTATGTTGTTCTTATGTTTTGTTGTAGATCTACTATTGTTCCTTCCATTTTCTTTCAATTCAATAAGAGGTAATTCGTGTAGATCTTGTTTCCTTTAATTGTTGTTGTTAATTCTTTACATTTGATTATTGTTAGAATTAATTCTTGTTATTGATTTACTATGCTTTTCTTTTGTGCCTTCCAAGTGTTTGATGAAATGCTTGGTTGAATTTTAGAGTAGAGTTTTATGTTCTTGGCTTGGAAAGGTAACTTAAGAACTCTTGAGTTACTAATGTCCAAGTAATTGATGATTGGGATCCATTGACTCTAGTTCTCACTAATTGAATTAGTGGAGAGTTAGGAATTATGGACTAGGATTGATATAGCTCATTTGACTTTTCTTTACTACTAGTTAGAGAATGATTTAATGAGATTAATCCTTGCCAATTCTCATATTGTGGTTAGTGATTAGGATAGAGATTCTTGACCACCAACCCTTGCCAAGACCTTTTTAGGCCTTAGTTTAATTTCTTGCCATTTATCTTTCATGTTTCTTATTAAAACCCCAAAAATAACTCATAACCAATAACAAAACACTTCATTACAATTCCTAGGGAGAACGACCCGAGGTTTGAATACTTCGGTTATTAATTTTAGGGGTTTGTTACTTGTGACAAACAATCTTTTGTATGAAAGGATTATTGTTGGTTTAGAAACTATACTTGCAACGAGAATTCATTTGTGAAATTCTAAACCATCAAAATCTAATCATCAGTGTTCCCCTAGGTCTCTCTTCTCTCTCTTCTCCGCTTTCACGGTCTCGTCTCATGGTGCCCGCCCACTTACCTTGGGCGTATATGATTGTGTCATTTCGCCTCCTAGGGCGTTCCCGTTCCTCCCCGCTACTTCCCGACGTTCCAAGCTCCCGATGCGAAGGGGTCTGTCACCTGCAAGGACACTCCGATGCCCAAGTCAGTAGAGTGTGCAGGCGGGAAAGGGGTAGAGTGGTGAGTTACGTACCTTGGGGGAGAGGTAGGACCTTCCCCATATATATCATGTCAGAAGTGGGTCCCACAGGGGTTGAACCCACTTTCCTCGAAGCTTCCTTGTACAGCTGTGGAGGCTTGCTGTCCCGGACGCGTGTCTGGGTCGGCGAACGAGTGCCTCACACCCGACCGTCCGGGTCGGGTGGTTAGTGGGTCGGGTAGGCCCATGTTCCTTTTAGGCTGGGCCGTAACACTTTATTTGAAACCCAAGGAAAAAATTAAGTTCACCCATCATACTTGGTAGCGTGGAATTACACTTCGCACTATTAAACCAGCAAGTGCATTAGGTCGTCCAAGTAATACCTGAGGTGAGTCAGGATCGATCCCACGAGGATTGTGGTTTGAAGCAAGCTATGATTATCTTGTAGATTTTAGTCAGGCAGGTAGAAGAGTTGTTTGTTTGTTTAAAGCGCATAAAAGGAAAATAAAGAAAACGTTACTAGGTTGATATGTTTTTAATGATAAGAAGATGGTTAAGGCTTAGAGATGCTTTGTTCTTCTGGATTAATTCCGGTCTTACTATCTTCTTCAACTGTGAGTGATTTCTTCTATGGCAGGCTATATATGATCAACACCGGTTGAGAGGTTGCTAATGCTCTTCCAGATCTGAACCCCAGGGTTAGTGTGGATCCATTCTGATTGAGGGTGAAGCTCCTGCAGTTCATTCTCTTTGGTGATCCTACCCAAAACACCACAGACAAGGTCGAATCTTCCGGATCAGAGAATATTGCGCCTTTGGTTCTAGCCTCTACCACAAAGACTCTAATCTTCCCGTACTTCGGCTGAACTGATGTCTCGAGAAGTCCCCATTGAAGTTGTGGATTAGCCGTCTAGGAGATATATGATCAAATTGGTGGTTCATCATTGTCCGATAAAAGACTCACTCTGAACCCCTATAGAATGAGATAACCTTGTGCTGGTTCAATGCATTTATAATGATGAAGAACGGATATACATCTTAGAATGGAGAATCAAACACGTATTGAGATAGAATAGTAGTACTTTATTAATCCATAAAACTCAGCAGAGCTCCTCCCCTCAACCTAGGAGGTTTAGAGACTCATACTGATAGAAAATACAATGTGGAATTTGAAAATATGGCAAAAAGTTCTAAACAAGGGTGATCCTTGTTCTATATATACTAATCTAATGACTAAGGATTACATAAGAAAGGTAAAACAGTCTTTTAGTGCTAAAATCCACTTTTGGGGCCCACTTGGTGAGTGTTTGGGCTGAGCTTGATTGATATCCACGTGCTAGGAGGCCTCAAGGGCGTTGAACGCTAGCTAGGGAGTCCTTTTTGGGTGTTGGAACGCTGTCTGCTCCCTTTTTGGCATTGGACGCTAGAACAAGGTAGGAGGCTAGCGTTAAACGTCAGTTTTGGGCCTTCTATTCTGAAGCAAAATATGAACTATTATATATTTCTGGAAAGTTCTGGATGTCAGCTTTCCATATTCATTGAGAACACTCCATTTGGATGTCTGTATCTCCAGAAAAGCTCTTTCAAGTGTAAGGAGGTCAGATCCAGATAGCATCTGCAGCATTTTCTCTGCTTCTGAAACATACTTTTGCTCCAACACCTCAATTTCAGCAAAAAAAAAAAAAAAAAAAACTGAAATTGCATAAAAACACACAAACTCATAGTAGAATCCAAAAATATGAATTTTACACTAAAACCGATGAAAATACAATAAAACTTAAACAAAACATACTAAAAACTATATGAAAACAATGGCAAAAGGCGTATAAAATATCCGCTCATCAATACTCATGTCAAATTTAGTTGTCATGATTTTTCCAAATTCAATACAAAGGATCTCATTAGCTGATCCAAAAATAATGTCATCAACATAAATTTGGACTAAAATAAAAGAATCCTTAGAATTTTTAATAAATAGAGTAGTGTCTGTGGTGCCTCTTTGAAATCTATTTTTCAAGAGAAATGAACTAAATCTTTCATACCAAACCCTAGGTGTTTGTCTTAGTCCATAAAGAGCTCTTGAAAGTTTGAAAACATGATTAGGGAATTTCTTATTTTCAAAACCAGGTGGCTGTGCCACATACACTTCTCTATCTATTACACAATTTTAAAATGCACATTTCACATCCATTTGAAACAATTTGAAACCACAATGAACAACATAAGTAAGAAGGAGTCTTATGGCTTCCATTCAAGCAACAGGGACAAAGGATTCATCATAGTCTACTCCTTCCTCTTGATCATATCCTTGTGCCACTAATCTTGCTTTGTTTCTAGCTATGCTTCCATCTTCACCCAACTTGTTCCTGAAAATCCACTTGGTGCCGGTCACTTTCTTTTCATTTGGCTTTAGAACAAGTGTCTAAACTTGATTCTTTTCAAATTCATGAACCTCTTCCTCTGTGGCCTTTACCCAAGAGGGGTCATCAAGTGCTTCCTTGATGTTTTGTGGCTCCATTTGAGAGAGAAAAGCTAGGTTTGATTCTTCATTTGTTTTTCTAGTGGAGGATCGAGTTTTGACACCTTGAGAGACATCTCCAATGACAAATTATTGTGGTTAATTCTTTAAAAATCTCTACTCACGGGGTCTAGTGGATTTAGGAGCAAATTCGGTCATTGAGGGATCTAAGGAACTAGTATTCTCAGGAATTTTGCCTGTTTCAGGAGATAAAATAGAATTGTCTCCTGCAGGATCTCCTGCAGCAGCAATTTCAGATTCGGGTAGCTTAGAAATTTCTTTCTCTTGATTTTGGCTTCTCCTTTGTTGCCTTGAACCTGATTTCCTGCGTCACAATTTTCCAAGATACTTTGAACCAAGTTAGTGTGTGACACCCTAACCATCAAAGTGTCACGCTTCCGACTACACCACTCTAATAGCTCGGGAATTACGACGACTTTTATAATATTTAATACTAAAATATGAGCCTGTTTAAAACTTAAATCGTATAAGCGCTCAAAAGACTTTTAACACACACACACACACATGCATAACATTAATTTTACAAACATTATATAATCCAAAATCCCATCCCTCTTATAAAAATTTGTAAGGATAAAGGCGAGGAAAAAAGTAACTAATACAACACAACACAACATCTAAACAAAAACGAATTAACTAAGCTCTTCCGAACTTCGTCGTCCATAACCTTGAAAGAAAAGACCTGTAGGGGAGTGAGAACATCATTCTCGAAAGGGTTCTCAGTAGAGGGTTAGAGAATTACTATAATAGGAAATGTGAAAAATAAAACCGTTACAGTGATTAGTAACCGCCTTATGCATCTTTTCAAAACCAAAGGTTTAATATCAAAATTCTAAAATCCTTTCTGAAAGAAAAAATTGTTAATTGTTCAAAAATCCAAAAGCCTTTCTAAAAGTCTTTCCTAGACAGTATGAATGACCAAACTGTTCCCAAGCATAGGTTCATTAAGTCTATGCTGAACCAGTTTAGTTTTTCATACTTTTCTAAACCAAAAACACAAACCAAACACGGCCTTCAGCCTATCTCATAATCATCCATGGCCCTAGGCCTAAAAAAATCAATCCACAGCCAACTCACCACAAATTCAACCAATTTCAGTCACAAACACAAGTAGGGATGTTCAAGAACAATCAAGCAGTTACATCAAGTAGAGCAATTAGCAATTAGATATAGTTATTCACATAGGCAAACCACGTACAATATGCACACCCAAACAATGTCACATAGATGCATATGATGAATGCCTGCTCTATGGCTGATGAGTCTCATCTGTCGGTTATCAAGCCAACCCGACAAGTCCGGTTCGCTAAACCCTTGGACTGTCCCCCAACGCGCATCCCCATGAGTCTATGCATAGCTTTTTCTCATGTATATATCAAATCGCTCAACGGGAGTACCATTCCCGGGAATTTATAAGTGTCCGGTCACCCTTACGTCATAGGGTCAATAGAGTATCGAGTCTCAACCTGGAACATGTGGTGGCAAGCCACGGTACTTTACCCAAGGAAATTTATATCTTAGATAAAAGAAGTGTAAAAGCCACATATTCATTTATTCATCATCATTTCCGCACTTCATTAACAATTCATTTCAAATCAATCATCATTCAAGCCATAAGTCACTTTTTCTCAAATCTCTTTACTTGGAAACCAAAATCAATCCATCTCAGTCTTAACTTTAAAATCCTTAATTTTTCAAATCATTTCAAGCTTATAATTCAATTCTTTTTTCAAAATTTAGTCACTATATGTGATATTTTCCGAAACTTCCAAAAGACTTTCAAATATCACCCCAAAAGGGAATTTTCTTTGAAAAGACTCAATCCTTCAATTTTAAATCATTCATTTGACTATTTTAAATAAAAGTTATTAATTAACAACCTTGACAAAGACTCAAGACTCTAGGAAAGTATAATCTGCCTCATTTCTTAAACTCTTTAGAAATCCTCGTAGTCATAGTTACTTAAATTAAAATCAATTAAAACGAAGATTAAAAATCAACACCAAAACATGTAAGCCAAAAGTTCCGAGCCACTTTCAAAACCAACTTATTTAAGCCTAAAAACCAATTTCATTTCATCCTTAAATCAGAAACCTTTCCAAGGCTCGGAATTGTTTAATCTTGTTAAGTCAAAATTTAAAGAATACTACTTCAAAAGCAAAACAAACTTAATTAATCAAAGTTTAAAAATCCACTAAAACTCATCCAAAAGTACTTCTTTAATCACACTTCAAAACACATGTTCTTTCATATTTAAATCAATTTTAAAACATGAACTTTCTGTAAACATATTAAACTTGAAACATCTATTTCTTTATAAATCAAGAACTAAGTAATAGAATCTCTCAAATTTATTCCTTTTCTAAATCACATTTTAAAACGGAACCTTAAATTTTATGAAAATTTGACAGCATCTCCCCTAAAACCTGGACTTTGCCATCCTTTTTGGGTCCCAACCAAACCATTCTGTAGCCTTTTCCACGGCTCAAAGCCAAATCAATTCAAAATCAGGCTGAATTCAAAAGTGTATTACCATTTTCATATTTAAAAAAAAAAAAACCAACTCAAACTCAAATCAATCTCCAATAGATTAGACTCAATTTCAAAACTTTAGGAGATATAACTTCAAAGAAACACTTTAAAACAGTTCGTTTCACAAAACCAGACAATCATCCAATCAAACAAGTATTCACATCCATCCAAGACAACCAAACAATACATAAGACTTATACAGTGATCAAAGGTACATTTCTCACATCAATATCCATATATAATAATTCCAATTTATAAAATATAGCTTTTCTGAAAAGGCTCCTACCTCGATTAGCCGCAAGTTGCTTAACTAAACCCATTAAATTCCTCTTTTCATGTTAATCGGCAGCAGTGGTAGCAACCACAGAAATTCCCAAGCAACCGCAAAAATCACAGCAACAACATATCTGACATAATTTGGAATTAACGCGGAATGGATATTAAGCGATATTAGAACATAATTGATAAGAGAGTTTTGCGGTAAACAAGAACAGAATCAAATAATCTCACCGCGACAAACAAAATAGGACGATACAGTAGCAGCTTCCAACTGACCGGATAGCAGCTCCGACAGTGGCCGGAAGCTCCAATGGTTCAGCAACAACCTCAATTTTGACAAGCAATCACCGGAACCAAATCCCTATGGTACCAAACCTCAACATCATTTACAGACTTTAACAGAACGCTAATATTCTCAACGGTTCCGGAAAAGAGAAATTACCGTATTTAGAAAGATCGATGGTATAGAGCAACGCAGTAGCTCCGACGGCAACTCTCGGTGGCGAGAACTACAATGAGGAGCAACGGCAATGGGGACATCACGGTAACCACCCACCACCATCGCATCCTCCTCAGCACTCGCGAGCTCACTTCGTGTGTTTGCATTCTGTCTCACTCTCCTCTTTGTTCGGCGACAACTTGCGACGATGCCAGCGATGGTAACGACTCCTTATTAGCGGCGGCAACGATGAAGATCCTTCCGGCGGTGGCGTGCAGTTCTAGCGGCGACGGAAGCGCAAATAGCGGCGACGGGTTTCATCACCGACGGCGGCGGCAAGGAGCGCGGTGGTATGAGCACCACGGCGCACTCCCTCTCCTCCGGTAAAATTCAAAAGAAAAAGGAAAAAACAAAATAATAGTAATAAGTCGTGCACATTAATCGAAAGCATCCAAATCCAAGTTTCTTACACCAAGTAGCAATTTCAGTTTACATGTGTACAAGAAACAAAATCAGTTGACATGTTTTGCATTAAAATAATAAAAATAAACAAAAGGGCTATGAAAGAAACATTTATATATTATAAATATAAACATACTTTGAAAAAAAAAAAAAATAAGAGGTGAATGAATTTCAAAAAGATGAACATTAAGAACAAATCTGTGTCCATCACACTCTGAGATATAAAGAATACTTAGGGTTAGTTGATTCCCTTAAGTTTGAGCCCTTTTCTTTTGTACACCTAAAATTCATTAAAAGAGGAGGAATGTTGTGCTCTCAAGCCATGACTGAGTGTACAGTCATATCCAAGATGATTCCTTCAATCTTATTTCCCAGGAACCGATTGACGAAAAAATCCCTCGATAGCCGAGTAAGAAGCAAGGTACTTTCGACCAGAGGTTGGCAAAATTATGATCCAACCTAACAAGAAGCTTCTAGAGTCTAGAACAACTGGAAAAAGAGACTCGTTGATCCGTCTCCGAAGGTACGCAGATCAGCAGGCTTTACCAGTGCTCTGCATAGAGGGCATGTCCTTTCTCTCTCAAACCTGAAAAGAAAGTTCCATTGTTGGTGAATTTAAGTCCTTATTGTAACTATTGAGCAGATCAGAATGCAGTTTCTGATACAAGAAAAGAACACCTCTAATATATTTTATAATTAGTCTCTTTGAACTTTTGACGGCTATCAAAATGGATAATATAATTTTTAGATTAAATTACTCAATTAGTCCTTATAGTTTTACCAAATTTGTAATTGAGTTCCAATATTTCAAGAGTTTTTAATTGGATCTCTACAGCAATTTTAAATTTGTAATCACATCCTTGCCATTCCAACAATGTTTAACTTAACCGAATATGCTGATGCTGATGGTGTGAGATGGATGAAAACTGTTAAAAATGATCTAATTACAAATTTAAAACTGGTGTAAGGACCTAATTGAAAACTTTTAAGATGTAAGGACCTAATTACAAATTTAGAAAAACTATAAGAACTAACTGAATAATTTAACCTACAAATTTTATCATAAAAATTAAAGGTCCAACATCCAAAGAGTTATGGGAAACCAGTGCTTCTGGCAATAAGGTGAAAAAACACATGGATAGAAGAATAATATAAGTATCACTGTTCTTAATGGCATCTTCATGTCTAAAATTACACCTTCAATGACAGACTTTTTGATAAGCATGTTTTATGGAGTAGGATATGACTCCTAACATTTATTTGGTGTAAAACTCATAATCTTTATAAATAAATCCTTTGTTTTGTTTTTGTTTTGTATAGGGAATCCTTATCCCCAATTTGTATTATCTTCTCATCTTAATAAAATTCTCTCTTTTTTCCAATCCAAAATAACAAAAAAATGCAAGACCTAGAAAGCTTCATCTTCTCCAAGTTCATAACAATACATCTTAGCCCCTCACTCATTCGAATCACAAGAAGGCAATGATCATATTCTCTTTCCTCATATTTGTTCTTACTATCCATATAATTACTAAATTACCAATGTCTTGCACTTTACAGGATAAAGTTGTCAATAAACAAAACGTTCAGATTATTGCATGCAAAGTTTATCTCTTTTTCCTGTGCAAGAGAGATGAAAACCAAAGATACACATTCTTGAGTACTTAAAAAAACAGGAACTAGTTGGAAACTTTCTTAGCTGATTTCTAGTTTTCCCTCTTTAAAATAAATTAACGCTAAAAAACAACAGAATATCAAAATAAGGAATATAAGCATGAACTTACCATTCTGACACACACTCCTCGCAGAAAATGTGTTTGCAGCGCAACAATATGGGGGCATGCATTTTCTCCTGGCATATGGCGCATAAGTCACCAGCAGCATTAACCTGATTTCAATGAATAGATTTTACAATCATACTTAAAAGTGATTCCCAACAAAGTCTTCAATAACAGTACAATACCTATATCAGTATTTAGACAATTTCTCATCCTTAAAAATATAGAAACACTACAAAGGAACAGCTAAACAGAATGGCAGAACACTGCATGAACAACATTGTCATTAGGCTCATTCCACTGCAATCACAAAGAATCCCAAGGAATGTAGCCACTTATGCATCTTGAAGCACTATCTATCAACAAATGCAAAGATAACAAAACGGTCTCTGAAAATTCTAACATTTAAGCTCGGCAAAATATACATTGAAATGGCCAAAAACACACATTGCCATAAGGCTTCTCCCATTGCCTATGGCATAAAGAATCCCAGCTAACTTGGTCATTAGAACCAATTACAAGTCTCTCCAGTACAAAAGCAAAGTAAGGATATCCATGGAAATGATAGGTGTAATTACTTGGGAGGTCCTATAGTTTAACTTAATCTTTAATCAGTTGCCTATAGTTTGAAACTTTTTAGTCATGCATATCCCTACATTATAAATAAGTTTGCAAGTGAGTCCCTAGTAACCGCTGCTGCACCAAGAACATTAGTGAATAGATGCCAGGTAAGGATGTAAATGAAGGTAGAGTCTCTTGTGGAAGAAAACCCCAAATATGCTCTAGAAGGTTGATCTATTTGCAGTGGTAGCAATGCAGAATATAGATGTACCAAAATCCGAGAGTGGATTTTGATGTGTGAGGCAGCAGAAGAATGGGTGAGTTGGAATGGGGTAACATAGAAGGGTCTAGTGAGTTGGAAGCTAATTCCAAAGAGAATATTCTGTTTAATGTAACTTTTTAGGAATGGTGAGTGTGATCAGGGATTCAATTGAAAACTTCTTTCCAATGTAGGAACTTGATTAAAAACTTTTAAGCAATAAGAACTTGATTATAAATTGAGAGGAACTAGACCCTAAGGAACCTCTAGAGTAATTAAACCGAAATTACCATAAATAGATGCAGTGAACCTGCACAAAGGCACATTGCAATAAAGCAGATCCATCCTTAATACTGTTAAAACCTGAGTAAAGTGACAAATAAACCCCCGACGATTTATACTTCGGACAGATTAGTCCCTAAAGAAAAAAAAGTACCAATAAAGTCCTCTAAAATAGCATATGTGGACACACTACCTTCAAATTAACCCTTATGATTAGGGTAGAAGGTCTGAATTTGAACTAACTTGTCCACATTTGTTATCTTGGAGGACTTTATTGGTATTTTTTTCCCTTTAGGGACTAATATGTCTGAAATGTAAATTCTCAAGGGTTTATTTGTCACTTTACTCTTAAAACCTCTAAAATAGCTCATAATTGTCTCCATTTTTTAAAGGACAAGTTGAACATTCCCAGAAGACAACAAAAAAAGGCTTAAGATAAAAATATAAATATTTTCATGCCTGTTCATAAAATTGTAAACTTATTTACCAAAACAAAAATGGTTGAACAGACCAATAAGTAGTGGCCACAGAAAGTGGAGAAAAAAAAAAAGCATAACAAATAAAGCTTTCAAAAATAAAATATAGTTTTCTTCAAAAAAATCCCTCTCCATATTACCCATAAAAGTAATGTTCTACTTTAGTACAACATTACCAACTACCAAGTCGGCAAGTCCTAACTAAATATTCCACGAGGGGAAAATTAAGTTGTGTGAGATTATGTGATAAATTTGATTCATACATCTATGCTATACTAAAGGCACAATTAATCATTTTCATGTGAGTAATTATTTCTAAGTAATTTTACAGACCAAAGCTGCATTAACTGATTGATGAAATGTGTTACTTGGAGGAGAATAGCTAACAACGATCCTCTTCTTATGTATCTACCACTCACACACCATAACTTAAATGTGTTTTACAGGTTTGCAAGTGGTTAGAAAAATAAGAACTAACAAGTTTTAACTAGCATATCATCAAATAAAGCAGAATCAAAAAATTATATACAACAAAAAATTTTTGTTTACAAATGAATTTATTCAGATGTTAATATGTGTGTCAAAAAACTGGAAATATTACCTGCTCCATTGTGGCATTAACCCCATAATGAACTTCCTTTCTTGACAATGCTTTCAAGGCAGATAAAAAGCATTGGACCTAATAACCACATAGAAAGTTAAAGACAATGGAAACAATTAGCATCACACACAAGTACCTTCAAACGCTGAGCAAGGAATACTAATTTTGAAAAATGGAAACATACCTTCTCAACAACAGATGTTAGCTTGAAAGTTAAATATAACCCTGTGGTCAGGGATGAAAAGAGACTGCCATATGCCCTGTTTAAGAAAAACCGGTACCAAACAGGTGTTGGTAATAAGGCACGATACAATAGCAGTGTGTACTCAACCAGCGTTAACATTTGAGCCTACAAGTAAGACAATTTCAGATATTGTAACTAGTTAACTATAACCAGTAATTATATACCTGTTTTATATGGAAAATATTAATCACCTGCCGACGGAAGCTATGACCTCTGCCACTTTTGTAATATATTAACAGAATACACTTGAAGGCCATTGCTGCTTGCCGCACCAATGCATCTGAAAGTCAATATACATGATGAGCATTACTACCAAGTAACAACAAAAATAAAATGATTAATGATTCAAAGCTACAAAAATGAACAATACACGGAAGAGATGTGATGCTTAAGCAATCAACTAAGACTACAAACGTTGAATATGGATATAAATTAAAGGAGATTCAGAAGATCTAGCTAAGTTTGATATAGGCGGTATTTTTATTGACTAGATCAAATCAAAATTAGATTCCTAATTCCTTTCATGAATCTTTTATGTAAATAGAATTAGTTATAAATCTTTTTCTTTTTTGGTTTATCTCAAGTTTAGAGATTTTATGATTAGAAATCTTTCTTTTATTTTAGGCTAGTATTTTTCCTTCTTTCCTATTTTCTAGTTATTTCTATTTCTGTAATTCCTCTATAAAGAGGATGATTCCCTGTACATTTGACAGAACATTATATTCAAACACTTCAACTTGGTATCAGAGCAGGATCTCTGCATTGTGCTTCTGATTTATAGCTATGGCTAACAGTTCCTCAGTCATTAATCCTAAACAAAAGGAGAACACCACTCCTACTCCATCAGATTTAAAATCTGAACGGGTACTAGTTAGTGGTAACTCCTATTCAGTTCAGATCACCACATTTCGACTCAATGGGTCAAACTACCTTAGGTGGTCTCAATCAATTCAGATGTATATCCGTGGAAGAGGGAAGAATGGATATCTCACCGGTGAGCGAAGCCAGCCTAATGTCACTGACCCACAATATAATGTGTGGGTTACCGAAAATTCCATGGTGATGACATGGCTGGTGAACTCAATGGAGGAGGATATTAGTAGTAACTACATGTACTATACCACTACCAAAGAATTATGGGATAGTGTCAAGGAGATGTATTCTGATCTTGGGAATAAATCCCAGATTTATGAACTTACTCTAAAAGCTAGAGAAATTCAACAAGGGAGTGACAATGTCACCAAATATTTCCACACATTAAAGCGGGTGTGGCAGTATATTGACCACTTCGATAACTACAAGTGGAATTTAGCCGCTGATGCAAAACACCACCAACAAACAGTGAAAGAAGGGAGGATATTCCAGTTTCTTGCAGGCCTCAACGTGGAGCTAGATGAAGTTCGTGGCAAAATTATTGGAAGAGCAATCCTACCCTCAATTGGAGAAGTATTTGCTGAAGTTAAAAGAGAGGAAACTCGTAGAGCTGTGATGATGGGGAAAGGCAAGACAGAACAGATTTCTTTGGAGTCTAATGCACTCTTAGTGGCACCTGCTGCACTTAAAAGTTCATCAAATCAAAAGCACCCCTCCAATCTTTGGTGTGACCACAGCAATAAACCTCGGCACACCCGAAAAACCTGCTGGAAGATTCATGGAAAACCAGCACATCTTAAAGGCAGCAAACCTGGTCCCAAAATACGTTCTACTCCAACTGTTCATGAGGCTGAAAAATCATCCTTGAGTAAGGAACAGGTTGAGCAGCTCATAAAGCTGTTAAATTCCAGTTCGGTGTCTCGTACTCCTAGTGGTTCTTTGGCTCAAACAGGTAATTTTAGTATTCCTATGTCCCTTAACTGCACCTCAAACTTGAATGCACCATGGATTGTCGATTTAGGTGCATTTGCCATATGACCAGCCTCTCCCCTTTATTTAAAACTTATTCTCCTTGCTTTGGAAATGAGAATTAGAGTTGCTGATGATAGTTTTTCATCTATTGCTAGAAAAAAGTACAATTAAATTGTCCAAAAACATTGACCTAAGAAATGTCCTACATGTACCAAAGCTTTGTTGTAATCTTCTCTCTATTAGTAAAATCTGCAAGGATTCCAATTGTGCTGTGACATTCTTTGACACTCACGGTATTTTTCAGGACCAGACCTCAGGAAAGATGATTGGCAGTGTTAAGATGATGGATGGACTTTATCATTTTGAAGATATTATAAAGTAGCTCAAAGATTTAGTGGTATAAGTTCTATGCCTATAAAGGACCAAATAATGCTCTGGCACAATAGACTAGGACACTCTAATTTTGCATATCTCAAACATTTGTTTCCAAAATTGTTTAAGAATATTGATTCTTCCTTACTTAAATATGAAAGTTGTATTCGTTCAAAGAGTCATAGAGTTCCTTATTACTCTCAACCTTATGCATCTAAACCTTTCCACTTGATTCATAGTGATGTATGGGTCCATCGAAAATAACAACTCAAATTGGAAAAAAATGGTTTGTAACTTTTATCGATGACCACACAGAACTATGTTGGATCTATCTTATGAATAAAAAATCTGAGGTTTCTAAAATTTTTCAGTATTTTTCAACAATGATAGAAACACAATTTGACAAAAATTTCAATATTAAGAAGTGATAATGACACTGAATACTTTAATAAAAATCTTGGTGAATTTCTTCAAAAGAAAGGTATTCAACATCAATCTACATGCCTCAATACACCCCAACAAAATGACATTGCTGAAAGGAAGAATGAACATCTTCTTGAAGTAACACGTGTCATTATGTTCGAGGGTAATGTTCCAAAGTATTTATAGGGAGATGCTATCTTATCAGAAGCTTATCTCATAAATCAAATGCCCACACGTGTTAAATTACTGCACATTGTTGGATACTTTCAAAAAGAATTTTCCAGCATGTAAATTGGATTCTGACTTGCCTTTAAAAGTATTTAGTTGCTCTGTGTTTTTGCATACACCTTTAAATCGAAGTAAACTTAATCCAAAGGCAGAAAAATGCATTTTTATTGCTATTCCCCAAGTCAAAAGGGTTATAAATATTTCAATCCACACACCAAGAAATTTCATGTAAGCATAGATGTTACTTTTTTGGAACATGAAACCTTTTTTTAGAAAAATTCTCCTCAAGGGGAGAGCCTAAGTGAAGAAAATTTTTTGCATGAACCTTTACCCACTCCTACCTTACATATTGAGGATACAACTTTCACTAATCAAGTAAATTATGAAATAATTGCAAAAACAAGATGTGGAAACCAATTATGAAATTGTGTCAGAATTAGTTGGAACCCAAACAGGAAAAGAAATACCACAATCAGAAAAGGAACTTCGATATTATGTTCGGAAATATCCCAAGAAGACTAGAGACCAGCCCATCATCTCTGTACCAACCCAATCTGAAAACCGAACGATGGCCCAATTGTAGTACTTCAGGAACTTCCAAGTAAATCTGAAATTTTTCAATTCTAATAATAACTTGCCAATAGCCCTTAGGAAAGAAACCAGAACCTGCAACAAAAAGGTACTCTAAACCAGCACCAACCATCCTATTTCCAATTATGTCTCTTACCAAAATCTCTCTCGAAAACATCGAGCTTTTATTTCTAAAATTACAAATCTGTTTGAGCCTAGGAACATAGAGGAAGCACTAGATGATCCCAACTGAAAATTAGCAGTGATGGAAGAGTGGCATGCACTCAAGAAGAATGAAACTTGGGAGATTGTAGATCTGCCACAGAATACAAAATTGGTTGGCTGCAGGTGGATTTTCACCATCAAATGAATTGCTAATGGAAGCATAGAGAGGTATAAGGCTAAGGTTAGTAGCTAGGGGATTTACACAAACCTATGGAGTAGACTATCGAGAGACTTTTGCTCCAGTTGCTAAACTCAGCTCTGTGCAGATTCTCTTATCTCTTGCTGTGAATTACAATTGGCCTTTACATCAATTGGATGTAAAGAATGCTTTCCTGAATGGGGAGCTAGAGGAAGAGTTGTTCATGAAACTTCCACCTGGATTTGAGGCTGAACTAGGGAGGAATAAAGTGTGCAAACTAAAGAAATCTCTCAATAGATTGAAACAATCCCAAAGAGCTTGGTTTGAACGACTTGGAATGGTGGTGAAGGGACTCGATTATACTCAAAGCCAAGCTGACCATACACTTTTCTATAAACATTCAGCAACTAATAAAACTACCATCTTAATTGTATATGTGGATGACATTATTCTGACAGATGATGATTTTTTGGAGCTAAAAGACTTGAGGAAAAGCTTGCCAAAGCATTTGAAATCAAAGAACTTGGCTCATTAAAATACTTCCTTGGAATTGAATTTGCAAGGTCTAAGGAAGGCATTTTTATGAACCAACGAAAGTACATCCTAGATCTTTTAAAAGAGACGAGATTACTTGGTCGTAAAGCTCCTGAAACACCTATAGAGCCTAACTTAAAATTAAAGCCAGCTGAACCAGGAAATGTAATGGACAAAGGAAGATATCAGCGGTTGGTAGGGAGGCTAACCTATTTATCCCATACACGCCCAGATATAGCCTTTGCTATGAGCATGGTAAGCCAGTTTATGCATTCACCTGGTCGAGAACACATGGATGCTATCTTTAGAATCCTAGTCGCTTGGGAAAGAGTTACTCTACAAAAAGCATAGAAATCTTCACGTAGAAGCCTATACAGATGCGGATTGGGCTGGGAATGTCATGGATAGAAGGTCAACATCTGGGTATTGTACTTTTGTTGGCGAAAACCTAGTTAGTTGGAGGAGTAAAAAACAGAGTGTTGTGGCACGAAGTAGTACAGGAGCTGAGTTTAGAGCAATGGCTCATGGAATATGTGAAGCACTATGGGTAGAGAAAATCTTACAAGAACTAAAAGTTCTCATTTCTCCACTAATGAGGTTGTATTGTGACAACAAATCTGCAATTTCTATTTCTCATAATTCAGTGCTGCATGATAGAACTAAACATGTTGAAGTTGACAATCATTTTATCAGGAAAAAGATTGAGAGATGACAGATTTGCATCTCATATGTTCCAACCACGGAACAATTAACAGATGTTCTATCTAAAGGATTACCAAGAAGACCTTTGATAGCATAATAAGCAAGCTGTCAATGAAGTATATCTTCAAGCCAGCTTGAGGCGAAGTGTTGACTAGATCAAATCAAAATCTGATTCCTAATTTCTTTCATGAATCTTTTATGTAAATAGAACTAGTTATAAATCTTTTCCTTTCTTGGTTTAGCTTAATTTTAGGGATTTTATGATTAGAAATCTTTTCTTTATTTTAGGCTAGTATTTTTCACTTCTTTTCCATTTTCTAATTATTTCTATTTATGTAATTCCTCTATAAAGAGAATGATTCCCTGTACATTTGACAGAACATTATATTCAAACACTTCAACTATTTCAATAGCTATAGATTAGTGGACATAGAAATTTGATAGCTGAGATCTTAAGATCACTTCTACTTACAGAAACTCCATATCTACAACACAATTTCAGTTAACTTTCCCTTTTTAACTTTAGTATGCTAGGATGAGGATTACATGAGTGATTGGGAAATGACAATGGATATCACACAAACAAAATTTGATCCGAACACACAAAAAAGGAATAAAATACATCTTGAATGTAGATGAAGTACGATAAAATAGTTAAGAAAACTTTATGCTGAGACAAATTTAGTTAAATTACTATCCTACCGAATAATCAAATATAAAGAATCCGTTGTGTTGTACCCATTTTCATGTGACAAGCTTTTAAAACAAAAATTATGAAAAAAAATGAAGGCATAATTTCGGCATTATTGATCAATCAATCAGCTGCCAAATTACACTAAAACTTAATGAAACCCTTGCATATATCGGTCAGGCATCCTGTGATAAGGACATTTTTATAATATACTAGAGCAAATAAAAGTTCTACACAAATTCACTGTAGCAACGTAATGACTGAAAACTGCATACAAAGAACAAGTTCATACCATTAACTAGGATGATGAATATTGCATGCCAGAAAGGATTTGCTTTCGGGGGAACCAACACCAGTGGGTATAAAAGATCATCATTTCGATACCACCAATAAATGAACATCACATGAAGCATGAAGGCAATAGATATACCAACAAGAACTGACACTTTCCTATCCCCCTGCATAATAAAGCATGTATTAAGCCTCTCATTTATTTATTTATTTATATTTGGGGTAAAAGGGGAGGGAGGTTTACAAAATAGGAACTATGAACTAGGTTTAGACATGGAAATTTTGGATGACAAATAAAATTCTTAGTTTTCACCTTTAAAGCTGTCTGCTTCTTAACAATTTCATTTGACTTGAACATCACAGCTGATATCCAAATTGTGACAAAGAAACCTAAAAGTTCTCAAAAATGGTTATCACGAATTAATAACAATTTAAAACTTCAAACGACGCTGAAAATAAAACTATATGTGAGAAGCAGTTAATCATAAATGATGCACCTACTCATGACAATACAAAGAAGAAAAGGAACAACCGCAACTCACAAGGAAGACATAAAGCTTAGTAAGGCGTTCATATAATCACTAAAGAAATAAATCTCATCAACATCATTGCTCAGTTAGTTCTACAAAAATATATTTTTACATCTCTCGCACTTAGCAAAGCAGCAAAATCTGGTCAAAGGTGCAGCAACAGATCTCACCCTGCACCTGCGGGAAGGCAGGCACAACCCAGGTGCAATCATCCGCACAGCTATTTTACAGTTCTTTTGATATACTTGTATTATTTAATATGTAAATAGGCATCCTGGAATGACTGAGACCCAAAAAATGTTCACAGTTGCTTTATATGGATGTGGACTAGGCGACTAGCAAACATTAATATTATTAATTTACAAAAAAAATTGAGGTGGACCCTGAAATTGATATTTTGTATCAGTTACAGAAAGAAAGTTTACTTTGTATTGAACAGATATTATATATAATTAAATCACAACAAGTGTCTCAAGTAAAACCCAGAGCAAAGGAGGACAAATATCATATTAGCCATTCAAGAACCAGAATGCAAAATGCAGTAACAGTAATGGACTCATTGTACGAATTGTAGGAAGGATATTTTTTTCTTCTTTCCTCATATTTGTTTTATAAATCTTCCTCATCATTAGTTAGTACTAGATCCATGCCTGCAAGGTGGGAAACTCCTATTGGAGAAAACAGTAAACAACAAAAGTGCAACCTACATGTTCCTCAAAATTATTTGTGCATACTATAGCCCCTTCCTCCACACCATTGCTTAGATTAACAGAAAACATTTAGTGCTGTAGCAAGACCAAATTTAAACAATATGGAAGTATAGATGTTAGCCAATACTACTTACTCTGTTCTACCGTTATCATTCCATCCACCACATTCCTTAAGAATAAAGAAACAACCTAGGGCTATAAACACAACAGACACCAAGTCATATGAATGGAAAACTATTCAGAGCATTATAATTCACAAGAGAAAAATCACAACCCAACTGAATTAGCTCAAGCCACATCATCAAATTCCAATACATACTAAACTATGTATCAGCAATGGATGTAAACAATAGCAACAAACAATGCCGAGAATGTAGTGGAGTATCCTAAGAGGAGCTTTTACAACCAATTCAATAGAACAGAAGTAATGCGCTACCTTGCAAATGCTGACGGATGAAAACAACCAGTAACAAGAGTGAGAAAGGAAGAATCTGCTCAATCCACTTTGCAATCCGCTGAATGTCATATCTCTGGTAGTTTGAGGAATCCCTATTGTTACTATCTACACCATTCCCCACATCGCCATCAGCCTGCCCACTACCACCAGCCAAAGACGAAGAAGAAGCTGGAGACACCAGAGGCACCCTCTCGCTGACCGGAACTCCATTGCGACGACCCTCGGCATCATCATCAATTCCCCCTCTATCACCAATCATCTCATCACAACCATCATACCCCGCTTCTCCAATCTGACTCCTTGACGATGAGGGAATAGACGAACCTAACCCCACATTGTGATCATGCTCTCCAGCACCAATGATCCTTATTGCAACCTCCCCAGCAGCACCGTTGTTGCAGGGTGTCCCAGAAGCAACACCACCAGCATCATCAGGTGACTGAATCCGAGGCTCAGACCGCAATTCTAGACCCGTAACACCATTGTTCACAACCAAACTCTCAGAATCATGGCTTGATCTTAGAATGCCAGAGTAATCCAAGAGAAAGGAAAGTGGGGAACGTAAAGGGCTAACAGATGGTAGCCTCACACCATACCATGTCACAGTTCCACCATTACTATTACTATTAACATTGTTATCATTACTTACACTACTAATATTATCATTATTATTCACACCACTAGAAGATGATAATATTGAAGATGGTGAATTAGAAGAAATGGTGGCATCCAAAGATTCCATCTTTGCCACAAAAACAAACAAACCCTAATCCTCACTACACCTCCTTTATGTCCGATCCTTCCTCAAAATCCTAATTTTGGGTTTGATCACAAATAAATGAGAAATAAAACGTTTTTTTTTTCTTTTCCTTTCAAATTTTAGGTTCTTTCTGTCTCTACCCTAGGACGGAAAAACAAGGTAAAGGGTTCATCACAACAAGAGGGAAAAAGGCATTGAATGATTGTAAAAGAGGAAAAGGGTTTCTTAGCTTCTTACCTGAGATATGAAGATTGATTAAGCAGGGGGGGGGGGGGGGGGGGGGGGGGGGGGGGGGGGTGGAAATTTGTAATATTCATAACACGATATGTTTGTAATAGAAAATAATTTAGATATTTCTTACGATGCCGCGTTATAAAAAAAAATTAGTTTACTGTTTTCTTTTATCTGGATTTGATACACTGTTTTATATTTTTCTTATTTTTCTTATCTGTTACCGTTTTAAAAAGAAAAAAAATTGTTATTATTTATTAATTAATAATACCAAGGAGTTATTGTTGTGTGGGCGTGTAAATTGCAAAACAGAGAGTATTACTATTAGTAAAAAATGCTTCACGACGCTCAACAAACAATAAATGTGAAGAGGGTTGTTGGTAACGTCTAAACGGTACCCTACCGAAGATATTTTTGGGATTAAGAATACCAAAATATCCTCTGAATTATTGTGCTTTTTTTAATTTTAAAAGAGTAAACATGAATAAACGAGATTTAGTGATTAAATTTTGTTTTGTTTTTAATTCGTACCTTTCAAAATTTTGTATCAAATGTATAAATTAATTCTCAGATATAACATTTGTTTGCTACTATAAAATAATATATTTTATTACTTTTATCGCGTTTTTAATTTTATTTAAATTTATTTATCGTTTATATTTTTTAAATTATTTCGGTACACGATCTAAATTTTTTATAATATTTAATAGTTTATACTATAAAAATAAAATTTAATTTTGATGTATTAACAGTGTAAAATAATCTTATACGCGTATTTAATTATGTAATGTCACATTCGCAAAATAATTATCTTTTAAATTGACCATGATGTGCGGAAAACGATCCGACACAAAACTCACCGGCAAGTGCACTGGTCGCATCAAGTAATAATAACTCACGGGAGTGAGGTCGATCCCACAGGGATTGAAGGATTGAGAATTTTAGTTTAAATTTTTATAATATTTAATAGTTTATACTATAAAAATAAAATTTAATTTTGATGTATTAACAGTGTAAAATAATCTTATACGCGTATTTAATTATGTAATGTCACATTCGCAAAATAATTATCTTTTAAATTGACCATTGATGTGCGGAAAACGATCCGACACAAAACTCACCGGCAAGTGCACTGGGTCGCATCAAGTAATAATAACTCACGGGAGTGAGGTCGATCCCACAGGGATTGAAGGATTGAGCAATTTTAGTTTAGTGGTTGATTTTGAGCAATTTTAGTTTAGTGGTTGATTTAGTCAAGCGAATCAAGATTTGGTTGAGTGATTTGTGATTTGCAGAATTTAAATTGCATAGAAAGTAAAGGGAATGGGTAATTGGCATGAAAATAAAGAGAACAGGAGTTAAAGTGCTGAATCTTAAAGAACAAGAAATTAAATGGCAGAAACTTAGAACGCAAGAAATGTAAATTGCAAAATCTTAAAATGCAAGAAATGTAAATGGCTTGAATTGTAAAGGGAATTGGGAGTTGGATTTGCAGAAATTAAACAAGGAAAAGTAAAATTGCAACAAGCAGAGAATAGAGAATGGCTTGGATCAAAACCGGATCTTAAACAGAAAAGTAAATGAGCACGGAAACATTAAACAGGGGAGTGGTAAATGGGAAATCCGGATCTCAGAACCCAAGAGACTAGAAAACCAAGTCTAGATCTCAATGCCTTCCTAGATCCAACAAGAACAATTGCAAGGAATTGTAAATTGCAAAGAAATTAGAGAGAAGAAGCAAGTAACCGAAACTGAAATTCAATTAAGCAGAAAATTTAAACAAGATCCCAAGGTGAGATTGAAACAGAATTTCTTCAATTCTCTCCCTAAGATCCGAAACAAGGAAAGTAAAGAGTGCTTGGCAAGAACAAGGAAGAAGAGAGATCAATTCTCCTCCCCAATTCTTGAATTTAAAACAATGCTAGCTAGAATGTAAAAGTGAGCTCCCAATGCCAACCGAAAAGAAAAGCTCTATGAAAACTAAAAGGGAAGCTCCTCAATAACTTGAATTCTATCCTATTTATACACTTTCTTCAAATGATCTTCAAGCTTTGAATTGGGCCTTGCTCTTGGGGAATTGGGTGAGAGAGGCCTTGGTTGATTGCTCTTGGAGTTTGGAGAGGAATCAAAGTGAACCAATTGAACCGGGTTGGAGTTTTGCAAAAGTTGAGTAAAAGTTGAGGCTAACTTTTACTCTAACTTTTCATATCAGTAGACATGCTTGCTGCTATCCACGTTGGGGCAAAAGTTAGGGGTCTAACTTTGCTCCAACGTTGGCTCCTCTTGTATACTTATGGCGCAACGTTAGCCCAAAAGTTGGAGGCTAACGTTGGCGCAAACTTTTGCTCCTCCCTCTTGATTTTCATGCGCCAACGTTAGCCAAAAGTTAGAGGCTAACGTTGGCGCAACTTTTGCTCCAAGGGTGTCTTCATGTGCCAACGTTAGCCCAAAAGTTGGAGGCTAACGTTGGCGCAAACTTTTGGTGCCAGGGTGTTCTTTTCATGTGCCAACGTTAACCCAAAAGTTGGAGGCTAACGTTGGGGCTAACTTTTCACCCAAAAGTTTGTGCAAAAGTTTGAGGCTAACTTTTGGTCCAGCTTTTGCTTCCTGGTTCATTTTCACTATTCCATTGCCCTCTTTGCTCCTAGCCATTCCTTCTTGCTTCAACCTTTCTCCAAGCTTTCTTCACCTATCATTAATCAACCAAACACATCAAAGCTATGCTCAAGATCATGAGATATTCAATCTATCATAATATGCAACAATTATAGCATAAAACCTCATGAAATTGCATTAATTCATCTATGGTTGATTAAATCAAAGGAAGCATGAAAATCTACCCAAATTGGCTTGCTTAGACCTCAAGAAAGTGCATAATTCAAGTGAAAACAAAAGAAAAAGACTAGTGAAACTAGGCTAAGATGACTTGTCATCAACCATATAAATGATCATAAAAAAGAACAGATGTAATTGTATGACTTATCAATACATCAAAATTAAAGTCTAAAAAATATAGTTAAATTATTAAATTTTATGTATTGTATTTGACAAAATGTTAAATAAAGCAAAACAAAACTCTAATAAATTTAAGATGGAGACACATATAGTTATCAAATTTATAGTTAAGAATCCATTGATATGATTTAATATTAAATTATTTAATGGTTCTTGAATATTAATTTTATATAAAGATTATTACACGTGAGTTTTGACTAAATCTAAATGATCCGAAACTTAAAAACTCATTCATCGTTATTTTTACCACTACTATCATTACCACCAATTTATCATCATTCACTTTCATCAAAAATCAATAATAAAATACTAATCAACAACTAAAAATTTCACAAATTAACAATTATCAATATATTTTTTTAATAAAAAAAATTAAATAAAAAATAGAGAATAATAAATCTATGATAAAAGTGGGACAAAGCATATCTTGATTATCAGAATTAGAGATGTCATAGAACAACACATGAATTTGCGGATATCAACAAAGAGAGGTAGTGAAAAAAGAGAAGCAGAGAGTAAGGAGAAGTTGAAGTTGAGGGTGGAAGACACAAAAAAAAAGAAAGGAGGTAGTGACAAAAATAGAAGAGTTGAAAAAAAAGAAGATATATAGGGACAAGAACAAATTCATTAATACTATGGATCAAAGGAATTTGAAAGGAAAGAAAATGTAGAGAAGAAAAATGAATGAAAAAATAAATTTTCCTTTGATTGGATGAGAAGAAAACTCGAATGGAAGAGAAAAAAAGTGATATGGAGCCTATGTCAAAATTTTTCTCTCAACCATTCAAAGAAAATTGATAGAAAGTTAACAAATTACAAACTTATCTTTTGTGTAATATAGAAAAAGAAATAATAAATTATAATTTATATATAATATAAATAAAGATATTAATGTAATTTTATTCTATTATAATTTTCTCTCTTCTTATTCTTTCCATCCATTTTCTCTTTATCTAAACAATACATTAAAAAATATTTATATTAATGTAATTTTTTTCTATTTTTTTCTTCTCATTTTCTTTTTTTTTATTTTTCATCTTACATCTAAACAATACCTAACTCTCAAATTAAATAAAATTATTTTTAAAAAAAGTTAATAAAAACAATAATAAAAAAATGACAAGTCAAAATAAGTCCCAAGTCTCCAACCCTTTGACTGTTGCGCTACCTTTTTAAATCACTTTTCATTGTCTACTCTAAGTTAACATCGTTGTATCTGTTCAATTCCTACATGGCTTTCATTTTATATTGCTACTCTATATTTTCATCAACTCACTAGCCTATCTAACTACTCCCTTATTTCTGAATTTCTGTTACTTCTCGCTATCCGCTATTCTTTGTCTTCATTTTATTTCATGAATTTGATTTATCTTAATTAATAATAAATTTTTGATAATTTAATTTTTTTATAATTTAAAATTATATTTTTCTTTAAGAATTTGATTTTGAATTTGTGACGGTAATGGTTAATATATAATAATTTATATTGATTTATTTGATATAATTTTGTCTTAGGATTTTTTTTTAATATAAGGGTAAAATTGGTGTTATTCCTAAAATAATCTATTAGGTGTGTTTATACTAAAATGTGGAGTATTGTAATTTTAATTTTTTAACTTTATTAAAATAACAAAATGACGACGCTGTTTTCTATTTTTAAAATTAAAAAAATCAAAAATCAAAATGGCGATATCATTTTTTATTTAATAATTTAAAAAAATATAAAAAGCAAAACGGCCTTACTATTTTGTACTTTAATAATTTTTAAAATTTAAAAACTTATTTTTTTAATAAAAACATCAATAGTATTGAAAGATATTAGATCTTGAATTTGATGTAGTATTTCAGAGAGAAAGGAATGAGAAGAATTTAGAGAGAGAGGGAGAAGAGTTTGAAATGTTATTGAATTAATCTATTATGTACAACTACAGTTAGGGTATATATATATATATATATGGTTAGCTAGGCATAACTAGTAATTGCTGATTAGGCATAACTACCTAACAATTATCCCTCTAATTAGTAGTCTACATACTCATCTATATTGGCTATTGTGGACTCACATACACTGTCATACCCCCTCAAACACAAGATTGGTGAGATAGCAACCTTGAGTTTGTCATGGCAGTCAAGGAACAATGGGGAAGGAACAGCCTTGGTTAGTACATCAGCAAGTTAAGCAGAGCCTGGGATATGATTGACTCGAATTATGCCCTTGTCTACATAGTCCCGAACGAAATGCAAGTCCAACTCAAAATGCTTGGATTTAAAGTGAAGGATTGGATTAGCAGCTAGTAACACAGCACCTTGATTGTCACAAAAAAGCTGGGGAATAGCTGTTAAAGGATATTGCAGCTCAATTAGCAAGTTTCTGACCCAAATCACATCAACCACAGCTATTGCCATGGATCTGTATTCTGTCTCAGTGCTAGAGCACGCCATAACTATTTGCTTCTTAGAGGACCAAGAAACTAGATTGGGATCAAGAAAGACACAAGTGCCACTGGTGGATTTACAATCATCAGGGTCACTGTCCCAGTCCGAATCACAGTAAGTTAGGATGGGTAGATTTCTCCTTTTCTTCAAATGCAGCCCATGATGCAAAGTACCACTCAAGTATCAAAGGATGTGTTTCATTACCTTCCAATGGTCCTCGGATGGGAACTGCATAAATTGGCATACCCAATTTGTGGAGTATGCAATTTCAGCTGAGCTAGTCATAGTCAGGTATTGTAAGCTACCAACCACACTTCTGTATAAGGAAGGGTTATCAAAGGGAGTACCCCCACTGACAGTGAATTTCAGTGTAGAAGGTAATGGTGTAGAGCAAGGTTTACAACCTTCTAGCTCTGCTTTCTTCAAAATGTCCTGGATGTATTTGGTTTGTAAAAGGGAGAGACCTCTATCTGCTGTCTTGACAACCTACACGCCAAGAAAATAATGCAAGTCCCCAAGGTCTTTGAGAACAAAGTTAAGATTCTGTTGCTAAATAATTTGGCTAATGAAAGAGCTTGAGTCACCAGTGAGAATTATGTCATCAACATAGACGAGAGCATAAAGACTAGACTGAGGGGTGATTCGTGTAAAGAGAGAAGTATCTGATTTGGTGGAGGTGAAACCCAGGCGTTTGAAGGCACCTAATAGCTTCACATACCAAGCCCAAGGGGCCTGTTTCAAGCCATAGAAGGCCTTGGTCAACTTACAGACCAAGGTTCCATCTCCCTGCTCATAGCCTTTTGGCTGGGATATTTACACATCTTCAGATAAGTCACCGTGCAGGAAGGTATTGTTGATATCTGACTGCTTGATAGGCCAGGAGTTCGCAAAAGCAAGAGACAACATAATGCAAATTGAAGCAGGTTTTACAATGAGACTGAATGTTTCCTTGTAGTCTAGTCCTGGTCTCTGATGGAAGCCCTGGACAACTAGCCTCGCTTTATACTTATCAATAGATCCATCAGCATTGTACTTGATCTAAAACACCCACTTGTTACCAATGGGCTCCCGATTTGGTGGCAATTTCACCAAATTCTAGGTATGGTTCTGCATGAGAGCAAAGTACTCAGCATCCATGGTAGCCCGCCACTTTGAATCAAACAGGGCCTATTTCACTGATTTAGGCTCAAGGTGAGCATAAAGAGCCCGGGGCTTAGAAATACTCAATTTTTCTCTAGTAATCATGGGATGAAGGTCCTGAGTCATAGGGTTGGTAGATAGAGGTAAGACAATTTCAAGGGACTGAATGGGGATAGGGACGGCCTAGACAGCAGATGCATCTAGGAGTGTAGTTGTTGGAGGGTTAGATCCACTCAGGGGGTTATTTGACAGTGAAAACATTTGGGGAGGTCAGAACACGACAGGTGTTGATGAGTGGTGTTAGTGGATAGGCTTGGAGAAAGGGAATGAGTGTGTGTTATGGTAGAAGGCTGATCTTGTGGCAGGAGAGGAGCAATATGGGGAAGAAGGGGAATGGTAGAGAATGAGGGTCTGTCATCAGAGGCACTGGTGATTTTGGTTACAGGCTGAAAAAAGGAAGTGGAGTCTTTGAAGGAAAAATGAGTCTCATCAAAGATTATATTTCTGGTGATCACAACTCTCTCCGATGGCAGTAGGCACTTGTATCCTTTATGCAAATTGCCATAGCCAAAGAACACTGCTGGTTTATATCGAAACTGAAGCTTGTTGTGGTTATACAACATCAAGTGAGGGTAGCATAGACAGCCAAAGACTCTTAAGGCATCATAGAAAGGCTTCTTGCCAAACAACGTCTCCATTGGTGTTTGGTTTTGCAGTGTAGGCATTGGTAGGGCATTGATCAAGTAGACAGCAGTTTGGAAGGCTTCACCCCAAATTTTGCTAGCATTCCAGCCTCAGCCAAGAGTGTGAGTCCCATCTCAACCACGTGGCGGTGCTTTCGTTCAAACTAACATATTCAAGTGCATTATCACTTTAAAGCATCTTAAGCTTAGTATCTAATTGCAATTCTACCATTTGCTGAAAATGATTAAATACTGATTTGAATTAAGATCTAGTTGTTAATAGGTAAAACCAAGTGTATTTAGAAAATGCATCAATGAAGTTTACAAAGTAAACATTTTCATTAGAATCAGGGGAGGGAGCTAGTCCCCAGATATCCTAATAAACTAGTTGTAATGGAGTTGTGTACACTGTCTTAGAATCAAGAAAGGTAATTGATGTGATTTTCCTAAACAACATTAAGAATAAACAGATTTAGGGAGGAAAATTGACTTATTACAATTGTGCAGGACCGCAGAGAGTACTTTATTTGAAGGATGACCTAAACGAGCATGCCATAACAAGGGATCACTAGCTGAATCAACATTTGTAAAAAATGTAGCAGCTGCTTCTGCATTGCTTTGGGTATTTAGCACAACAACTGTCATGATGAAATTTGAAATAAACATTGTTATCACAGCAAAATTTATAGACACTCATGAGGTTCCTTGTGATATCTGGAACATGTAAGAGTTTTTACAATAACAGTTTCTTGCAACTCAAATTAGTTTTAATAAATATATTTTCAACAAGATTGATATGCAAACGTGTACCATCTCTAATTATGACTCGCTCATGACCTGCATAATCTGCCTGATCAATTAAATTTCTTGCATCATATGTCATGTGATGAGCGGCTTTAGAATCAGGATACCGGTCTTGATCTTGAAGAGGTGGTGAATTTGCCAGAACATTGCTTAAGTTGGCTCTTGGAGCTATATTTTCTTGAGAGGAGGATTTAGCATTGTCTACCCCATCATATCTATACTAGCAGTGAACTGCAGCATGGCCCGGTTTGCTATAGAGTTGACATTGAGTTCTTGAGACCTAGCCTCTATTTCCTTCATGCCCTCTTCCCTTGCCTTGCATCGTAATTTCTAGATTCAGCATACTGACCTCTATTTCCTTTATATCCACTTCCATGACTTGTATCATAGCTTCTAAATTTAGCATAGTTTCTATCATAATTTCCGTTTACACCATAACCTCGACTAAAGCCTCCTCGCATTATTCTAGCACTATACCTGCCTCTTGAACCTCTAAATGCACCTCTAAAATGCCCTCTGGTGCCTCCTCTACCATCACGATAGGCTAGATTTGCTTGTATAAACTACTCAGACTTTCTGTATCTCTCTAACATACTTTCATGAGACAACAATACTGCTTCTAGATCAGAAACTGTGATTCCTCCAGGTCTTGTTACAATTGATGTGATTAAAGGCACAAATTCTTCAGTTAAATCGTGCAAAATAGCATTCACATTATCATCATCTTTTACCTGTTCACCAACCAAAATTAGTGCATCAACCGTGCTTTTTATCTCTAGTAGATACTCAATCACAGAACCAGAGATCTTGATTGAGCTAAGTCTGTTTTTGAACTGCATCACTTTCGCCTTAATGTGAGAAGAGAAGTGAGCTTCTAGTCGCTTCCAGACTTGATGCGTGAACACACACCCAACCATTCTTATTGTGAATGGTTTGGTCATGGATGCAAGCAACCAAGACTTCAACAGTGTATTTTGTCTCTTCCACCGCATATACTTAGGATTGATAGATTCAGAACTAGCAAGATACATCGTTGGAATGTTCTCACCAGTGAGACGATCAAGGAGCTCGTTTTCTTCAATCATTGATTCGGGTTGATTTTCCATTGCAAAAAATTATTTTCACCGAGCTTCACTGAGATTGGTACTCCTGTAAAAGTCTTTGATTGTGCAGCAGAAGCCATGGTTTTTATATCAAAGCTCTTATACCATGAAAAGTATTAGATCTTGAATCTGATGTAGTGCTTCAGAGAGAAAAGGGATGAGAAGAATCTAGAGAGAGAGAGAGAGGGGGAAGAGTTTAAAATGTTATTGAATTGAGCTACTATATACAACTACAGTTATGGTATATATATGGTTAAGTAAGCATAACTAGTAATTGCTAATTACGTATAACTACCTAACAACTATCCCTCTAATTAGTATAGTCTACATGCTCATCTATATTGGCTATTGTGGACTCACATACACTGTCAGATATTCTTTTAAATTGATTAAAAAAATTTTAAACAGACGTTTTGTCTTTTGAAAAGCAAAAAAAACTTTCCACAGTAGAATAAAACTCACTTGAAATCGAATAACCTAATATAAAACATTTTTTATCAATATTAAAAAAATATTTTTTATCTTTTTAATTGTAGCTAACAATATTACAAACAAGTATTGTACTGTTATTTATTGGTGGGTTGCACCTTGGTTCCTCATTGCAGCATCATGACAAAAGCTTGAACAAAGCAATGCGGAGATTGCTGTAATGGGAAGATGGTGAGAGAAGAAAGGCAAGAAAAAATAAAAGGATCAATGAGAGCAAAGGTTAACTAGCACAAGTAGAATGAAGAGTCTCAAATGATACAAGTTGCATATTGCATTATTTATACTATGTTAACTACTCCTATTAACTAACTCTGGTTAAGCATAATGACCTTTTAATTATGGTTAAGTCAACAGTTAAAAGCTAATTTCTAACTTCTACTTACTGTCATAAATATAGTAGTGTGATAAGCACACTATACCATCTAATACATCTACACTCTGAAATTCTTTGTTATTGTATTATTGTCTATTTTTCTTTATTGCTTGGTTAATTACTTTACAATAAAATGTTATTAGTGTTTTTATTTTCCTTGATTTGTTTGTTGTATGCTTTGTATTTATATTGTACTGTTATATTTTTCTTGATTTGCGGGGTTGGGAGCCGCCGTCGCCGTCAAAGAGAAGAGGGAGAGAGAAGGATGTCGTCGAGCAAGGGCCAAAGAGAGAGGAGACGCAATGAGAGAGAATCACGCCACAGAGGTCAAGATTGTGTCGCCGCCGCTGGAGGAGAGCCTGGCCGTCGTTGTCGTCACGGTGTGTTGAAACTGCCGCCGAGGAGCCCGAACACCGTCAAACACGAAGAGAGACAGAGACGATATGATACAAGGAAGGAGACAAAGTTGTTCACGTCGTCGTTGTCGAGTTCAGCCACCGCCACCGCCACCACACGCTTTGTCACTGCTGTTGGAGATACATCACCGAGCCTCTGTCGCCGAAAAATGGTGCTGCTATCGCCGAAAAAATGGCGCTGCTATCGCCGGGATCCACTATCGATAAGAGTGTTCTTGCTTCTAGTTTCCATTCTTTTGAATTTCTAGAATATTATCATCACTGCATAGTTGTTACAGTCGCCATCACCAGAGCTTCTGGTTACCGCTGTCGCTTGAGGTAGTTATCGGAGCTGCTACCGGGTCGGTTCAGAGTTGCTACTGCTTCGTGTTGTTATCACAGTAGGTGTATTTTAATTTTGGACCTTTGCAGTTAGTGTTCAATTTTAGATTATTAAAGAAATTGAGGTACTTGATGTCGTAGGATTGTGTAACGTTGTTGCATGCGATGCTTATGGCTGCCAGAGTTGCTGTCGCAGCGTTCTTGGCTATCCCTCATGGTAAGATTGAATTTGTTTTACCTCTTTTCGCCACAATAATTTATTCTAGTTTAGCTTAACCTCACTTTTCATATTAAATCTAAATTTACAATAGATATGCTGTTGCTGTAATCATTGCGTTTGCTTGGAGATCATCAAGGTTGTTGCCACTGTTGAGAATTAACAATAATAGATGGTTTATTGCATTAAAATCGTTGTGGGATTGATTCCTCGAGCTAGGAAATTATTTTAAAATTAAAATATTTTACGTTTGAATACCTGATGAGTTTAGTGAATTAATGCAAATGAATGAATGCCTGTGATGTAAATGACTTTTCGGTTGTAATTGGTTGATTCTTGAATTTCTGGTGAAAATGATTGAGTATGTTGATTTTGATTTTTTTATTAAAATTGATAATGATTGGTTCTGAATGACGGACTTGAAAATGTTGATTTGAAATACTAATTTTGTTGGGTTGAGATTAAATTGAGAGAACCCGTGAAGGGTGGTAAACTCCGATTTTAAGGAAGGTTCTGCCAAAATTTTTCTAAAAATTTAAAGAGTTTTGAAAGTTTTGGTTATGGTTTTAAAAATGAGTTTGGTTTGATTAAGTTATCAAAAAGATATGTCTTGAATACTTTTAAAAATTTTAAAGAAAATCGGATTTTTATGATTTTGTAAATTGCGATTTTACTCATTTGATTCTTAATATCAACGAAAAGAGATTTGATTTACTAGCTAAAATTTTTAAAAAAGATAAATTAAATTATAAATTCAAGAGTTTGGAAATGCGAGAGTATATTTGAGGTTTTAATGGAATTAAATATAAGAGTTGAGAGAAAGAAAGTTATTCTAAGGAATATGATGATAAATTGTGTGATGGGTAATTTGGAGAAAAGTCATGTGACAGTTAAGACAAATAATGGGGGTTTATAATGAGTTGTTTGGGTGTTAGAAAGAACGGATATGGTTTAGGCTTTGAACATGGAAGATGTTTGAGGGGTATTGATCTCAAAAGAAAAGGATTTGAGAAGTGTTATTGGGAATGGGGGGTATCCCATGTTTGAGATAGATTGTTGTTGGCTATGAATGATTATGTTCTATTTGAGTTAGTATACAACCTTGACATCGAGTTTAGGGTGTTGTATTAGAGACCTCATACCCGCAAGTCATATTTAATGACCCAAGCCTCACCCAAGAAACGATAATGGGTGTGGAGTAGAGTTTTGGTGGAGTTATTAATGAGTTTGTTGAGGATAAGGATTTTGAGTTGAGATTATATGAATGATGATGAGTGATGATGAGAAGTGAGATTAATATGAAGCTTATGATGAGAACCTGATTAAGTTAAGATATATGCGAGAGATTATGATTGAGGATGATTATGATAATGAAAGATGATGATGATTGATTTTAATTATTATTGAGGATGAATTGAAATGAGATTGAAGGTGAAATTATAACGAAATTGATTCTTATTGAGATATACATGCCTGGATAGATGTAGTGGAGTGATTCCACTTATTTTGGGATATAGTAACTTGATAATGATATTTGATCCGAGTTTCAAATACATTTGCCTGGGTAGATGCAGTAGAGTGATTCCACTTGTTTCGGGATGTGGTGAAAACTTTATTGACCCTTCGTCGCAAGATGTGACCAGACACTTATACCTTTCTGAAAATTCCTTCTTAAAAATGTAAAATTCCTCTTGGCAGATGCATGCATGTTGGGACTATCCAGGGTTCGCTACTGGACATGTCAAGTTTGGCTATATAACCGACAAATGAGCTCATTAGCCATAGGACATATATGCATTATTTGCATTTGTGTGTATTATTTGGGTGTGTATCTTGTATTTGGTTTGCCTAATTGAATAATTACATCTATTTGCTATTTAATCTAATTGCTCTATATGTACTTTCTTTTTGTGTATTTTTGTATTGTTTTGTCTGTGTTTGAAAACTGAGAGATCTCTTATGTTGGCGGTGGTGACGCTGAGGGTTGTTCTTGATGTGGTGATGGAGGTTGAGGTAGATTAGACTTGGTATTGCCCTGATTCTCTAGTTTATGTATTGGATGGATAGGGATGAGCGATGTAAGTTGATGGATAGAAAGTTCTTAGGCACGTCTTTGGCCATTTTCATTTCTTTAAATTATTCACCTTACGGATTTGTAAATTAAAGGAATTTTCTTTACGACCTTTTTGAAGTAAGATTTTTCATAAAATTTTTCGAAAGTATTACTTTTAAAAAGAAACTGTGTTTATAATGGGTTCTTTCTATTTGTAAGTATTTCTTTACTTTGATGGTATTTCCTTCTCTACTGAGAACCTACGATGACGACGTTCTCACCCCCTACAGATTTTCTTTTTCAGTGACAGGTTCAGGAATCTTTGGCGTGAAGCCGTGACCAAACTACAGAGTTTTATGTATATATGTTTTCATTTTCTGTATTTGGTTTAGTCTTAGATTTTATTTTTTCTTCGTCATTTTATATTTTGGTAATTAAAGGGGTGGGATTTCTATTTGTGAAATTTTGAATATTATGTATTTAATATTATGTGGATATAATTATGTGATTAAGTGGTTTAAAATAAATACTTTTCGATTTCATAAGTAAAAATTTGGTTTGTATTCGCAAATACTCAATATTAAATAAATATAGTATGAAATTAAAGGAGTATAGGCAGGTAATGCTTGAACTTTTAGTGCAATCATGAGATGCTAAAAATTAGGGTGTTACAGTTGGAGCCATTAAGGATCACAAAAATAGGATTAAAAAATTCGATTTTCCCATAATAGCATATACAAAGACGAAAAAGAGAAAAAAAAACTACAAAATTAGAAAAAATACTTAGAGAAGGTCCCACTGTTCGCCACGTCAGCAACCACGTTGGCAGCGTTGTCAGCAGATAAGGACACATGGCAATGCTTGAGTGGAGGAAGAAGACACGTTAATGCTGAATCGGCGGGAGCTGGCACACAGAAAAATCAAACGGGTCAGGCCAGGGCGACACACGGGTTGGTGGAAAGCGCAAGTCCTTAACACGTGTGGCGATTTTGGACCGTTGATCGTGGATGTTGATCAACGGTCCTGGATTTGTCTGAAAGAAGAAAAATAATGAAAGCGGACAGTGAGGTTACGGTGGTGCGTCAGGCGGTTTTCAACGACGTGGTTGGATTCGTTGGACTCAAAACGATGAAACAAAGATGATGGTGTGGTCACTGATAAATGACAACATTTGAAAAGTGTCGAAAACAGGTACAAAAAATGCTGCCAGATGAGAAAATATGAATGGCTATGAACTAATTTTCATAGAAAAAATAACCTATGCTGTTGATACTATGTTAGCACAAGAGAATAATTTGAAGAAAGTGTTGTATATTATTGAGTATATTTTCAATGATACAATATATAAGGGTATATATAGATGTTAGAAGAATTAAAATAATAAAAGCATAATATCCTACAATAAATATACTAAATAATTATAATTAATGTTAATTAATCTAATTAATCCTAATTATAATCTAACCGTGGCAAAATGGCCGAACCCGCCAAAAAAAACGGGCTAGACTAGATTTTCAAATGCATTAAATAAAAAAATTTGGCAAACTTGCACCGCCAAACCCCATGAATTTTAATAAGACGAGGCAGGCTGGCTTACGCGAGCCAAAGATTTTTTTTTTTTAATAAAAGAGTGATTAGTGTTATCAAAATTAACAGTTATAATTTCTAAATGCACTTTTTTATTTTTTATTTTTTATTCTTTTTTTTAGTATTAGCTTGATTTATTTTATTTTACACTTTCATATATATATATATATATATATATATATATATATATATATATATATATGCTCAAATTATAAAACTTGTTTTTTAAAATAAAAATAATTCTATTAACAAATACTATTTTAAATAATTGTATTGAAATTAAAAATTAAAAAAATAAAAAATACATTATAATTCATCTGTTTTTATCTATATTTGATTTTTTAAAATTATTATTTTTATTAATTTTAGCTATTTTTTCTGAAAAAGTTAAGCGGCCTAACTCCTCTATCCGTCAACCTACTATAAAATAGAGAGTTAATAGTCAAATTAATTCTTAAAAGATAGGACATTCTTTAAATTTGTTCCTAAAAGAATTTTTCAATCAAATTGGTCTTTGAAAGATTACGAATTAATCATATTTGTTATTCAGTGACTCCATTAATAATTTTTGTCAACGATTGATAACGTAGACCATTAACTGATAACATACATGATATCTAATATGTCCAATTGGACGCTGACCAAATATGTTTATGAATATTTATCAATTTAGTCGATAAATTATATTAGGAATATAATTTATGTAATTAGAAAAAAAGGGAACTAAATTAATAAATTTTCATGAATATATTTAGTCAACATTTAATTAAATATGTTAAGTTTTATGTATATTATCAATTAATGTTTTATATCTTCAATTGTTGACAAATATTGTTAATGGAATCATTAAAATATAAATATGATTAATTCGTAATTTTCAAATGATTAATTTAATTAAAAAATTTAAAAATAAATTTACCCATTAACCCATAAAATAGACGCACTAATATTTTAAGTGCACCTTACTTTGTATCTTGGCAGGGAGGGCGTCCGGTATTTGGAGCCGGCGCAGGACAGCCACCCCTATCCTGCGGCATCTGCAGATATTGCAAATTGTGTCAAAATATTGATCCTTAATTATGTTGAATTAATTGCAAAATAAATAAATAACGCTGATAATTAATTTCGTAGTCAGTTTTTTTAAGTATATGTCTTTTTACATTAGTCATACGTATCTTTTTACATTATGAAAGAAGAAATGAATGATTCTATTTTAACGTTATTATTCTTTTAAAAAAATTTCAATTAATAATTAAAAAGTTAAATCCAGTATTGTTAACTAAAATATTTTTAATAATGGGTTTAACCTTTTAATTATTACTTAAAATTTTTTTAATAACTAAATGCATGCAGGCAAAAGATTTATATGACTAATTTTTAATATTTATTTTTTTCATTAAAAAAAGTTTCTTTTACCAATGCTAAAAAATTCAAGAAATCTAATTGGGTGGTCCGTACTTAAAAAATTGGTCGTGACATACTAAAATCATTATCATTATGCTCCAATGAGAACAACATAATTAAAGACTAATATCTTAATTTGATACGATTAGGGGTAGAAAAAAGTCAGGCAATTTGTTAGAGGCTTGTAACTTGGCCTGTGTTTAGTTTGGCCTGATCGGACATGTCATAAAATAAGCATAGGTTTAGACTCTTATAAAAATTTTATTATGTTAATAGGTCAGACTCAGGTTGACTAATTAACTTTATAGGCTTGTCAGGCCTGCCTGAGCCTGTTAATACATAATTATATATATAAATAATTTTTTATTATTAAAAAAATTATAAAATATTTTAACTTTATTATATTTAATTATAAATAGTTTTGTATATTTTAAATAATTTAAAATTAAAATTTTTTATAAATATTAAATATCACATATTATATATAAATATGTTTATTAAAAAATAATTTTTTTAAATAATATTTTTATTTTTGTAAAAAAATTATCAAGCCTTTTAACAGGCTTCAGGTCAGGCCAAACTGAATAACAGACCAAGCTTAGTACTTTTAAAAAAGTCTATAGCAGTCTGCAGGCCAGGCTCAGGCCAATTGACTATATGACAGGCCAGCCTAGCTTGACCTGTTTCCACCCCTAGATACAATCTGTAATTTCTGCACATATCGTAAAAGCTGTCTAGGTTTATAGGAAGTTGGAAACAAAGCTAACGGCCCGTTTGGTTGGTGTCCATGTCCATCAGAGACATGGACATGATGACACATATATATTGTTTGTTTAATAAGACACAAAATTATTATAGACACGGTGACACACATATGGACACAATATATATATTTTTTGTGTCTCGCCTTTAATTTGTGACACAGACATAGTTTTTTATTTCCACTTTTATCTCTATTATCTTTTTTTTTATTTTCATTTATACCCTTCTCCTTTTAACCCTAATCCACTTCTTTTTCTCTTCGTTCTCACCTTCTTCCTCATTGCCTCCTTTCTTCCTCCATGCCTCCCACTCCAACTACCGCCTCACCTTTTCTGTCTCTCTCCACTACCTCCATTCCTTTGTCCTTTTTTGTCGCCTCTTCTCCTCCTCTTCCTCCTCCTCCTACTCCTCTCCACTGCCTCAACTCTTCTCTCCCTCTCTGGGTTCCTCATCTTTGAGCCTCATTCTGCTTAGATTCGTCGCCGCCTCTACTTTGCATCTGTCTTTACCAAATTCACTGTCGCCGCCTCTGTGGTGCCTCCCTCTCCTTTTCTCAATCTGCCTCATAGATCTACTTTAGTCTTTTTGCTTCTTCCAATTTCACCTCCGCCTCTCTTCGTTGTCAGATTCATTTAGTTCTCTGTTTTTTTAATTCTTATATTATTTATTTATTTTTATTTAAATGTTGATTGAAAATTATGTTTATATATTAAATTAGATTGGATTTAAATTTTTAATTTATTTTGTATTTATTATTATTAATAGTTGTAATTTGTATTGAAATTATGGTAGAAAGGTGGTTATAGTGATTTTAATGATGGTAATTTGAACTGAAATAATAGTAAAGAAGTGGTGTTGATAGTTTGTGGTAGAAATAATATTATCATTTTGTTAAAATAAATTATAAATAATGTTATAAGAGAATTTTGTATTTAGTTAGTGACTAGATAACACAACTCAATTAATTGTGTGTTAAAAAAAATATCTCCATTAATATTCGTAATATTTTTTGGTGGGCTCCAAATAATATGGTGGCTGGTTCAAATACTAAGATGTTTTTGTTTACCGAAAAAAAAAAAGGTGTTTCATTTTCATCATTCATGTCATATACTTCTGATTTGTGAACTTAAAATCAATTAATTTATCTTTTGTTGGGAAAGTGAAATGAATCCTCCTTAATCCTTATATGTTTAATTAGTGAGAAAGAAATTGAAAATAGCATATGCTCTTGATGCTTTCTTTTTTGTGTAATTGCCATTTTATATGAAAATGCCGTTGTCAAAACGTAGACAGTAAGGCCAAAGCGCATGTCGTCGTCACAAGCTGCGGTGATTTCAAGTTCAATGTTCACAATTAATCAACAATAATAATAGGGGGGAAATGTAATATTTCTCTTTGAAATTTAGTTTTATTGTTTATCAATTAAAATTTATCGATTCGTCTAAGTAATTTCTTTCATTAATTTTTCTTCAAAAATTGTTTTCAAATAATGTATTTTCGTTTATAATAATCACTCTTTAATAATAGAAACATAAAACTTTAGAAAAAAAAAATCATTTGTATGATTTAAAACAAATAAAATTGTATATTTTAAAAGTTTAAAAGAATTAATTGCATATAAATTATAAATTTAATTTTGATTTACTGACAATATAAAAAATTTTATATAATCATCAAATATATATATATATATATATATATATATATATATATATTTAAATAAATTTTTAAGTAATTAATTAATTTAAAAATTAATTATTTTTGCATGTATATGTGACCATATATACTTAATTGTCTGTATAAATTTTTTTCTGATATACATAAAAATTAAATTTATAAATGATTTAAAATATTAATATTTTATAAATTTTTTAATGCCTTTATATTTGTGATTTAAAAATAAAAAATATACGAGATATACAAGAATTATTTAAAAATCATGACAAGGCATTTCACGTAGCTAGCTTGTATGGACTGTTTCATTAAATGTTGTTTCTCAAATTTAAGTAAAATTTTTTTGTTTTCTTTTTTATTTTATCGGATGCACTACTAATACAAATTTGTATCAAGAAATATAAATAATTAGGTTGAAATTCAGAGAGAATAAGATAAAATTCTTAAAATTAGAGTCAAAAAAGAAATTAGAGTTTTCAATTATATCATACATATTTATACTATTACACTATATTCCTATTTATAGTATATTTCTCTAATTGAATTATAGATTCAATACTAATTCTAACATATCTTCTATTTTAAAATAATTTTGCACTCAAGGTTGTGAAAAAAAAAAATTAAGCCTAATTAAAATTGTAAATGCGAGCTACAATTAATAAAAGAAAGAATTAATTCTAAAATAATATTTTCTATGCTAGTGCTTAAAATAAAACTTAACCACTAGAATTTCATTGTTTTAAAAAAACTAGATCCATTAATTGATCACAATAATGGCTTTTGAAAGTTGACCCAATATTAGGCCATTCTACAGGATCTGAATTTGGGTTAAGCATATATATTGAAACTCCAATCTTTAAGGAGGGAACAATCCATTCCTTCCTTTCTTTTGTTCTTGGAGATGGAGAAGAGGAAGAAGGAATTTATCAAATTCATCAACACATCTAGGGGTGTCAAAAATCCACAGGAGGCAGGGATCCCCTCGGGGACCGCCCCGAATGGGGCTCCGATGGTGGAGAATTTTTTCCGTGGGGATGGAGATGGGGAACGAAATTCCCCCGAGACAGGCGCGAGGACCCGAGCGGGGATCCCCGCCCCATCCCCGATAATTCTTCGTTTGAAATTTCTTAAATAACCTTACTTTATTTCTAACATAGGGGTTTTTTTAGTAATTTCACCAATTAAAAAATCCTAACCCTATTATTCAGTCTTCCCTACTCACTGTATTGTTTGCTGCGCCATCTACTCTCTATTTCCAGTCCCAACTCTCTTTCATCTCCACTTTGTTCAAACTCCAAAACTCCCACAGCACCATACGCTGTTCTCTCCCACAGTCCCAACTCTCTCCAGTTTCCACTTGATGCTAAAGATTATATCTTATTGTTTTTTTAAAATGGAAATTGTATTTTAAGATTTTATTTTATGGATTATAATTTACTATGTTGTATTTGTGAACTTATAATCTTGGATAAGATATGTTTGTATGTTTGTAATAGTATTTTCTAGTTTGTTTTTTATTTTTTTGATATTTTTACTATAATTTTCATATGAATGTTAAACACAAGGGGATGGGGAATGGGCTCCGCGGAAAATACTGAAAATGCGGAAAATGAGAATGGGACAATTATCCCCCACGGCGGGGATCGGAGCGGAGATGGAGATTAATTCTGGGGGCGAAAACAGGGAGTAGGGAGACATCCCTCGCCCCACCCCGCTCCATTGACATCCCTAAACACATCAGGCCCAAGGCACACAAAATTTCAATAATATGCAAGGCCAAATAGAATGATCAATTTTTAAATTTTTCTCTCTATTCTATTTGTAAATTCTGTCTTTTGTCTTTTTTTTATACCTTCTTAATGTTTTTATAATTTAGATGACCTTTTCTTTCCTATTAGAAATAGAAATCTTCTATCATGATACGGAAATATTTAGTTTGTTATGATATATATATATATATATATATATATATATATATATATATATATATATCATAACACATTTTCTTCAGCCTTCTTTATCTTTTTCATTGCTCTGCATTTCTAGTATGGTATCAGAACTTCTTTAAAGAAGTTCTGCTGATACCCAATGGCCAAGACCACTAACCCAAACACACCTCACTCTTCTTCTTCTTCTTCTAGCTCTACAAACACAAATGCAGAAGCTATTTCTTCTTCCTCCATAGACACATCCAACCCCTTTTACATACATCCTAGTGAGAGTCCCATTTCTATTCTGATAATACCACTGCTCACTGCCAACAATGACTACTCATGGAGTCATGCTTTCTCCGTGGCCGTCATCATGAAAAACAAGCATGGATTCCTCACAAGAACCATCCCCATGCCCTCTCCTGATGATCCCACATTTTCTGTCTGGGAAAGATGTAACAGTCTCGTTCTATCATGGTTATTTCATTCTCTTTTCCCTTCCATCATTCAAAACGTCATATACTTCTCAACCGCCTCCACTGTATGAGAAGACCTATGAGAACGTTTTTCACAGATTGATTTGTTGCGAATCGCAGAACTACAAGAAGAAGTATAAGGACTCAAACAAGGAAATCAATCAGTGACAGATTTTTTTACCTCTCTGAAAATCCTCTGGGAAGAGCTGAAGAATGCTAGACCCCTACCTCCGTGTAGCTGTCCAGCTAAGAAGCATCGAAATCAAGATTTCGTAATTCATTTTTTGAAAGGGCTGGATGAAAGATACGTTGTTGTTCGCTCACAAGTTCTGATGCTCCACCCTTTGCCTCCGTTTACTCAAGTCTTCGCAATGGTAATCCAACAGGAGAGAAATCTTCAAATCGCTTCTGGAATTCTAGATGTTCAACGCCTACTCGCTGCTACTTTCAATACTCGCTGTCCTGCACCAAGGCGAGGCCGCAGCGGTTACTCTCAAGGGCGTGGTGTTGGCTCTAACAAGCAGTGTGCCTTTTGTGGCCGGGTGGGGCACACCGTCGATGTGTGCTATGGAAAGCATGGGTATCTGATGAGCGGATAATTCATACGCTTTTTGGCATTGTTTTTAGGTAGTTTTTAGTATGATCTAGTTACTTTTAGGGATGTTTTCATTAGTTTTTATGCTAAATTAACATTTTTGGACTTTACTATGAGTTTGTGTGTTTTTCTGGGAGTTCAGGTATTTTCTGGCTGAAATTGAAGGACCTGAGCAAAACTCTGATAGGAGGCTGTGACAAAGGACCGCTGATGTTGTTGGAATCTGACATCTCTACACTCAAAATAGATTTTCTGGAGCTACAGAACTCAAAATGGCACGCTCTCAATGGCGTTGGAAAGTAGACATCCAGATCTTTCCTACAATATATAATAGTCTATACTTTATTCGTAATTAGATGACGTAAACTGGCGCTCAACGCCAGTTCCATGCTGCATTCTGGAGTCAAACGCCAGAAACACGTCACGAACCAGAGTTGAACGCCCAAAACACGTTACAACTTGGCGTTCAACTCCAAGATAAGCCTCAGCTCGTGTATAGATCAAACTCAGCCCAAACACACACCAAGTGGGCCCCAAAAGTGGATTTATGCATCAATTACTTACTTCTGTAAACCCTAGTAGCTAGTTTAGTATAAATAGAACTTTTTACTAGTGTATTAGACATCTTGGATTGTATTTTGGATCCTGTGATCACGTTTTGGGGGCTGGCCTCTCGGCTATGTCAGGACCTTCATCACTTATGTATTTTCAACGGTGGAGTTTCTACACACCATAGATTAAGGGTGTGGAGCTCTGCTGTACCTCAAGTTTCGATGCAATTACTACTATTTTCTATTCAATTCGATTTATTCCTATTCTAAGATATTCGTTGCACTTCAACATGATGAATGTGATGATCTGTGACACTCATCATCATTCTCACCTATGAACACGTGACTGACAACCACTTCCGTTCTACTTTAGACCGGGTGCATATCTCTTGGATTCCTTAATCAGAATCTTCGTGGTATAAGCTAGAATTGATGGCAGCATTCATGGAAATCCGGAAAGTCTAACCTTGTCTGTGGTGTTCTGAGTAGGATTCCAGAATTGAATGACTGTGACGAGCTTCAAACTCACGATTGCTGGGCGTGATGACAAACACAAAAGAATCAAGGGATTCTATTCCAACATGATCGAGAACCGACAGATGATTAGCCGTGTTGTGACAGAGCATTTGGACCATTTTCACTGACAGGATGGGATGTAGCCATTGACAACGGTGATGCCCTACATACAGCTTGCCATAGAAAGGAGTGACAAAGATTGGATGAAAGCAGTAGGAAAGCAGAGATTTAGAAGGAACACAGCATCTCCATACACCTATCTGAAATTTCCACTAATGAATTTACATAAGTATTTCTATCCTTTATTATTTAATTAAGTATCTCTTTATATTTTCTGAAAACCACTATCAATTTGAATTCGCCTGACTGAGATTTACAAGGTGACCATAGCTTGCTTTATACCAACAATCTCTATGGGATCGACCCTTACTCACGTAAGGTACTACTTGGACGACCCAGTACACTTGCTGGTTAGTTGTGCGGAGTTGTGACAAAGTGAGATTCACGTTTGAGAGCACCAAGTCTTTGGAGCCATTGTTGATGATCACAATTTTGTCCACCAAGTTTTTGGCGCCGTTGCCGGGGATTGTTTGAATTACAATTACGTGCAACCACAGCGCCAAGTTTTTCTGATCCGGCAACAACACCAATTTTTTGGCGCTGTTGCCGGGGATTGTTCGAGTTTGGACAACTAACAGTTCATCTTATTGCTCAGATTAGGTAATTTTCTTTTCAAAAAGTTTTCAAAAATCTTTCAAAAAATTTTTTCTTTATTTTTGTATTTCTAAAGAATATTTTCGAAAAATTTATTAAGAAAATACAAAAAATTCATAAAATCATAAAAATCAAAAATATTTTTGTTTCTTGTTTGAGTCTTGAGTCAATTTTTAAGTTTGGTGTCAATTGCATGTTTTAAAAATTATTATGCATTTTTCGAAAAATTCATGCATTCATAGTGTTGTTCATGATCTTCAAGTTGTTCTTGGTAAATCTTCTTGTTTGATCTTGATGTTTTCTTGTTTTGTGTATTTTATTGTTTTTCATATGCATTTTTGCATTCATAGTATCCATGCATTAAAGAATTCTAAGTTTGGTATCTTGCATGTTTTCTTTGCATCAAAAATTTTTCAAAAATATGTTCTTGATGTTCATCATGATCTTCAAAGTGTTCTTGGTGTTCATCTTGACATCCATAGTGTTCTTGCATGCATCATGAGTTTTGATTCATAATTTTCATGTTGTGAGTCATTTTTGTTGTTTTTCTCTCTCATCATTAAAAATTAAAAAAATATCTTTTCCTTAATTTTCTCATAATTTTCGAAAATTTGAGTTGACTTAGTCAAAAATTTTTAAAATTAGTTGTTTCTTACAAGTTAAGTCAAATTTTCAATTTTAAAAAACTTATCTTTTCAAAATTTTATTTCAAAAATCAAATCTTTTTCATTTTTATCTTATTAATTTCGAAAATTTTAAAATTATTTTCAAAATCTTTTTCTTAATTTTATTTCAAATTTTCAAAATTACACTAACAATTAATGTGATTGATTCAAAAATTTGAAGTTTGTTACTTTCTTGTTAAGAAATGTTCAATCTTTAAATTCTAGAATCATATCTTTTAGTTTCTTGTTAGTTAAGTAATTAATTTTAATTTTAAAAATTTAATCTTTTTCAAAATATCTTTTTCTTAAAAATCATATCTTTTTTTTATATATCTTTTTATCATATCTTTTATATCATATGTTTTTCAAAATTTTATCTTTTTCAAAAATTTGATTTTAAAATATCTTATCTAACCTCTTATCTTCTTTTCAAATTTGATTTTAATATCTTTTTCAACTAACTAATTAACTTTTTGTTTGTTTCTTATCTTTTTCAAAACCACCTAACTACTTCTCTCTCTCTAATTTTTGAAAATATCTCATCCCTTTTTCAAAATTCTTTTTAATTTAATTGATTGTTTTAAATTTTAATTTTAATTCTATCTCATCTTTAATTTTCGAAAATCACTAACTCCTTTTCAAAATTAATTTTTGAATTCTCTCTCTCGTCTTCTTCTATTTAATTATTTATTTACTAACACTTCTCTTCACCTCTCTTCATCTCCAATCACTTCCTCTATCCTTACCCTTGTGTTTGATTTATTCCTTCTCCTTAATCCTTATCCCTTCTCTTCTTCTACTAATAATAAGGATCCTCTTTACTGTGACATAGAGGATTCCACTTCCTTTTTTTTTTCTCTTCTCTTTCATATGAGCAGGAACAAGGAAAAAGACACTCTTGTTGAAGCTGATCTTGAACCTGAAAGGACTCTGAAGAGAAAACTAAGAAAAGCTAAATTACAACAATCCAGAGACAACCTTTCTGAAATTTTCGAACAAGAGAAGGAGATGGCAGCCGAACCCAACAACAATAATGCAAGGAGGATGTTTGGTGATTTTACTAAACCCACATCCAAGTTTGATGGAAGAAGCATCTCAATTCCTGCCATTGGAGCAAACAATTTTGAGCTGAAACCTCAATTAGTTGCTCTAATGCAACAGAACTGCAAGTTTCATGGACTTCCATCTGAAGATCCTTACTAGTTTTTAACTGAGTTTTTGTAGATTTGTGAGACTGTTAAGACGAATGGAGTAGATCCTGAAGTCTACAGGCTCATGCTTTTCCCTTTTGCTGTAAGAGAGAGAGCTAGAACATGGTTGGACTCACAACCTAAAGATAGCCTGGACTCCTGGGATAAGCTGGTCACGACCTTCTTGGATAAATTCTTTCCTCCTCAAAAACTGAGCAATCTTAGAGTGGATGTTCAGACCTTCAAGCAAAAAGATGGTGAATTCCTCTATGAAGCTTGGAAAAGATACAAGCAGATGACCAAAAAGTATCATTCTGACATGTTTTCAGAATGGACCATATTAGATATATTCTATTATGGTCTATCTGAGTTTTCCAAGATGTCATTGGACCACTCTGCAGGTGGATCCATTCACCTAAAGAAAACGCCTGCAGAAGCTCAGGAAATTATTGACATGGTTGCAAATAACCAATTCATGTACACTTATGAGAGGAATTCCATGAATAATGGGACGCCTCAGAGGAAGGGAGTTCTTAAAATTGATGCTCTGAATGCCATATTGGCTCAGAACAAAGTGTTGACTCAGCAAGTTAACATAATTTCTCAAAGTCTGAATGGATGGCAAAATGCATCCAACAGTACTAAAGAGGCATCTTCTGAAGAAGAAGCTTATGATCCTGAGAACCCTGCAATGGCAGAGGTAAATTACATGGGTGAACCTTATGGAAACACCTATAATTCATCATGGAGAAATCATCCAAATTTCTCATGGAAGGATCAACAAAAGCCTCAACAAGGATTTAATAATGGTGGAAGAAATAGGCTCAGCAATGTCAAGCCTTATCCATCATCTTCTCAGCAACAGACAGAGAATTATGAACAGAATACCTCTAACTTAGCAAACTTAGTCTCTGATCTGTCTAAGGACACTTTAAGTTTCATGAATGAAATAAGGTCCTCCATTAGAAATTTGGAGGCACAAGTGGGCCAGCTGAGTAAGAAAGTAACTGAAACTCCTCCTAGTACTCTCCCAAGCAATACAGAAGAGAATCCAAAGAGAGAGTGCAAGGCCATTGATATAGTCAATATGGTCGAATGCAGAGAGGGAGGAAAGGACGAAAATTCTAGTGAGGAAGACCTCTTGGGACGTCCTCTGAGCAAGAAGGAGTTCCCTATTGAGGACCTAAAGGAATCTGAGGCTCATATAGAGACCATAGAGATTCCATTAAATCTCCTTCTAACATTCATGAGCTCTGAAGACTATTCTTCCTCTGAAGAGGATGAAGATGTAATTGAGGAGCAAGTTGCTCAATATCTAGGAGCTATCATGAAGCTGAATGCCAAATTGTTTGGTGATGAGACTTGGGAAGGTGAACCTCCCTTGCTCATTCGTGAATTAGATACCTGGGTTCAGCAAACTTTACCTCAAAAGAGACAAGATCCTGACAAATTCATAATACCCTGTACCATAGGCACCATGACCTTTGAGAAAGCTCTGTGTGACCTAGGGTCAGGCATCAATCTTATGCCACTCTCTGTAATGGAGAAACTGGGGATCATTGAGGTACAGCCTGCCTTATTCTCATTACAATTGGTAGACAAGTCAGTAAGACAAGCTTATGGATTAGTAGAGGACGTGTTAGTAAAGGTTGAAGGCCTGTACATCCCTGCTGATTTCATAATCTTAGACACTAGGAAGGAGGAGGATGAATGCATCATCCTTAGAAGACTTTTCCTAGCCACAGCAGATGATGTGATAGATGTTAATAGAGGAGACTTAGTCCTTCAATTGAATGGGGACTACCTTGTGTTTAAGGCACATGGCTATCCTTCTGTAATAAGGGAGAGTAAGCATGCAGAGCTTCTCTCAGTACAGAGTCAAACAGAGCCCCCACAATCAAATTCTAAGTTTGGTGTTGGGAGGCCACAACTAAACTCTAAGTTTGGTGTTGAACCCCCATATCCAAACTCTAAGTTTGGTGTTGGGAGTCCACAACATTGATCTGATCACCTTTGTGGCTCCAAGAGAGCCCACTGTCAAGCTAGTGACATTAAAAGAGCGCTTGTTGGGAGGCAACCCAATTTTTATTTATCTAATTTTATTTTATTTTTATTGTTTTTTTATGTTTTATTAGGTTCATGATCATGTGGAGTCACGAAAAAAATATTAAAATTAAAAACAGAAAAAAAACAGCAGAAGAAAAATCACACCCTGGAGGAAAGACCTACTGGCGTTCAACGCCAGTAAGGAGCATCTGACTGGCGTTCAATGCCAGAACAGAGCATGGATCTGGCGTTGAACGCCAGAAACAAGCAACATCCTGGCATTCAAATGCCAGGAATGCACCCTGAGGAGAGCTGGCGCTGAATGCCAGAAACAAGCATGGAACTGGCGTTCAACGCCAGAAACATGCTGCACATGGGCGTTGAACGCCCAGAACATGCATCACTTCGGCGTTTAAACGCCAGAATTGCATGGAAAGGCATTCTATATGCCTAATTGGTGTAGGGATGTAAATCCTTGACACCTTAGGATCTGTGGACCCCACAGGATCATCTCAGGATCTGTGGATCCCACAGGATCCCCACCTACCATATTCTCACCTTACCTCCTAATAATCCTATAACACATTTTTCCAAAAACCCTTCACCAATCACCTCAATCTCTCTTCCCAATTACCCCTTCACCACTCACATCCATCCACTCTTCCCCATAAACCCCACCTACCTTCAAAATTCAAATTTCTTTCCCACCCAAACCCACCCTCAATGGCCGAACCTACCCCCTCTCCTCTCCCTATATAAACCCCTCCATTCTCCTTAATTTTTACACAACACAACCCTCTCTTCTACACCTTGGCCGAATACACCTCCCCCTCACTCTCCTCCATATTTTCTCTTCTTCTTCTTCTTTTCTTTCTTCTCTTGCTCGAGGGCGAGCAATATTTTAAGTTTGGTGTGGTAAAAGTATAGCTTTTTGTTTTTCCATTACCATTGATGGCACCTAAGACCGGAGAATCCTCTAGAAAAGGGAAAGGGAAGACAAAAGCTTCCACCTCCGAGTCATGGAAGATGGAAAGATTCATCTCCAAAGTCCATCAAGACCACTTCTATGATGTTGTGGCCAAGAAGAAGGTGATCCCCGAGGTCCCTTTCAAACTCAAGAAAAATGAGTATCCGGAGATCCGACATGAGATCCAAAGAAGAGGTTGGGAAGTTCTAACCAACCCCATCCAACAAGTCGGAATCTTAATGGTTCAAGAGTTCTATGCCAATGCATGGATCACTAGGAACCATGATCAAAGTAAGAACCCGAACCCAAAGAATTATCTTACAACGGTTCGGGGGAAATACTTAGATTTTAGTCCAGAAAATGTGAGGTTGGCGTTCAACTTGTCCATGATGCAAGGAAATGCACGCCCCTACACTAGAAGGGTCAACTTTAATCAAAGGTTAGACTAAGTCCTTATGGACATATGTGCGGAAGGAGCTCAATGGAAAAGAGATTCCAAAGGCAAGCCGGTTCAACTAAGAAGACTGGACCTCAAGCCTGTGGCTAGAGGATGGTTGGAGTTCATCCAACGCTCCCTCATCCCCACTAGCAACCGATCTGAAGTTACTGTAGATCGGGCCATCATGATTCATAGCATCATGAATGGAGAGGAAGTAGAAGTTCATGAAGTCATCTCCCATGAATTCTACAAAATAGCCGATAAGTCCTCTACTTTAGCAAGGCTAGCTTTTCCTCATCTTATTTGCCATCTATGTTACTCAGCTGGAGTTATCATAGAAGGAGATATCCTCATTGAGGAGGACAAGCCCATCACTAAGAAAAGGATGGAGCAAACAAGAGAGCCCACTCATGAAACCCAAGAGACGCATGAGGAAGCTCATCACCAAGAAATCCCGGAGATGCCTCAAGAAATGCTCTTTCCTCCCAACAACTATTGGGAACAACTCAACACTTCCTTAGAAGATTTGAGTTACAATGTGGATCAATTAAGGGTGGAACATCAAGAGCACTCCATCATAGAAGAGCTTAAGGACATTATTGGTCCTTCAAGAAGAAAACGCCACTAAGGTGGACTCATTCCTTGTTCTTATTTTTTCTGTTGTTCAGTTTTTATGTTATATGTTTATCTATGTTTTGTGTCTCTACTTCATGATCATTAGTAGTTAGTAACTATGTTTTAAAGCTATAAATAATTCCATTAATCCTTCACCTCTCTTAAATGAAAAATGTTTCTAATTCAAAAGAACAAGAAGTACATGAATTTCAAATTTATCCTTGAATTTAGTTTAATTATATTGATGTGGTGACAATACTTTTTGTTCTCTGAATGAATGCTTGAACAGTGCATATTTTTGATCTCGTTATTTATGAATGTTAAAATTATTGGCTCTTGAAAGAATGATGAACAAGAGAAATGTTATTGATGATCTGAAAAATCATAAAATTGATTCTTGAAGCAAGAAAAAGCAGTGAATAGCAAAAGCTTGCGAAAAAAATGGCAAAAAAAAATTTAGAAAAAGAAAAAGCAAGCAGAAAAAGCCAATAGCCCTTAAAACCAAAAGGCAAGGGTAAAAAGGATCCAAGGCTTTGAGCATCAATGGATAGGAGGGCCCAAGGAAATAAAATCCAGGCCTAAGCGGCTAAATCAAGCTGTCTCTAACCATGTGCTTGTGGCATGCATGTCCAAGTGAAAAGCTTGAGACTAAGTGGTTAAAGTCGTGATCCAAAGCAAAAAGAGTGTGCTTAAGAGCTCTGGACACCTCTAACTGGGGACTCTAGCAAAGCTGAGTCACAATCTGGAAAGGTTCACCCAGTTATGTGTCTGTGGCATTTATGTATCCGGTGGTAATACTGGAAAACAAAATGCTTAGGGCCACAGCCAAGACTCATAAAAGTAGCTGTGTTCAAGAATCAACAAACTTAACTAGGAGAATCAATAATACTATCTGAAATTCTAAGTTCTTATAGAAGCCAATCATTCTAAACTTCAAAGGAAAAAGTGAGATGCCAAAACTGTTCAGAAGCAAAAAGTTACAAGTCCCGCTCATCTAATTAGAATTAATATTCATTTATATTTTGGGATTTATAGTATATTCTCTTCTTTTTATCCTAGTTGATCTTCAGTTGCTTGGGGACAAGCAACAATTTAAGTTTGGTGTTGTGATGAGCGGATAATTTATACGCTTTTTGACATTGTTTTTAGGTAGTTTTTAGTATGATCTAGTTACTTTTAGGGATGTTTTCATTAGTTTTATGCTAAATTCACATTTCTGGACTTTACTATGAGTTTGTGTGTTTTTCTATGATTTCAGGTATTTTCTGGCTGAAATTGAGGGACCTGAGCAAAACTCTGATAGGAGGCTGTGACAAAGGACTGCTGATGCTGTTGGAATCTGACCTCCCTGCACTCAAAATGGATTTTCTGGAGCTACAAAATTCAAAATGGCGCGCTCTCAACGGCGTTGGAAAGTAGACATCCAGAGATTTCCAGCAATATATAATAGTCCATACTTTATTCGTAATTAGATGACGTAAACTGGCGCTCAACGCCAGTTCCATGCTGCATTCTGGAGTCAAACGCCAGAAACACGTCACGAACCGGAGTTGAACGCCCAAAACACGTTACAACTTGGCGTTCAACTCCAAGATAAGCCTCAGCTCGTGTATAGATCAAACTCAGTGCAAACATACACCAAGTGGGCCTCGGAAGTAGATTTATGCATCAATTACTTACTTTTATAAACCCTAGTAGGTAGTTTAGTATAAATAGAACTTTTTACTAGTGTATTAGACATCCTGGATTGTATTTTGGATCCTGTGATCACGTTTTGGGGGCTGGCCTCTCAGCCATGCCTGGACCTTCATCACTTATGTATTTTCAACGGTGGAGTTTCTACACACTATAGATTAAGGGTGTGGAGCTCTGCTGTACCTCAAGTTTCAATGTAATTACTACTATTTTCTATTCAATTTGATTTATTCCTATTCTAAGATATTCGTTGCACTTCAACATGATGAATGTGATGATCCGTGACACTCATCATCATTCTCACCTATGAACACGTGACTGACAACCACTTCCGTTCTACTTTAGACCAGGCGCATATCTCTTGGATTCCTTAATCAGAATCTTCGTTGTATAAGCTAGAATTGATGGCAGCATTCATGGGAATCCGGAAAGCCTAACCTTGTCTGTGGTATTCCGAGTAGGATTTCGGAATTGAATGACTGTGACGAGCTTCAAACTCGTGATTGCTTGGCGTGATGACAAACACAAAAGAATCAAGGGATTCTATTCCAACATGATCGAGAACCGACAGATGATTAGCCATGCTGTGACAGAGCATTTGGACCATTTTCACTGAGAGGATGGGATGTAGCCATTGACAACGATGATGCCCTACATACAGCTTGCCATAGAAAGGAGTGACAAAGATTGGATGAAAGCAGTAGAAAAGCAGAGATTCAGAAGGAACACAACATCTCCATACACCTTTCTGAAATTCCCACTAATGAATTTACATAAGTATTTCTATCCTTTATTATTTAATTAAGTATCTCTTTATATTTTCCGAAAACCACTATCAATTTGAATCCACCTGACTGAGATTTACAAGGTGACCATAGCTTGTTTTATACCAACAATCTCTGTGGGATCGACCCTTACTCACGTAAGGTACTACTTGGACGACCCAGTACACTTGCTGGTTAGTTGTGCGGAGTTGTGACAAAGTGAGATTCACGTTTGAGAGCACCAAGTCTTTGGAGCCATTGTTGATGATCACAATTTCGTCCACCAGTATCCACCCGGTCACCCACGGTACCCCGGTCATCCATGTCTCCCGGACTGAGTAGCTTGCTTCAGCAGTAGCGCAGCCATGACCATGACATCTTCCTCTCATTCACATGCCCAGTTGCAAGGAAATAGGGCAGCGATGGGTAGCACTCCAGAACCTCTTTTGGGCTTTACTCCACAGAAACATAACACTCTGTTGGCTTACTTGAAGCAAGCCGAGGCCCATGTGCCAGAGGCTAAAGATGATAAGAGTTCCTCCTCCTCCCAATCTGGGTACCTCCCTAGTCCACATACACATATCCTTTGTTCTTCAAAAACTTTTTCTATTTTAAACTAAGATTTTTCAAAAACTTTTAGTGATGCTTGGATCATAGATTTTGGTGCTAGTGATCATATTTACTCTAATTTATCCTTTTTTTGCCTCATACACAAAAATAAAACTTATTCTTGTCCACATGCCCAACGGTTCAAATGCTATTGCGCATTATAGGGGATTAGTTAAATTTTCATCTTCTTTGACTCTTATTCATGCATTATATTTACATCAATTTCATTTTAATCTTATCTCGATGTCTAAGCTCACTTCTATATTACCTTGTGAACTAATTTTCTCTCAATTTTATTGTCTCATACAGGAATCGAGCAAATCGAGGATGATTAGTTTGGGTGAATTAAGAGATGAGTTGTATGTGTTAGACAAGAAGTCCACGACAAATTTATCAAATGACATCCATCCCACACATATTGCTTCAATCCACACCTCCAACCTATGGCATTTTAGATTAGGACATCTTTCTAGACATCGACTTAGCATTTTACATAAACAATATCCTTTTATTTCCTTGAATCATGAAAATGAAGCATGTGATGTATGCCATTTCTCAAAGCAAAAGAAACTTTCTTTTTCCATTAGTCATAATTGTGCTAATACTCCTTTTGATCTATTGCATCTTGACATATGGGGACCATTTAGACAAACTTCAATCCACAACCACAAATATTTTCTAACTATTGTGGATGATTTTAGTTGATTCACTTGGATTATTTTACTAAAATCTAAGAATGAGGTTTCTCAACATGTCATCAATTTTGTTGCCCTTGTTGAAACACAATTTGACTCTAAAGTTAAAACAATTCGTTCAGATGATGGCCCGGAATTTTTAATTCCAAATTTTTACTTGTCAAAGGAGATTCTTCATCAACGAAGTTGCATGGAGACTCCCCAACAAAATGGGCGCGTCGAACGTAAACATCAACATATATTAAATGTAGTAAGGGCCTTAATGTTTCAATCCAATTTACCTCTTAATTTTTGGTCTTACGCTATAAACCATGCAGTTTATTTAATAAATAGAGTTCCCTTTTCTATTCTTTATTTTAAAACCCCTTTTGAAACTTTGCTTAACAAAGAATTTAACTACAATGATCTCAAAGTTTTTGGTTGTCTTTGTTTTGTTTTAACCCTTCTCAACCATCGTTCCAAATTTGATCAAAGGGCTCACAAAGCCATTTTTCTTGGTTTGTTATCGAATAGGTATAAAGGGATTCATTGTTTATTTTTTGGCTTAAAAGAAATTTATGGTGTCCAGAATTATTGTGTTTTATGAGCAAACTTTTTCCTTTTCTATAAATCACAAACAAAGACAAATACTCAGCCCAACACCACCAGCTGAAAATACCCCATTCCTAAACACTACACAAAATGAGATAGGTCGTCTCTTAAGAAATTGCAGGGACGTGTAGTTTATTATTGATTATGAGATTGCATCTTTTTGGGTTTTGAGTTTAATAAACAAGGAATGTAAATAACAAGAAAATAAATTAGTAACTAAGAAACCTCTTAGCAAGGATTGATAATTAGAAGTTCTATTCTCATTATCATTGTCAATTGTGATGGTAAATGCGAGTTGCCTTCACTCAGTTAATCTCTAACCAATGGAGGAAGGTCAAGTGCATATAATTAACTTGAGTTCACAAGTCCCAGTTAACTCAAAGTGAAAGACTAGCTTTGGTGAAGTTCAAGCTAACCGGCAATCCTCAATTACCAAACAACAAATGAGTTTTGATAACTCGAGAGTCTCTAATTGATTAATCCAAGTTAAGAACATAAAAATCTAATTTAAAATCCAACTAAGAATTTTATCAGACACTTGGAAGGCATAAATTAAAAGCATAGAAAATTAACAAGGAAAATAAATCTAAACAACCAATTGCAAGCATCAATGACTAACAATTAAAGAGAGCAACAATAAACATAGAAAACACAAATTGCATTAGAAGATATCAAATGTAACAATAGCTTATAAATATGAAAATGGCACAAAAGGGAAATAACAAGGGAGGAAGATGAACTAAAGTGCTTGAACAAATAAGAGTAAGAGAAAACTAAATTAAAGTTAAATTGAACCTGAACCTTAGAAGAAATTGAAAGAGAAACCCTAAAACCTAGAGAGAGAAAACTACATCTAAAACCTAATTTGTGTGAATGAATGTTGAATGAATTGTGAATGATTGATTCTCCCACTTTGCAGCCTCTAATATGTGTTTTTGGGCTTGGAACTGGGGCAAAACCAGCTCAGAAATCGCTCCCAGCGAGTTCTAATATCTGCAGCACGTGACGTCGCTGAACAAAAACTTGGTCACGCATACGCGTCGCCCACGCATACGCATCGCTTGTCTGCCGCACTAGTCACACGTACGCGTCATACCATGCGTGCGCGTCACCTAACTGCAAGGCAACTATGACAAATTGCATATCATTTTTAAGCCCCGAATGTTATCTTTCCAACGCAATTAGAACCGCCTCATTCGGACCTCTGTAGCTCAAGTTATGATCGATTTAGTATGAAGAGGTCAAGATTGACAGCTTAGCAATTCCTTCAATTTCTTGTATTCCTTTCACTTTTGCATGCTTCCTTTCCATCCTCTAAGCCATTCCTGCCCTATAAACCTTGAAAACACTTAACAAACATATCACGGCATCAAATGGTAATAAGAGAGGATTAAAATTAGCAAATTTAAGGTCAAAGAAGCATGTTTTCAATCATAGCACAAAATTAGGAAGAAAAATGTAAAACATGCGAATTCTATGAATAAGTGTGAGAATAAGGGATAAAATCTACTCAATTCAGTACAAAATAGCAGTTTATCAATAGGCCCACATAAAGTTCCAACAAATCCCTTCTTATCTATTGGGCCACAACCCTTGACCCATGATCCAATCACTCCCCCCTCATCTCTCTCAGACTCCACAACGTTCTCTAACTCCCCTTGTTATGTTCAATCCCCAGCAGCCATTCCTGACCCTTTCACCGTGCCCTCAACCCCTCTCAAAGACCACCATACACAAATTACCAAATCCACCCCCACTCCTTTACTGTCTCTCCTATCGCCCCAAACTCATCAACATCAACCAATACCCCATCTTCTATCTCACCCAAGACCACCACCCCTCCCATGCCACCACTGCGACGAAGTTCCTGTGCCACTAGGCCACCCATACACCTTCAGGACTACGAATGCAATGCCTCTCTTCATTCATCCATGTCAACACCCTCAAGAACTCGATATCCAATTTCTTCTGTCCTCTTTCTCTCAAATTTCTCAGTCAGTTATAAAAGCTTATTATCATCTTTATACTCTGACCATGAACCTCGATCTTTTCAAGAAGCAAATCAATCCCCTTAGTGCTGTGCCACCATGAAAGAGGAACTTGTTGCTTTGGATTTGAACCAAATTTTGTCTCTGGTGGATTGCCCTCCACGAGTGAAACCCATAGGCTGCAAATGGGTTTTCAAAAATTAAAAGGTATCTAGATGGGCCCATTGAGCGTTACAAAGTACGGTTAGTAGCAAAAGGGTTTACGCAAACAGAGAGCATAGATTTTTCTGCAGATCTTTTCCCCAGTGGTGAAGCCTACCACTATTAGACTGGTCTTAGCCATTGCTTCCATCCAAAAGTGGCCAATCCATCAACTCGACGTCAATAACGCTTTTTTTCATGGCAATCTTACTGAAGTTGTGTATATGGATCCACCTCCCGGCCTCACTCTCAGTAATCCAAGGATCTATTGTCGTCTTCACAAATCCTTATATGGACTGAAACAATCGAGCCGAATATGGTATGATAAGCTTTCTCTACTCTTGATGTCTTGTGGGTATCAACAGACTGTCTTTGATTATAGTCTTTTTATTAAATTTTTGGGCAATGAAATTTCTATTCTATTGGTCTATATTGATGACATTGTCATCACTGGCAGTTCAGTTTCTAAATTAGCAGCTATTAAGCATATTTTAGATGCACATTTCAAGATTAAGGATCTTGGTACCTTGAAGTACTTTCTTGGTATTGAGGTAGCCCATTCCTCAAAAGGAATTTTCCTCTCACAACATAAATACTGCATTGACGTGTTATCTGACTCTGGATTGCTAGGTGCAAAACCTGTTAGTTCTCCTATGGACATTGATGAGCGGATATTTTATACGCTTTTTGGGGGTAATTTCATGTAGATTTTAGTATGTTTTAATTGGTTTTTAGTTAAATATTATTAGTTTTTAGGCAAAAATCATATTTCTGGACTTTACTATGAGTTTGTGTATTTTTTTGTGATTTCAGGTATTTTCTGGCTGAAATTGAGGGAGCTGAGCAAAAATCTGACTTAGGCTGAAAAAGGACTGCTGATGTTGTTGGATCCTGACCTCCCCGCACTCAAAATGGATTTTCTGGAGCTACATGAGTCCAATTGGTGCGCTCTCAACGGCGTTGGAAAGTAGACATCCAGGGCTTTCCAGCAATATATAATAGTTCATACTTTGCGCAAAGATAGACGACGTAACTTGGCGTTGAACGCCAAGTACATGCTGCTGTCTGGAGTTAAACGCCAGAAACATGTCATGATCCGGAGTTGAACGTCCAAAACACGTCATAACTTGGAGTTCAACTCCAAGAAAAGCCTCAACTCGTGGATAGCTTTAGTCTCAGCCCCAGCACACACCAAGTGGGCCCCAGAAGTGGATTTCTGCACCAATTATCTTAGTTTACTCATATTCTGTAAACCTAGGTTACTAGTTTACTATTTAAACAACTTTTAGAGAATTATTTTGTACCTCATGACATTTTCAGATCTGAATTACATACTTTTTGACGGCATGAGTCTCTAAACTCCATTGTTGGGGGTGAAGAGCTCTGCAGCGTCTCGATGAATTAATGCAAGTATTTCTGTTTCCCATTCAAATATGCTTGTTCCTATCTAAGATGTTCATTCGCGCTTCACTATGAAGGAGGATGATCCGTGACACTCATCCCTTCCTCAAACCCACGAACGTGTGCCTGACAAACACCTCCGTTCTACATCAGATTGAATGAGCTTCTCTTAGATTCCTTAATCAGAATCTTCGTGGTATAAGCTAGAACTGATGGCGGCCACTCTTGAGGATCCGGAAAGTCTAAACCTTGTCTGTGGTATTCCGAGTAGGATTCAAGGATTGAATGGCTGTGACGAGCTTCAAACTCGCGATGCTGGGCGTGATGACAAACGCAAAAGGATCAATGGATCCTATTCCAACAAGATCGAGAACCAACAGCTGATTAGCCGTGCTGTGACAGAGCATCTGGACCGTTTTCACTGAGAGGATGGGAGGTAGCCATTGACAACGGTGACACCCTACATACAGCTTGCCATGGAAGGAACATTGAATTATTTGCTGCATGGAAAAGTACATTACAGGAATTCAGAGGACAAAGCATCTCCAAAACTCCAACATATTCTCCATTACTGCATTACAAGTAACGATTTCACACTCTTTATTTTTCTAATAATTCCAACTGATAATTTTAATTGATATCCTGACTAAGAATATAAAATAAACAGCTTGCTTCAAACCAATAATCTCCGGGATCGACCTTACTCACGTAAGGTATACTTGGACGACCCAGTGCACTTGCTGGTTAGTTGTGCGAATTGTCAAGAGTTAGATTGCATTTCGGCACCAAGTTTTTGGCGCTGTGCCCGGGGATTATTCGAGTTTGAACAACTAAAAGTTTTTTTTTGCTTAGATTAGGAAGAATTTATCCTTTCTTTTACTAGAATTGCATCTTTTATTATCGCTTTTTTAAAAAATTTTTCAAAAAAAATATATTTTTCTTTATCAATTTTTAAGTTTTTCGTGAGTTTAGTGTCTTGTTCTAAGTTTGGTGTCAATTACATATTTGATATTTTCTTTAAAATTTCGAACTTGTGTTCTTTGTTCTTCATTGATCTTCAAGTTGTTCTTGTTTATTTTTTGTTTGATCTGAGTTTTTCTTGTTCTGTGTCTTTTCCTTGTTTTTTTTTTGTACTAATCCAAAGCATTAGTCTTCCAAAAAGAAATATACCTGCCCAGAACATTGTTACCTTTTCTCCCAATTGGCTAGAGTATTGTTTATATTCTTGATGATTGGGCACCAGTTCTTTTGAAATCTTTTTCAAAAATAATTTTTCTTGATTTAATCTTGTGCCAAACTTTAAGTTTGGTGTTTTCTTGTAATTTTGATATAATTTTCGAAATTTAATTGGGTTTTCTAAAAAAATTTAAGTTTGGTGTTCTTGGTGTTCTTGTGAATCTTCAAGGTGTTCTTGAGTCTTTCTTGTGTTTTGATCTTAAAATTTTTAAGTTGGTGTTCCTTGGTGTTTTCCCTCCAAAATTTTCGAAAAAGGAGCATTAGATCTAAAAATTTTAAGTCTTGTGTCTTCTGTGTGTTTTTCTCTTTCATCATAAAATTCAAAATTCAAAAAAAATATCTTTTCTAACTAATTTTGAACTATTTTTTCGAAATTTTTTTTTAAAAATTCAGATTTCAATTTTAAAATTTTTCGATTCTTATCTTTTTAAGTTAAAAAAAAATTATTATCTTTTTCAAAAACTTTGGGGTCATATGCTAGCCCCACTACTGCTTTATAGGGAGTAGTATCTGTATACCCTCCATTGGAGTTAGTAGCTTTGAGTTGAATCCTCAGCTCATTATCATGATGCAGCAAAGCTGCCAGTATTCCGGTCTTCCACATGAAGAACCTACAGAGTTTCTGGCACAATTTTTGCAAATTGATGACACAGTACATGATAAGGAAGTAGATCAAGATGTCTATCATGATGCAGCAAAGCTGCCAGTATTCCGGTCTTCCACATGAAGAACCTACAGAGTTTCTGGCACAATTTTTGCAAATTGATGACACAGTACATGATAAGGAAGTAGATCAAGATGTCTACAGATTATTACTGTTTCCATTTGCTGTAAAAGATCAAGCTAAGAGGTGGTTAAATAACCAACCTAAGAACAGCATAAAAACATGGAAGCAGCTGTCAGAAAAATTCCTGAATCACTATTTCCCTCCAAAACGGATGACACAGCTAAGGCTAAGCATCCAAGGCTTCAAACAAGGAGATAATGAATCCCTTTATGATGCCTGGGAAAGATACAGAGAGATGCTAAGAAAATGCCCCTCTGAAATGTTTTCAGAATGGGTGCAATTAGACATCTTCTACTATGGGCTTACAGAAAAAGCTCATATTTCTCTAGACCACTCAGCTGGTGGATCTATACATATGAGAAAAACAATTGAAGAAGCTCAAGAGCTTATTGATACAGTTGCCAGAAATCAGCATCTGTACCTAAACAGTGAATCTTCCATAAAAGAAGAAGCTAAAACAGTAACTGCTGAACTCAGTCCGGTGGATCAGGCTAATGAATTCAATCAGCAATTAGACTTTCTAACTCAGCAGCTAGCCGCATTCAAGGAAATATTGCAGGAAACAAGAATGGCAAACAGCAATATGGAAGTGCAGTTAAAGCAGACAGAAAAACAACTATCAAAACAAATAACAGAAGAATGCCAAGCAGTTCAACTAAGAAGTGGGAAAACATTAAATACCTTACTTCAAAGCAGCAGGAAGCCAAGAAATGAACAAATGGCTACTCAAAATCCCTCTGAGGACAATCAGAGCCCAGAGAGGAATAATGCTGGCGCTGAACGCCCAGCCCATGCTCATTCCTGGCGTTCAACGCTAGAAACAAGCATGAATCCGGCGTTGAATGCCCAAAGGGAGCATGGTTCTGGCGTTCAGACGCCAGTAACAAATAAGGAGGTGGCGTCTAATGCCACTCCAGCTTCCACCCCTGGCATTCAAATGCCAGTGGGGGATCAGTCACATACAAGTGCTGATAACAACCCTTCTAAAAAGGCTTCCCAACCCACTTCTGTAGGTAATAAACCTGCAGCAACTAAGGTTGAGGAATACAAAGCCAAAATGCCTTATCTTCAAAAACTCCGCCAAGCGAAACAGGATAAGCAATTTGCCCGCTTTGCAGACTATCTCAGGACTCTTGAAATAAAGATTCCGTTTGCAGAAGCACTTGAGCAAATACCCTCTTATGCTAAGTTCATGAAAGAGATCTTAAGTCATAAGAAGGATTGGAGGGAAACTGAAAAAGTTTACCTCACTGAAGAATGCAGTGCAGTCATTCTGAAAAGCTTACCTGAGAAGCTTAAAGATCCTGGGAGCTTTATGATACCATGCACATTAGAGGGTACTTGTACCAAGCAAGCTTTATGTGATATTGGGGCAAGTATCAACCTAATACCTGCATCTACTATCAGAAAGCTTGGTTTAACTGAAGAAATCAAACCAACCAGGATATGTCTTCAACTTGCTGATGGTTCCATTAAATACCCATCAGGCGTGATTGAAGACATGATTGTCAAGGTTGGGCCATTCGCCTTTCCTACTGACTTTGTGGTGCTGGAAATGGAGGAGCACAAGAGTGCAACTCTCATTCTAGGAAGACCCTTCCTAGCAACTGGCCGAACCCTCATTGACGTCCAAAAAGGGGAAGTAACTCTGAGAGTCAATGAGGAGGAGTTCAAGTTGAATGTTGTTAAAGCCATGCAACATCCAGACACCCCAAATGACTGCATGAGTGTTGATATTATTGACTCCCTAGTAAGAGAGGTCAATATGGCTGAGAGTCTCGAATCAGAGCTAAGACATCTTTAAAAAATGTTCAGCCTGATCTGGAGGAATCAGAGAGAATAATAGAACCTCTGAAAATCCCTCAGGAAGAGGAGAAACCTCCAAAACCGAGCTCAAACCATTACCACCATCCCTGAAATATGCATTTCTGGAGAAGGTGATACCTTTTCTGTAATCATAAGCTACCTTAGAGCCACAGGAAGAGGAAGCACTAATTCAAGTGCTAAGGACACACAGACAGCTCTTGGGTGGTCCATCAGTGATCTTAAGGGCATTAGCCCAGCCAGATGCATGCACAAGATCCTATTGGAGGGTGACGCCAAGCCAGTGGTCCAACCACAAAGGCGGCTGAACCCAGCCATGAAGGAAGTGGTGCAGAAGGAAGTCACTAAATTACTAGAGGCTGGGATTATTTATCCTATTTTTGACAGCCCCTGGGTAAGCCCTGTCCAAGTCGTCCCTAAGAAGGGAGGCATGACAGTGGTTCACAATGAAAAAAATGAACTGGTTCCTACAAGAACAGTTACAGGGTGGCGTATGTGTATTGATTATAGAAGGCTCAATACAGCCACCAGAAAGGATCATTTTCCTTTACCATTCATAGACCAAATGCTAGAAAGACTAGCAGGTCATGAATACTACTGCTTCCTGGATGGATATTCAGGTTATAATCAAATTGTAGTAGATCCCCAGGATCAGGAGAAAATGGCATTCACATGTCCATCTGGAGTATTTGCATACAGAAGGATGCCATTTGGCCTGTGCAATGCACCTACAACCTTTTAGAGGTGCATGCTCTCAATTTTCTCTGATATGGTGGAAAAATTCCTGGAAGTCTTCATGGATGACTTTTCAGTGTTTGGAGACTCATTCAGCTCCTGCCTTAACCATTTAGCACTTGTTCTAAAGAGATGCCAAGAGACTAACCTGGTTTTAAATTGGGAGAAGTGTCACTTTATGGTGACTGAAGGAATTGTCCTTGGGCACAAAATCTTGAACAAGGGGATAGAGGTGGATCAAGCTAAGGTAGAGGTAATTGAAAAATTACCACCACCTGCCAATGTTAAGGCAATCAGAAGCTTTCTGGGGCATGCAGGATTCTATAGGAGGTTTATAAAGGATTTTTCAAAAATCGCCAAACCTCTAAGCAACCTGCTAGCTGCTGACACGCCATTTATCTTTGATAAAGAGTGTCTGCAGGCATTTGAGACTCTAAAAGCTAAATTGGTTACAGCACCAATCATCTCTGCACCAGACTGGACATTACCATTTGAATTGATGTGTGATGCCAGTGACCATGTCATTGGTGCAGTGTTGGGACAAAGGCATGACAAGCTTCTGCACGTCATTTACTATGCCAGCCGTGTTTTAAATGACGCACAGAAGAATTACACAACCACAGAAAAAGAGCTACTTGCAGTGGTTTATGCCATTGACAAATTCAGATCCTATTTAGTAGGATCAAAAGTGATTTTGTATACTGATCATGCTGCTCTTAAATATCTACTCACAAAGCAGGATTCAAAACCCAGACTTATAAGATGGGTGTTGCTTCTGCAAGAGTTTGATATAGAAATAAGAGACAGAAAAGGGACAGAGAATCAAGTAGCAGATCACCTGTCCCGAATAGAACCAGTAGAAGGGGCGTCCCTCCCTCTCACTGAGATCTCTGAAACCTTTCCGGATGAACAACTCTTTGCCATCCAGGAAGTGCCATGGTTTACAGATATCGCAAACTACAAGGCAGTAAGATTCATACCCAAAGAGTACAGTAGGCTGCAATCAAAGAAATTGATCACAGATGCAAAGTACTATCTTTGGGATGAACCATATCTCTTCAAGAGATGTGCAGACGGAGTAATCCGTAGATGTGTGCCTAAGGAAGAAGCACAAAAGATTCTATGGCACTGCCATGGATCACAGTATGGAGGACATTTTGGAGGTGAGCGAACAGCCACAAGAGTCCTCCAATGTGGCTTCTACTGGCCTACTCTCTATAAAGATTCCGAGCATTTACTTAATTGTGATAGTTGCCAAAGATCTGGCAATCTGCCTCACAGTTATGCCATGCCTCAGCAAGGGATCTTGGAGATTGAGTTGTTTGATGTATGGGGTATTGACTTTATGGGACCCTTCCCACCATCATACTCAAACACTTATATTCTGGTGGCAGTGGATTATGTATCCAAATGGGTGGAAGCTATTGCAACACCCACCAATGACACTAAAACAGTGTTAAAATTCCTCCAGAAACACATCTTCAGCAGATTTGGTACCCCTAGAGTATTAATCAGTGATGGGGGGGCACTCATTTCTGCAATAAACAGCTTTACTCTGCTTTGGTTCGTTATGGAGTTAGCCACAGGGTAGCTACTCCATATCACCCACAGACTAATGGGCAAGCTGAAGTCTCAAATAGAGAACTCAAAAGAATCCTGGAACGGACTGTAATTAACCGTAGAAAGGATTGGGCAAGGAGCTTGGATGATGCTCTGTGGGCATACAGAACAGCATTCAAGACCCCTATAGGGACCTCTCCATACCAGCTTGTGTATGGAAAGGCATGTCACTTGCCAGTGGAACTGGAACATAAGGCCTACTGGGCAACCAGATTCCTAAACCTTGATGCCAAGTAGCTGGAGAAAAACGTTTACTACAGCTAAATGAGCTAGAGGAATTTAGACTCAATGCTTTCGAGAATGCTAAAATTTACAAGGAGAAAGCAAAAAGATGGCATGATAAGAAATTGTCATCCAGAGTCTTTGAGGGGCAGAAAGTTCTGCTATTTAATTCTAGGCTCAAATTATTCCCTGGGAAATTAAAATCCCGGTGGAGAGGTCCATATGTAATTACAAGTGTATCACCATATGGATACGTAGAGCTTCAGGATAATGACTCTAACAAAAAGTTCATTGTTAATGGACAGAGAATTAAACATTATCTTGAAAGCAACTTCGAGCAAGAATGCTCAAAACTGAGACTTGATTAGAGCTCAGTGGTAGTCCTAAAGACAATAAAGAAGCGCTTGCTGGGAGGCAACCCAGCCATTTACAAAGTTTATTTACTAATTAAATAAATTTCCTTTTTTTACAGGTATGTGTCCAAGTATCTTCAAAGGGTAAAAATAGCAATTGATTGAATTCACAGAGTTACAGGAAAATTTGGAAGATCACTGGCGTGAAAAAGCCAGTAAGAAATATTTTGGGCGTTGAACACCCAAAAGAAGCACCCACTGGGCGTTCAACGCCAGTAAGGGTAGCCATCTGGGCGTTAAACGCCAGAAAGGAGCATCTTCTGGGCGTTGAACGCCAGAAAGAAGCACCTTCTGGGCGTTTAACGCCAGATTGTTAGCATCCTGGGCGTTCAGAAAAATGCCCAGTGACAAAGGACTTCCTGGCGTTCAACGCCAGAAAGAAGCATCAGCTGGGCGTTGAACGCCCAGGAGAAGCAGCATTTGGGCGTTAAACGCCCAAAACATGCATCGTTTGGGCGTTTAACGCCAGGATGGTGGGGAGGAGGTAAAATTCGTTTTTCTTCACAAATTTTCTAATTTTTATATTTCAATTCATGATTTCTTGCATAAACATGTTTCAATTCCAAAAATTTTAATCCTAATTTCTAAAAATCCTAATTTCTAAAATCCCTTTTTCAAAAATATCAAATGTATCTTAATTCATAAACACAAATCTTTTTCCAATCCAATTCTTTTTCAAATCTTTTTAATTTCTTCTCATATCTTTTTCAACTCATCTTATCTTTTTTTTCGAAACTGCCTCTCCTTCTACTCCTCTCCTTTCCTTTCTTTTGCTTGAGGACAAGCAAACCTCTAAGTTTGGTATGATTTGCCATGATCACTGAGCTAAAACTCATTAAGATCATGGCACCTAAGGGAACAGGAAGAGCAAGGATGTGAACTTAAGGGAGCTGAAGCGTCAGAAATTAATTCTTGAAGGCACCCCACAGACTAGAAGAACATCCACTTCCCAAAATACAGGTTGTTAAGTTCTAATTCTAGCTTTAACTCTGTGATAGTATTATTATAGGATTTTACCTTAGAAGTTATATAGGAGTAGTAGTAATTAGCATATCTATTTTGGCTTTATTTCCAATTAAGTTATAACTTATTTTTCTCATCATCATCAAACATGAATAAAATAGTAGATTTGTAGAATAAAGAGGCAATTTAATTTTTTTCGAGTTCTTAATAAGGAAAATTCTAATTATTTATATGTGGTGGCAATACTTTTTGTCTTCTGAATGAATGCTTAAACAGTGCATATTTTTGATATTGAATTTTATGAATGTTAAAATTGTTGGCTCCTGAAAGAATGATGAACAAGAGAAATGTTATTGATGATCTGAAAAATCATGAAATTGATTCTTGAAGCAAGAAAAAGCAGTGAAAAAAAAAAATTGTTGCGAAAAAAAAATGCCAGAAAGAGAGAAAGAAAAAGCAAGCAGAAAAAGCCAATAGCCCTTAAAACCAAAAGGCAAGGGTAAAAAGGATCCAAGGCTTTGAGCATTAATGGATAAGAGGGCCCAAGAAAATAAATCCAGGCCTAAGCGGCTAAATCAAGCTGTCCCTAACCATGTGCTTGTGGCATGCAGGTCCAAGTGAAAAGCTTGAGACTGAGTGGTTAAAGTCGTGATCCAAAGCAAAAGAGTGTGCTTAAGAACTCTGGATACCTCTAATTGGGGACTCTAGCAAAGCTGAGTCACAATCTGAAAAGGTTCACCCAATTATGTGTCTGTGGCATTTATGTATCCGATGGTAATACTGGAAAACAAAGTGCTTAGGGCCACGGCCAAGACTCATAAAGTGAGATGCCAACCATTCTGAGTTCAAAGGATAAAGTGAGATGCCAAAACTGTTCAGAAGCAAAAAGCTACTAGTCCTGCTCATCTAATTAGAATCTGAGCTTCACTTGAAACTCTGAGATATTATTGTTTCTTAATTTCTTTTCATCCTATTTTATTTATCTAGTTGCTTGAGGACAAGCAACAGTTTAAGTATGGTGTTGTGATGAGCGAATATTTTATACACTTTTTGGGGGTAATTTCATGTAGATTTTAGTATGTTTTAATTGGTTTTTAGTTAAATATTATTAGTTTTTAGGCAAAAATCATATTTCTGGACTTTACTATGAGTTTGTGTATTTTTCTGTGATTTCAGGTATTTTCTGGCTGAAATTGAGGGAGCTGAGCAAAAATCTGACTTAGGCTGAAAAAGGACTGCTGATGCTGTTGGATCCTGACCTCCCTGCACTCGAAATAGATTTTCTGGAGCTACAGAAGTCCAATTGGCGCGCTCTCAACGGCGTTGGAAAGTAGACATCCAGGGCTTTCCAGCAATATATAATAGTCTATACTTTGCGCGAAGATAGACGACGTAACATGGCGTTGAACGCCAAGTACATGCTGCTGTCTGGAGTTAAACGCCAGAAACACGTCATGATCCGGAGTTGAACGCCCAAAACACGTCATAACTTGGAGTTCAACTCCAAGAAAAGCCTCAACTCGTGGATAGCTTTAGTCTCAGCCCTAGCACACACCAAGTGGGCCCCAGAAGTGGATTTCTGCACCAATTATCTTAGTTTACTCATATTCTGTAAACCTAGGTTACTAGTTTACTATTTAAACAACTTTTAGAGAATTATTTTGTACCTCATGACATTTTCAGATCTGAATTACATACTTTTTGACGGCATGAGTCTCTAAACTCCATTGTTGGGGGTGAAGAGCTCTGCAGCGTCTCGATGAATTAATGCAAGTGTTTCTGTTTCCCATTCAAATATGCTTGTTCCTATCTAAGATGTTCATTCGCGCTTCACTATGAAGGAGGTGATGATCCGTGACACTCATCACCTTCCTCAACCCACGAACGTGTGCCTGACAAACACCTCCGTTCTACATCAGATTGAATGAGCTTCTCTTAGATTCCTTAATCAGAATCTTCGTGGTATAAGCTAGAACTGATGGCGGCCACTCTTGAGGATCCGGAAAGTCTAAACCTTGTCTGTGGTATTCCGAGTAGGATTCAAGGATTGAATGGCTGTGACGAGCTTCAAACTCGCGATTGCTGGGCGTGATGACAAACGCAAAAGGATCAATGGATCCTATTCCAACATGATCGAGAACCAACAGCTGATTAGCCGTGCTGTGACAGAGCATCTGGACCGTTTTCACTGAGAGGATGGGAGGTAGCCATTGACAACAGTGACACCCTACATACAGCTTGCCATGGAAGGAACATTGAATTATTTGCATGCATGGAAAAGTACATTACAGGAATTCAGAGGACAAAGCATCTCCAAAACTCCAACATATTCTCCATTACTGCATTACAAGTAACGATTTCACACTCTTTTATTTTTCTAATAATTCCAACTGATAATTTTAATTGATATCCTGACTAAGAATAATAAAATAAACATAGCTTGCTTCAAACCAATAATCTCCGTGGGATCGACCCTTACTCACGTAAGGTATTACTTGGGCGACCCAGTGCACTTGCTGGTTAGTTGTGCGAATTGTCAAAGAGTTAGATTGCATTTCGTGCACCAGACATCACAACTGAATTGTTTCAAGATGACAGCCCTCTTCTTCATGATCCTTTGGTATATCGCCGATTAGTTGGACGCCTCATATATCTCACTACTACAAGGTCAGATATCACCTATGCAACTCAGTAATTAAGTCAATTCATGGCTTCCCCAACTCATATGCATTACACAGCTGCAATTCGGGTGCTCAAGTATTTGAAGAACAACCCCGATCGAGGATTGTTCTATCCTAGAGACTCTGACTTCCAGATTTTTGGATTCAGTGATTCTGACTGGGTCAGCTGTCCCAACACTAGATGCTCTTTAACTAGATATTGCTTCTTCTTAGGAAAATCTCCGGTTTCTCGGAAAGCAAAGAAGTAGACAACAGTGGCTCGGTCCTCCACCGAAGCTGAGTACCGCGCCCTTGCAAACACCACTTGTGGGCTTCTATGGATTCTGAACTTATTGCAATTTCTTCACATATCTTGCGATCGACCACCTGTGTTATTCTGTGATAACCAAAGTGCCTTCCATATTGTCGCAAATCCTGTTTTCTATGAGCGAACGAAGCACCTTGAAGTTGATTGCCACCTTGTCCGGCAAAAAGCCCAAGCCGGCATCATGAAACTGCTTCCAATCCCATCCTCAGATCAGCTAGCTGATATGTTTACAAAAGCTCTCCCAAAGCATCCTTTTCATGCCAATCTTTTCATGCTGGGGATTTTAAACATCTACAATCCTCCAGCTTGTAAGAGCATATCAAATTCATCAACACATCAGGCCCAAGGAACACAAAATACCAACAATATGCAAGGTCAAATAGAATTATCAATTTTTATCTTTTTCTCTCTATTTTATTAGTAAATTCTGTCTTTTGTATTTTTCTTTCTTTATACCTTCTTAATGTTTCTAGAATTTAGATGACCTTTTCTTTTCTGTTAGAAATAGGAATCTTCTATCATGATACGGAAAGATTTGGTTTGTTATGAGAGTTGTACATGTATATATATTGTCTCTCTAAAATCATTCAATTCAAGAAAATATACACATTTTCTTCAGCCTTCTTTATCTTTTTCAAAGCTCTCCATTTCTAGTAGAATCCACGCAGCAGCTCTAACCCATACGCCCCCAATTGTCGCAGGCTTGCATGGAGGAACTACTGTCCAACTCTCCTCTAGCCTTCTCCGTCTTCCAATACCACTGTTCGATGTGACATTTTCTCTACCTCCTGCCGAAGCTGCCACTCGCCGCTGCAAATCGTCGCTATGTCGTCTTCTGCTGCGATCCTAAGGAAAGTCAGCCGCTATGAGTGGTGGTGGCTTGGCCACTAACAGAGAGAAGCGACGAAACCCTCAAACTTTGAGATCTCTACTGCTGATGGTGGTTGTGATCGCCTGAGTACTCACTACTCTTACTGAAGCACTATGCTTATCTCCCATTCGCTCCACGAAAAGCCGATTTTGGAGCTGCTCCCAGCATCATCATCGTCATGGAATCGCCTTAGAATGCGGTCATCCTTGGCACTAATTGTAACTCCGCCGGTTTGCCTCTCATCATTATCCATGACAGTCGGCCACAGATCTAGCGGCTCCGATGGTGGAACCCGCTATTCGGCCGTCGCCAACCCAGATTCAAACCACTGCCGATCACCCTCAGTTTGCACCGTATCGCTTCCACCAGGTTTGGCAGTAATTTCTTCACCGTTCTTGTTCGTAATTTTTGAAACTAAACTTAGAAATCCTGTTTGATCTGCGATTTCTATTGATTCTTGTTGTTGCTGTTATGGTTGGAATGCAAAATTGAAATCTGATTCTTCTTTCTCAATCAAATTTGTTCCTACTTCTTCTATGTGTTCTAGAGTCATTTTGAATTCTAAAATTTTGTGGCTGCATACTCTAATTTTGCATTTCCATATTTTGAATATGAATTCTGAAATTGTAGATTTGTGATTATTGAATTTTCTACCTCAAGCTTTGTTAAATTGTTGTTGATTAGTTGAAATTTTAACTTTGAATTGCCTTTGTCTATTGATGATTTCAGTTCTAGATATTCTGATATTGCACAATCTGCTTCTTCAAAATCAATTCCCAATGGGAAATATTTTGTTGAACCATTACTGGTAATACCGGCTGAAAATAAGGTTGGTAACGATGCAGGAGCGCTATTTCGAAAGTTAACCAATCTGCTACCGGATTGCGCTATTGCCAGAGTTGAAACCACGTTAGATCGCGGCCAATAACTCTTATGACAATCTCCTGAAAATGTTGTGCTTTAGAAGTTCTAGTAGCATTTCACCATCAAACAGTGGAAGAGCATCATCGTAAGAAAGGTGACTTGAATCTGAACCACATTGGAAAGAGGTAATCGTCGCTGGCTTGGAGCTCAATGAAAACACCATTTGCTACGAATTTGTATCAAGGGATATAGAGAATTATGTAGAACTTCAGAGAGAATAGGATATAAATCCTGAGAATTAGGGCCAAAAGAAAAATTAGAGTTTTTAATTATATCATGCATATCTGATGCAGATTTTACACCACAAACTATCGGCAAATGCATCGAATGGTATCAAGCAATACCACGATGAGTGAGTTATCGTTTCTATGAGGATTAATGAACTAAACAAACAATGGTTGACTGATTATTCTAGTTAGACAAGTGAAAGTGAGGGTTTTGAATATCAAATAGCATAAAAGACAGTTAATTGAAGAATGCAAATAGTAGATATGTGAGAAAATAATATAAGAAAAGAGTTAAAGCTTTGGAGATATTTATATTTTCAGATTAATAATTTTTGTCATCTACCTTGATCATGCAAAGATTAAATTCATGGCAAACCCTAGGTGATTGAATTTCAATTCCTTGACAATTCAATCTTTTCTAACCTAATTAACTGTCAATTCTTTGATCAATTAATTGTGTTAAAAGGTTAAGTTCAAACTTTGATTTAAAGGCCACACAATTCTGAAGACCCCAGAAATAATCTTATTATATGTCACGTATTATATTAAATATAGATAATTGAAGAATTATGAAAAAAGGGGTTTCAAGCTTTAATCTAATGATGTAACTTTTCCAAGATCCAAAGAACTTCAATTTATATTAGGGCTATTTTCCAATATACTCTAATCCTTAGAATAAAGAACGAAACTCATTCTTGAATAAAAATCAATGCATTAATCGAAGAGTAGAAGAACAAATAATATTAATCTATCAAAATAAATAGAGCTCCTAATTTTAATAATGGAGGTTTAGTTGCTCATGATGCAGAAAAAGTTCTAAAAGAGTAAAATTGTAAAACTGTAAAAGTGCAGAAAATGAGAGTCGGAAAAGGGTTTCTAATTCTTATTTTATAACAAATCCTAAATTATTCAAACTGAAATTAAAAAAAACCTAATCATATCTTTTCTATTTATTTATTTAAATTTAAACTAAATAAAATCTTCTGTGAGATTCCAATGGGGACGTGGTCCTCTCCTTGCAGCATTACTGGAGGTAAACACTGGTGATGTAGCATTTAGCACCACCTATCCAGAAAGGTTATGCGTGAGTTCTTTGTTCTGGTGCTAAATTCCGGTGATGTAGCGTTTAGCGCCACAATGCCCGAGAGGAAAGGCTTGAAATTCTTGCTCCAGCTTTGCCTTGTTGGAGAGAAAACATGGATTATTATATATCGTTGGAAAGCTCTGAAAGTTGGCTTTCTAATACTGTTGAAACCGCTTTTGTTTGGACATCTTTAACTCAGGTCATTCTCGTTAGAGTGTGAAGAGGTCAAAGTTGACAACATCCACGAATTCTCTTTGCACTTGTCTTTAATTCTTGGTTCTTCCTTGTGCTTTTGCTTCTCTTTTCCTAAAATTTTCCTACAAGAATAATGAAACCAAAGAAATCAAAGTACTAATAGAATAGCCTTGAAAATTATATAATTACCAAGCAAAAGTCATAAATTTTTTTATAAGAAATGCCCATGAAAAAGTACTTAAGATGCTCATGCATCACAACACCAAGTTTAAGCTCTTACTTGTCCTCAAGTAAGCAAAGAATCATGGCTTAGTCATTAAACTTTTTAACCTTAAAATGCAAGGGTGAATGGTTTAAATCCAAATGAGTTTGGTTACTCATTTCACTTATGCACAATTAAACAAATTGGCTATAATATTTCAAGGCCTCTGTCCGGATTACATTATAAAATCCTTCCTTAAATCATCACCTTGAAGCAAGATTATTTACTTTTTTTTTCCACAGTTTATTTTCATTGGGTGCTTTGAACCTTCGGTCTAGCCGTGACTCTAAATGTTTTGTCTCAAACTTTGTTCGATACAGAAACACCACAAACATATAATTAGGGAGCTCTTTGAGCTTACAATATCCTTTTAACATTCTCCATCATTAGTGCTCAAATCCTTTAGCTTTTTTCTCTTTTTTTGGGGGGGGGGGGACCTTGAGCCAAACTGTGACTCTAAATGCTTTATTTTCAAGTTTTTGCTTGATACATAAGCACCACAAACACTTAACTAAGATGCCACAATGGTACTCAGAGCCTTTGGCTTATCTTCCAACCCCTTTTTCTTAGTTATTGTTAATTATATTCTTACTTTTCTAAGACTTTTTCAAGTATAAAGATCCCACAATAGTCCTCTAAACTTACGCCTCAAGTAATTTGGCTCAAATTGTATTGAACATTCTTAGTTAGTTTGGCCTTCCAAACTCACATTGTCATGCTCTTTCGATAAATCCCTTTCTCTTTCTTAGCACATGACTCCTTGTCCACATTAAGGAACAAGCACAATTATAATTATGGATTCTGATAGACAAGTAATGATATGTACTTAACTAACAAAACTCATAAATGCATTATATAAGATAGAACAAGATAAATATGCATATAATTAAAAAGGGAGGAAGCAAATAGAATTCAACAACCTTAGTTTTCATTGCCTTCCTCTTCATCACCTTTTAGGCTATGTAAAGCATAGACTCTAATATCAAACTTAGAATGGTTGCTTGTCCTCAAGCAATAAAGAAAAATAGTGATGATGAAAATGGAATAATCATAATTATCTAGCGGGAGCAAGTAAGCAAGGTAGAAGCTCATTCAAATAAAACAAACAAAAATTAAAAACAAAATGAAAGGAAAGATAAAAGAATGAAAAATAAACATGTTGCTAATGTGTTGGCATGGGGATAGACCTTGCATGGGTGAAGTGTGGCAATACCAAACTTGGTGTGAGAACACCAAATTTAATGTGACACAATCAATGAGAGGCTGGACCAAGTACCTAGTGAAATGCAAGCATCATGTTCGTGTAGTAACACCAAACTTAGTCCATGAAACACATATGCAACATAAAGCAAAACAAAAAAGAAATATAAAAAGATATTACCTAGCTAACGTTGGATTGCCTCCCAACAAGCACTTCTTTAACGTCACTAGTTTGACGGTTGATTATTGTTAAGGTGGAGGTTGATCATAATGCTTCAACTCCTCCACTCTCACTGTGAATCATCTCCCTATGTCTTCATGTAGTAGCTTAACATGCTCAAGAGAGAGAATTTTATTCACTGTATATGTCAACAATGGATGGTGAGTTAACACCACTTTCAACCCTGGTGAAAAGTCTTCAGTAGGAATCTTCTTATTTCTCCATCCCTGGGATACTTTCTTCTTGGGAGCTTCCCTTTCTTCATTAGATAATACATTCCCAACACCAAACTTAGATTTGATATTAGGGGAGAACATTGTTGATTTCCACAAAAGGGGACTTGGGTTGCAATTTCTTTTTAGCTTCATTAGGAGCTTCTTGGAGGTTTGGGTCAATGAACTCAATGTTCATACAATTTTTTCTTCATTTGAGTGATGCATGGTTTTGAAAATATGAAAGACCAAATGTTCATTATGCACTCTCAACTATTAATTTACCTTTTTCCATATCAATGAGAGATTACGCAGTGGTTAGGAACGGTCTTCCTAGAATGATGAAAAAATTTTCATCATCCTCCATGTCAAGAATCACAAAATCTATTAGGAGAAAAAACTTTTCCACTTTAATCAAAACATTCTCAATCACCCGATGTACTTGCCTTATTGATGAGCAGATAATTTGTACGCTTTTTGGCATTGTTTTTAGTATGTTTCTAGTAGGATTTAGTTAGTTTTTAGTATATTTTTATTAGTTTTTAGTAAAAATTCACTTTTCTGGACTTTACTATGAGTTTGTGTGTTTTTCTGTGATTTCAGGTATTTTCTGGCTGAAATTGAGGGATCTGAGCAAAAATCTGATTCAGAGGCTGAAAAGGACTGCAGATGCTGTTGGATTCTGACCTCCCTACACTCGAAGTGGATTTTCTGGAGCTACAGAAGCCCAATTGGCGCGCTCTCAACGGCGTTGGAAAGTAGACATACTGGGCTTTCCAGCAATGTATAATAGTCCATACTTTTCCCAAGATTTTATGGCCCAAACTGGCGTTCCAAATCAGCTCAAAACTGCCCGGCGTTAAACGCCGGAACTGGCACAAGAATGGGAGTTAAACGCCCAAACTGGCACAAAAGCTGGCGTTTAACTCCAAGAAAAGTCTCTACAAGAAAATGCTTCAATGCTCAGCCCAAGCACACACCAAGTGGGCCCGGAAGAGGATTTTTATGTCATTTACTCATTTCTGTAAACCCTAGGCTACTAGTTCTCTACAAATAGGACCTTTTACTATTGTATTTTCATCTTGGTAGCTATCTTTGAGTAGTCTTATGCTATCTTAGATCATTGGGGGCTGGCCTCATGGCCATGCCTAGACCTTGTTCTTATGTATTTTCAACGGTGGAGTTTCTACACACCATAGATTAAGGTGTGGAGCTCTGCTGTACCTCGAGTATTAATGCAATTACTATTGTTCTTCTATTCAATTCAGCTTGTTCTTATTCCAAGATATTCATTCGCACCCAAGAACTTGATGAATGTGATGATTATGTGATGCTCATCATCATTCTCACTTATGAACGCGTGCCTGACAACCACTCCCGTTCTACAAGCAAACAAGGCTTGAATGTTTATCTCTTGGATTCCTTAATCGGAATCTTCGTGGTATAAGCTAGAATTGATGGCGGCATTTGATGAGCGGATAATTTGTACGCTTTTTGGCATTGTTTTTAGTATGTTTTTAGTATAATTTAGTTAGTTTTTATTATATTTTTATTAGTTTTTAGTTAAAATTCACTTTTCTGGACTTTACTATGAGTTTGTGTGTTTTTCTGTGATTTCAGGTATTTTCTGGCTGAAATTGAGGGATCTGAGCAAAAATCTGATCCAGAGACTCAAAAGGACTGCAGATGCTGTTGGATTCTGACCTCCCTGTACTCGAAGTGGATTTTCTGGAGCTACAGAAGCCCAATTGGCGCGCTCTCAACGGCGTTGGAAAGTAGACATCCTGGGCTTTCCAGTAAAATATGATAGTCCATACTTTGCCCAAGATTTGATGGCCCAAACCGGCGTGGCAAATCAGCCTCAGAAATTCCAGCGTTTAACGCTGGAACTGGCATAAAACTTGGAGTTAAACGCCCAAACTGGCATGAAAGCTGGCGTTTAACTCCAGAAAAGGTCTCTACACGAAAATGCTTCATTGCTCAGCCCAAGCACACACCAAGTGGGCCCGGAAGTAGATTTTTATGTCATTTACTCATTTCTGTAAACCTTAGGATACTAGTTTACTATTAATAGGATCTTTTGACACTGTATCAAGGACCTCATGACATTTTTACACGTTTCTTTGTGTACATTCCACGGCATGAGTCTCTAAACCCCATGGTTGGGGGTGAGGAGCTCTGCTGTGTCTTGATGGATTAATGCAATTACTACTGTTTCTTATTCAATCATGCTTGCTTCCATTCTAAGATATCACTTGCTCTTAACCCGGATGAATGTGATGATCCGTGACACTCATCATCATTCTCAACTATGAACATGTGCCTGACAACCACCTCTGTTCTACTTTAGATTGAGTAGATATCTCTTGGATTCCTTAACCAGAATCTTCGTGGTATAAGCTAGAACTGATGGCGGCATTCAAGAGAATCCGGAAGGTCTAAACCTTGTCTGTGGTATTCTGAGTAGGATTCAATGATTGAATGACTGTGACGTGCTTCAAACTCCTAGCAGGCGGGGCGTTAGTGACAGACGCAAAAGAATCAATGGATTCTATTCCGGCCTGACCGAGAACCGACAGATGATTAGCCATGCTGTGACAGAGCATAGGAACATTTTCACTGAGAGGATGGGAGGTAGCCACTGACAACGGTGAAACCCTACATACAGCTTGCCATGGAAGGAGCCTTGCGTGTTTGATGAAGAAGATAGTAGGAAAGCAGAGATTCAGAAGATGGAGCATCTCCAAAACCTCAACCTATTCTCCATTACTGAAAAACAAGTAACCATTTCATGTTCTTTTGCTTTTTACAATCAATCCTGATAATTTCTGATATCCTGACTAAGATTTACAAGATAACCATAGCTTGCTTCAAGCCGACAATCTCCGTGGGATCGACCTTTGCTCACGCAAGGTATTACTTGGACGACCCAGTGCACTTGCTGGTTAGTTGTGCGGGATTGCAAAAGTGTTATTGCAATTTCGTGCACCAAGTTTTTGGCGCCGTTGCCGGGGATTGTTCGAGTTTGGACAACTGACGGCTTATCTTGTTGCTTAGATTAGGACTGTTTTATTTTTGTTGGTTTAGAGTCTTTTAGTTGAGTCTAGTTTCATATTTTAAGTTTGGTGTCTTTTGCATGCTTTTATTTTTCTCTTGATTTTCGTTTTTGCATGTTCTTAGTCCCTTTTTGATTCATAAAAATTCTAAGTTTGGTGTCCTCTTTGTGTTTTTCCTTTAAATTTTTCGAAAATTAGTGTTTGAATTTCTAAAAATTTTAAGTTTGGTGTCTTTTTGTGTTTTTCTCTTTCCTCTTTTCTAAAATCAAATCTTTTCCATAAAAATTTTTTCAATCATATCTTTCTAATTGCTATTTTCAAAATCTTTTTAATTAACTATTTGATTCAGTTCTCAATTTGCTTTGATCTTATTTTCCTTTTGATTTTCGAATTTTTATTTTAATTTTCTTTTGTTTTATTTTATTATTTTCGTTTAACTCAAAAAAAAAAAACAAAAATTTATCTATTTGCAATCATTATCATTTCCCTTTTGTCCATTATGGACCTAAGAGGGATTGATCAGTCCAAAAGGACTCTGGGGTCATATGCTAACCCCATTACAGCTGCATATGGGAGTAGCATCTGTACACCTCCCATCAAAGCAAGCAGCTTTGAGCTAAATCCTCAACTCATTATCATAGTGCAGCAAAATTGCCAGTATTCCGGTCTTCCACAGGAAGAACCTACTGAGTTTCTGGCACAGTTCTTACAAATTGCTGACACAGTACATGATAAAGAGGTAGATCAGGATGTCTACAGACTATTACTGTTTCCATTTGCTGTAAAAGATCAAGCTAAAAGGTGGTTGAATAACCAACCTACAGCAAGCATAAAGACATGGAAACAGTTGTCAGACAAATTCCTGAATCATTTTTACCCTCCAAAGAGGATGACACAGCTAAGGCTGGACATTCAAGGCTTTAAACAAGAGGATAATGAATCCCTTTATAATGCCTGGGAGAGGTATAGAGGTATGCTAAGAAAATGCCCCTCTGAAATATTTTCAGAGTGGGTACAGTTAGACATCTTCTACTATGGGCTTACAGAAAAAGCTCAGATGTCTATAGACCACTCAGCTGGTGGATCTATACATATGAGGAAGACGATTGAAGAGGCTCAAGAGCTCATAGATATTGTTGCTAGAAATCAACATTTGTACTCTAGCAGTGAGTCCTCTACAAAAGAAGAAGTTATGGCAGTAGCCACTGATCCTAATCCTCAAGAACAAATTGCTGAGCTTAATCAGCAATTACACCTGATGACAAAACAGTTAGCAGAATTTAAAGAGATGCTCCAAGAAACTAAAACTGCTAACAAGAACATAGAATCACAGTTGAATCAAGCAAAACAGTAGTTATCTAAACAGATAACAGAAGAATGCCAAGCAGTTCAACTGAGGAGTGGGAAGACATTGAATAACACTGCTCAAAGTAGCAAAAAGCCAATAAAGGAACAATTGACAGAGGATCACCAAACCACTGTCCAAAATCCCTCTGAGGACAATAAGAGCCCAGAGAGGAATACTCTTGGCGTTCAAACGCCAGAAGGGGGGGGGGGGGAAAGCTGGCATTAAACGCCCATTCCCTGCCCAGTTCTGGCGTTCAAACGCCAGAAAAGGGAGAAAACTTGGCGTTAAACGCCCAATGGGTAGCCAAGTCTGGCGTTCAAACGCCACAAAGGGGTCAGACACTTGCAAGTGCTGATAACAACCCCCTTAAGCAGGCTTCTCCAACCACCTCTGTAAGGAATAAACCTGCAGCAACTAAGGTTGAAGAATATAAAGCCAGGATGCCTTATCCTCAGAAACTCCGCCAAGCGGAACAGGATAAGCAATTTGCCCGCTTTGCAGACTATCTAAGGACTCTTGAAATCAAGATTCCGTTTGCAGAGGCACTTGAGCAAATACCTTCTTATGCTAAGTTCATGAAAGAGATCTTAAGTCATAAGAAGGATTGGAGAGAAATTGAAAAAGTGTTTCTCACTGAAGAATGCAGTGCAGTCATTCTAAAAAGCTTACCAGAAAAGCTTCAAGATCCAGGAAGCTTTATGATACCATGCACATTAGAAGGTGCTTGCACCAAGACAGCCCTGTGTGACCTTGGAGCAAGCATCAATCTAATACCTGCATCCACTATCAGAAAGCTTGGATTGACTAAAGAAGTCAAACCAACCCGGATATGCCTCCAACTTGCTGATGGCTCCATTAAATATCCATCAGGCATAATTGAGGACATGATTGTCAAGGTTGGGCCATTTGTCTTTCCAACTGACTTTGTAGTGCTGGAAATGGAGGAGCACAAGAGTGCAACTCTCATTCTAGGAAGACCTTTCCTGGCAACTGGACGAACTCTCATTGATGTACAAAAAGGGGAATTAACCCTGAGAGTCAATGAGGATGAGTTCAAGTTGAATGTTGTTAAAGCTATGCAACATCCAGACACATCAAATGACTGCATGAGCACTGATATTATTGACTCTTTGGTGGAGGAGGTCAATATGACTGAAAGTCTTGAATCAGAGCTAGAGGACATCTTTAAAGATGTTCAGCCTGATCTTGAGGAACTAAAGGAAATAAAAGAAATTCCGAAAATTCCTCAGGAAGAAGACAAGCCTCCTAAACCAGAGCTCAAACCATTACCACCATCCCTGAAATATGCATTTCTAGGAGAAGGTGGCACTTTTCCAGTGATCATAAGCTCTGCTTTAAATCCACAGGAAGAGGAAGCACTAATTCAAGTGCTAAGGACACACAAGACAGCTCTTGGGTGGTCCATAAGTGATCTTAAGGGCATTAGCCCAGCAAGATGCATGCACAAGATCCTATTGGAGGATGATGCTAAGCCAGTGGTTCAACCACAAAGGCGGCTAAATCCAGCCATGAAGGAGGTGGTGCAGAAAGAGGTCACTAAGTTACTAGAGGCTGGGATTATTTCCTATTTCTGATAGCCCTTGGGTGAGCCCTGTCCACGTTGTCCCTAAGAAGGGAGGCATGACAGTGGTTCATAATGAAAAGAATGAACTAGTTCCTACAAGAACAGTTACAGGGTGGCGCATGTGTATTGACTACAGAAGGCTCAATACAGTCACCAGAAAGGATCATTTTCCTTTACCATTCATAGACCAGATGCTAGAGAGACTAGCAGGTCATGAATACTACTGCTTTTTGGACGGCTACTCAGGCTACAACCAAATTGCAGTAGATCCTCAGGACCAAGAGAAAACAGCATTTACTTGCCCTTCTGGCGTGTTTGCCTACAGAAGGATGCCTTTTGGTCTGTGCAATGCACTTGCAACCTTTCAGAGGTGCATGCTCTCTATCTTCTCAGATATGGTAGAGAAATTTCTGGAAGTCTTCATGGATGACTTCTCAGTATATGGAGACTCATTCAGCTCCTGTCTTAATCACCTAGCACTTGTCCTGAAAAGGTGCCAAGAGACTAACCTGGTTTTAAACTGGGAGAAATGTCACTTTATGGTGACTGAGGGAATTGTCCTTGGGCACAAAATTTCAAGCAGGGGAATAGAGGTGGATAAGGCAAAGGTAGAGGTAATTGAAAAATTACCACCACCTACCAATGTTAAGGCAATCAGAAGCTTTCTTGGTCATGCAGGATTCTACAGAAGGTTCATAAAGGATTTTTCAAAAATTGCCAAACCTCTGAGTAATCTGCTAGCTGCTGACACTCCATTTATCTTTGATAATGAGTGTCTGCAGGCATTTGAGACTCTGAAAGCTAAGCTGGTCACAGCACCAGTTATCTCTGCACCAGACTGGACATTACCATTTGAACTAATGTGTGATGCCAGTGACCATGCCATTGGTGCAGTACTGGGACAAAGGCATGGTAAGCTTCTGCACGTCATTTATTATGGCAGCCGTATTCTAAATGATGCACAGAAGAACTACACAACCACAGAAAAGGAGTTACTTGCAGTGGTTTATGCCATTGACAAGTTCAGATCTTATTTAGTAGGATCAAAAGTGATTGTGTACACTGACCATGCTGCTCTTAAATATCTACTCACAAAGCAGGATTCAAAACCCAGGCTCATAAGATGGGTGTTGCTTCTGCAAGAGTTTGATATAGAAATAAGAGACAGAAAAGGGACAGAGAATCAAGTGGCTGATCACCTGTCCCGGATAGAGCCAGTAGCAGGAGCATCCCTCCCTCCTACTGAGATCTCTGAAACCTTTTCGGATGAGCAATTATTTGCTATTCAGGAAGCTCCATGGCTTGCAGACAGTGCAAACTATAAGACTCAAGGTTCTCTTTCTGTAACCATGGAGAGGAAGCATGAAGAGCTTCTCTCAAAACAGAGTCAAATAGAGCCTCCACAGTTAAACTCTAAGTTTGGTGTTGGATAGGTTCCAACATTGCTCTGAACATCTGTGAGGCTCATGAGAGCCCACTGTCAAGCTACTGACATTAAAGAAGCGCTTGTTGGGAGGCAACCCAATGTTATATTTATTATTTTCCTTTGTTATTTTATGTTTTCTACAGGTTGATGATCATGGGAAGTCACAAATTCAATTGAAAAAGTAGAAACAGAATGGAAAACAGAAAGAAAAATAGCACACCCTGGAGGAAGAACCTGCTGGCGTTTAAACGCCAGTAAGGCTAGCAGATGGGCGTTTAACGCCCAGTTTGGCACCATTCTGGGCGTTTAACGCCAGAAAGGGACACCAGACTGGCGTTAAACGCCAGAAAAGGGCACCAAGCTGGCGTTAAACGCCAGAAATGGGCACCAGCCCGGCGTTTAACGCCAGAATTGGCCAAAAACGCATTTTTTTGCATGCCACTTGGTGCAGGGATGAATTATCCTTGACACCTCAGGATCAGTGGACCCCCACAGGATCCCCACCTACACCACCACTCTCTCTCTTCTTTCCTCTTTTGCTCGAGGACAAGCAAACCTACTAAGTTTGGTGTGGTAAAAGCGTTGCTTCTTGTTTTCTCAAGGGATGCACTTTCCTCCACAAAACTATTGGGAGCAAATCAACACCTCCCTAGGAGAATTGAGTTCCAACATGGGACAACCAAGGGTAAAGCACCAAGAACATTCCATCCTCCTCCATGAAATTAAAGAAGATCATAGAATCATGAGAGAGGAGCAACAAAAGCAAGGAAGAAACATTGAGGAGCTCAAGCACTCCATAAGATCTTCAAGAGGAAGAACAAGCTGCCATCACTAAGGTGGACCCGTTCTTTAATTTCCTTGTTCTTTATTTTCTTGCTTTTCGAATTTCATGCTTATGTTTATCCATGTTTGTGTCTTGTGATCATTAGTGTCTTAGTGTCTGTGCCTTAAAGCTATGAATGTCCTATGAATCCATCACCTCTCTTAAATGAAAAATGCTTTAATCACAAAAGAACAAGAAGTACAGGATTTCGAATTTTATCCTTGAAACTAGCTTAATTGGTTTGATGTGGTGACAATACTTTCTGTTTTCTGAATGTATGCTTGAACAGTGCATATGTCTTTTGAATTTGTTATTCATGAATGTTAAAATTGTTGGCTCTTGAAAGAATGATGAAAAAGGAGACATGTTACTGAGGATCTGAAAAATCATAAAAATGATTCTTGAAGCAAGAAAAAGCAGTGAATACAAAAAAAAAAGATCATAGAAAAAAAATTATTATTTTCGAAAAAAAAAAGAGAGAAGAAGAAAAGAAATAAAAGTTGTGATCCAAGGCAAAAAGAGTGTGCTTAAGAACCCTGGACACCTCTAATTGGGGACTCTAGCAAAGCTGAGTCACAATCTGAAAAGGTTCACTCAATTATGTGTCTGTGGCATGTATGTATCCGGTGGTAATACTGGAAAACAGAGTGCTTTGGGCCACAGCCAAGACTCATAAAGTAGCTGTGTTCAAGAATCATCATACTTAACTAGGAGAATCAATAACACTATCTGGATTCTGAGTTCCTAAAGAAGCCAATCATTCTGAATTTCAGAGGATAGAGTGAGATGCCAAAACTGTTCGGAGGCAAAAAGCTACTAGTCCCGCTCATCTAATTTGGAGCTAAGTTTCATTGATAATTTGGAGTCTATAGTATATTCTCTTCTTTTTATCTTATTTGATTTTCCGTTGCTTGAGGACAAGCAACAATTTAAGTTTGGTGTTGTGATGAGCGGATAATTTGTACGCTTTTTGGCATTGTTTTTAGTATGTTTTTAGTATAATTTAGTTAGTTTTTATTATATTTTTATTAGTTTTTAGTTAAAATTCACTTTTTTGGACTTTACTATGAGTTTGTGTGTTTTTCTGTGATTTCAGGTATTTTCTGGCTGAAATTGAGGGATCTGAGCAAAAATCTGATCCAGAGACTCAAAAGGACTGCAGATGTTGTTGGATTCTGACCTCCCTGTACTCGAAGTGGATTTTCTGGAGCTACAAAAGCCCAATTGGCACGCTCTCAACGGCGTTGGAAAGTAGACATCCTGGGATTTCCAGCAATATATGATAGTCCATACTTTGCCCAAGATTTGATGGCCCAAACCGGCGTGAAAAATCAGCCTCAGAAATTCCAGCGTTTAACGCTGGAACTGGCATAAAACTTGGAGTTAAACGCCCAAACTGGCATGAAAGCTGGCGTTTAACTCCAGAAAAGGTCTCTACACGAAAATGCTTCATTGCTCAGCCCAAGCACACACCAAGTGGGCCCGGAAGTGGATTTTTATGTCATTTACTCATTTCTGTAAACCTTAGGATACTAGTTTACTATTAATAGGATCTTTTGACACTGTATCAAGGACCTCATGACATTTTTACACGTTTCTTTGTGTACATTCCACGGCATGAGTCTCTAAATCCCATGGTTGGGGGTGAGGAGCTGGTGCACGAAATTGCAATAACACTTTTGCAATCCCGCACAACTAACCAGCAAGTGCACTGGGTCGTCCAAGTAATACCTTGCGTGAGCAAGGGTCGATCCCACGGAGATTGTCGGCTTGAAGCAAGCTATGGTTATCTTGTAAATCTTAGTCAGGATATCAGAAATTATCAGGATTGATTGTCAAAAGCAAAAGGACATGAGATGGTTACTTGTACTGCAGTAATGGAGAATAGGTTGAGGTTTGGAGATGCTCCATCTTCTGAATCTCTGCTTTCCTACTGTCTTCTTCATCAAACACGCAAGTCTCCTTCCATGGCAAGCTGTGTGTAGGGTTTCACCGTTGTCAGTGGCTACCTCCCATCCTCTCATTGGAACGATTCCTAATGCCCTGTCACGGCACGGCATTCCATATGTCGGTTCTCAATCAGACCGGAGTAGAATCCAGTGATTCTTTTGGCGTCTGTCACTAACGCCCCGCCTTCAGGAGATTGAAGCACGTCACAGTCATTCAGTCATTGAATCCTACTCAGAATACCACAGACAAGGTTTAGACCTTCCGGATTCTCTTGAATGCCGCCATCAGTCTAGCTTATACCACGAAGATTCCGATAAAAGAATCCAAGAGATAACTACTTAATCTAAGGTAGAACAGAGGTGGTTGTCAGGCACATGTTCATAGTTGAGAATGATGATGATTGTCACTGATCATCACATCATCCGGATTAAGAACAAGTATTCTTAGAATGGAAGCAAGCATGATTGAATGAGAAACAGTAGTAATTGCATTAATCCATCAAGACACAGCAGAGCTCCTCACCCCCAACCATGGGGTTTAGAGACTCATGCTGTGGAAGAAAAGGTGTACAATGTCATGAGGTCGCATTCCGTTCTGATTACAAAGTCAAAAGGTCCTATAAGTAGTAAACTAGTATCCTAAGGTTTACAGAAATGAGTAAATGACAGAAAAATCCACTTCCGGGCCCACTTGGTGTGTGCTTGGGCTGAGCAATGAAGGAATTTCGTGTAGAGACCTTTTCTGGAGTTAAACGCCAGCTTTCATGCCAGTTTGGGCGTTTAACTCCAAATTCTATGCCAGTTCCGGCGTTTAACGCTGGAATTTCTGTAGGTGACTTTGAGCGCCGGTTTGGGCCATCAAATCTTGGGCAAAGTATGGACTATTATATATTGCTGGAAAGCCCTGGATGTCTACTTTCCAACGCCGTTGAGAGCGCGCCAATTGGGCTTCTGTAGCTCCAGAAAATCCGCTTCGTGTGCAGGGAGGTCAGAATCCAACAGCATCTGCAGTCCTTTTCAGTCTCTGGATCAGATTTTTGCTCAGAACCTTCAATTTCAGTCAGAAAATACCTGAAATCACAGAAAAACACACAAACTCATAGTAAAGTCCAGAAAAGTGAATTTTAATTAAAAACTAATAAAAATATACTAAAAACTAACTAAAAGATACTAAAAACATACTAAAAACAATGCCAAAAAGTGTACAAATTATCCGCTCATCACAACACCAAACTTAAATTGTTGCTTGTCCCCAAGCAACTGAAAATTAAAATAGGATAAAAAGAAGAGAATATACTATAGACTCCAAAATATCAAAGAAACATAGCTCCAATTAGATGAGCGGGACTAGTAGCTTTTTGCCTCCGAACAGTTTTGGCATCTCACTCTATCCTTTGAAGTTCAGAATGATTGGCATCTATAAGAACTCAGAACTCAGATAGTGTTATTGATTCTCCTAGTTAAGTATATTGATTCTTGAACATAGCTAGTGTATGAGTCTTGGCTGTGGCCCAAAGCACTCTGTCTTCCAGTATTACCACCGGATACATACATGCCACAGACACATAATTGGGTGAACCTTTTTAGATTGTGACTCAGCTTTGCTAAAGTCCCCAATTAGAGATGTCCAGGGTTCTTAAGCACACTCTTGTTGCCTTGGATCACAACTTTATTTCCTTCTCTCTCTTTTTTTTTTCTTTTTCTTTTTTTTTTCGAAATTTTTTTTTTCTGCTTTTCTTGCTTCAAGAATCAATTTGATGATTTTTCAGATCCTCAATAACAGTTCTCCTTTTCCATCATTCTTTCAAGAGCCAACAAATTTAACATTCTTAAAAACAACAAATTCAAAAGACATATGCACTGTTCAATCATTCATTCAGAAAACAAAAAGTATTGTCACCACATCAAGCTAATTCAACTACTTTCAGAGATAAATTTCGAAATCCTGTACTTCTTGTTCTTTTGTGATTAAAGCATTTTTCTTTTAAGAGAGGTGATGGATTCATAGGACATTCATAGCTTTAAGACATAAACTTAAATTTTATTAATTATGAACTAAGAACAAGACTCAAATATAGATATAAGATGAGACTAAAAATAAAAATAGAAAATAAGACAAGAAAAACGAAAAAATAGGCTCCTAATGATAGAGGTTTTCACAGAGTTAGAACTCAACAACCTTGATTTTGAGAAGTGGATGCTCCCTCAGCTTGAGAGGAGAGCTTTTGGCGTTTCATCTCTTGAATTTCACGCCCCTGTTTCTCTTGTTCCTTCAGCAATTTGCAGAGCATGCAGTTCTGATTCTGCTGTTCTTCCTTCAGTTGCTCCATAGTCTCTTGCAACTTGTTGATAGATGCTTCTAGGTTGGACCAGTAGTCAATTCTTGGAAATTCAGGGAGGAATTCCTGCGCCCTCCTCTTGATGGAGTTGTCTTGCACTTGTCCCTCCATTGACTTCTTGGTGATTGGGTGTTCAATGGGTATGAACTCATCTACTCCCATCTTCACTCCAGCCTCTTTACAGAGCAAGGAAATCAAGCTTGGATAAGCCAATTTGGCTTCAGTGGAATTCTTATTTGCAATTGTGTAGATCTCACAAGCAATCACATGATGGAGCTCCACTTCTTTTCCAAGCATAATGCAATGAATCATTACTGCTCTCTTGATGGTGACCTCAGAACGGTTGCTAGTGGGCAATATGGAACGCCCAATGAAGTCTAGCCAACCTCTTGCAATTGGTTTGAGGTCTCCCCTCTTGAGTTGGTTTGGGACACCCTTAGAATTGGTTATCCACTTAGTTCCAGGGAGGCATATGTCCTCTAGAACTTGATCCAACCCCTCTACTCTCACCATCCTCCTATTAAAGGAATCAGGATCATTTTGCAGTTGAGGCAACTTGAAGATTCTCTTATTTGTCCAGATGGAAGTATATAACTTTCCCTCTGACCATGGTTCTATAGGTATGGTAAGCAGTTCCAGTCATTCTCTGCTATCTGTTAGCCACAGATTTGAGTAGAATTCCTGAACCATGTTCCTTCCAACCTTTGTTTCAGGATTGGTTAGAACTTCCCATCCTCTGTTTCGAATTTGCTCTTGGATCCCCGGATATTCATCTTCTTTCAGATCAAATTTAACTTCCGGGATCACTGACCTCAGACCCATTATTTTATGATAATGGTCTTCATGTTCTTTGGTTAAGAACTTCTCTTCATTCCAAAGATTCTTTGGA